>NC_140030.1:27961893-28538170 GCF_963513975.1 Fringilla coelebs | reverse complement strand
GTTAGAATCATAGTTTGCCTCATAACTTTTGTTTCCTAAAAATGAAGGTATCTGTGATGTATGCCATAGACTTTTTCTAACTGGTGAAATACTAAGAACTGTGCAGTGTTTTAGCTGAGTTATGACAACCTACACCAGTCCTGAAGGCCATTTGTAGTGTTCTTGGTGTCTAAATTTCTGAAAAAAGAGGCAACACATCTGTGCTGCCTTACAAAACTGTTGGTTTGCTCAAGGAAAGAAGGCACAGAAAATTATGAACAAATGGCTATCTTTCAAGAAAAGTTATAGAAAAATTTCTCCACACTAAAAAACTATAAGCAGACCCATTTCCTTGACAAGAATACTAAAATAGTTCCAAGTGTATTCCTGAGACAATAGGAGTATGTCTAGTTGTTAAAGAGATGTAAATTGGTAGGTATAATTTTTCTGATGCTGTTGACACATAAATGAAGAGATGTTTCAAGTCTAAACTTCAAGCTGTGAAGCAAATACTCTTTAACTGCAGACAGATGTTTTAGTTTATTGATTACTATCTGTGTGTTGCTTCCCAAATCATAGTAAAAAAAAAAATTAAAAAAAGTAATCTGAAGAAGGCTGTCAGTGTCCTTGGATATAGCTGTTGAAAATTAGTTCCTCACAGATTCAGTGCATTCTTATCTTTAATAAAAGCTCACATACTCAAACTTTTATTTTTCTTTGAACAAGAAAGAACAACTTGTGGCCATTCCTATATACATTTGTTGCCAATTTGTGAAAACACAAATACTAATATACCACTAACTGGTTTTCTTTCCGGCTCTCTTTTCTACCTTAGTTAACCCTCCTGCTCTAAACTCTGTAGGTACTAGTTCAGGTGCATTAAAAGGCTTTACAAACTAGTCATCAAAGCCTGGTTATCTACATATGCTATCCATATCTGCACGTTCCTGTGAGTGAAATGAACATGTGAGTGCTTATTACTGTGGTATAAGCATTTGGCCCAACAGGAGTGGATTGAAGCAGATGTTAGTTAGATTAAACTAGATTTAATATGGTCCTTGAACATTTTGCTTACATCTTATACAGTACCCAAAAAAGGTACCAAGTCTGTCTGCACAAAACCACAGACTGAGCAAATGTACTCTAAGTAAGAAATATTGAAGGGTTCATTAACAAATCACACTATTCTGGATAAAATACTCACGTAGATAAAATACGTATGTAAAATTTATTTTGTCTCACTGAAAATCTGTTTTTACATAGCTGAAAAATGCTTACGAATTGAAACAGAGAGAGATAAGAGCTTTCTTTTAAGGGCAGTCTCACTACATCTGCAAGAGACATTGCATATAGGTGAATTCCCACATATTAAAAGTAACTTCTTTAGAATAATGAGAAAATATGGAAATAATTTTGCTTGGGAAGGGTGTATGATTTATGATTCCAGTTTTGAATTTCAGTTGTCCATACACTCTTTGGGCAGTTTTAACCAGATCTAACAAAGTTTTAACATTCTTAAGTGGAATTTATAACATTCTCTCATAGAATTGCAATATCAACAATTAGAGCATGAGTGCTAATATCAAAAATTTAGAGTGTCAGACAGTTTGTTTTTTGAATGTTGAATTTAATATCAAATCACAATGATTTTCACTATTTCAGTACTTAAATACTTGGTTGAACTGCTGTTCTTATATGTTTAGGAACTTGACAAATAAATCTAATTGAAAATATAGCTCCTTAAAATGTGCTTTTAAAAAGGTTTTAGGATGTTTTTGAAAGCAGAAACTGCATTGTTCTCCTTTTCAATCAGAAGAATAATTTCTTATGGCAGGAAGTACTTCTATCCTCAGACCGCAAAGTTGGCAGCTTCTTAGTTAGATGTTAATTCATCTTTTTCCTAATTGCAGACTGCATTTATCAGTTTACTGCTCTTCAGAATTAAATGTAGAGTTAAGAATATGTTTTAAATCTCATTGCTGAATTGTTTCTGTATTCACAAATTAGAAGTTTACTAAGAAACAAAAAGAACACTGGACTAGATTTTTCCATGGTATTCTGAAACTTCACCTTAATTGAAACTTGAACTTTTAATTCAGTTCATTTGGGGCTTATGATTTTAAATGGTCCATAGAAAGAAAACACTTAAAGAAAGAGGGTGTGATAAAAAATGTGATTTAAAAAAACTCTTAATGTATGGTCACTGATGTAATTTTTGTTTCTGTTTTTTTGATATCTGGTAGCTTTGAGGACTTTGTTGCTTTTGGGAAACTCCTAAATCCACTTTGTCTTCTGCAGCTTCAGCTTTCTGCAGAAGGTTAAGCTATGTTTTCTACAATATTACCATAATATTACAGAAATTTTACCATAAGAACACAGAAATTTTGTTCTAATTTAAGACATTTAAGTTTTAATCTTGATATGCATGTGGAATCTCTCAGACACCACTTGAACTCATTAAGAGACCTGCCAGTGACTTTAACAAAGATAAACTTCAATGTATATACATAAAAACGTATACAAAGCTAAGAGGCTTGCTAGATTTAGGTCACTGATTATAGTATAACAGAGAGCCAGAGCTTTACTGACATTTTTAATAATTTTGCATCACTGGCGATAGTGTTAATGTCAACATTGACTTTTTGTCAATAAAGTAAATACATTTTCACAGAGGGATCATATATACATGTCGGATTTTCAATAAGAAAATCATTAAATTATAAATTGAAACACTGATATTCATAACTCTAAGTATGACATGTTTATACAAGAAATTTTGAAACTAGCGCATAACTTAATACTCCTCTTCAATATCTTTATAGTACATGTGTCACTGATCTGTCTCAGGCTAGTCCAATGACTAATGTAAACGAAATAAAAAGCACATATGAAATGTCATCTACTTTTTTCTTTTTCTTCATCACTGCTATTTCAGTGTAAAATTTCACAGGAATTAGGAACAAAAACCTATGATGCTGAATGTGATAATTTTAAAGGTACAACAATTTCATAGACCATGAAAGTAAAAATAAAAGAAATTTCCTAAATGAAATTGTGATTGAATATTTCTTCCTATACATGTAAACTTTATGCACACAAGAGCAGCCAAGGAATCAAGCCCCTACTTATAGTCACAAAACTTCCTTTGCTACCTTCCCTCAAAAAAAATTACATTTGCTACTTAAATAGAGTTGTACTAAGCAGATAAAATAGTTCAAGGATTTAAACAATTCATGAGTAATTCATAAGATTCACTTCCACCTGCCAAATATTTGGATCAGATGTTGTCTATTTACAGTCACAGAATGTACCCAGAATGAATTCTGTTGGAGAACACCTAATGCCTGACATTACATTATTGTAACACTCTGTATTGAATTAGTCTGAAAGGAATATATTGATGTGCTAGTATAATGGCTTTCAGATCAGACACCATTTATCAACTACTTAGCTAATATCCACTCTTAAATTCAAAGAGTGGATGGAAATGAAGGGTAAACACCAACGTCTGCCATGCTTATCGCTTTCAATTGTATGGTTGGCTGGCCATCTGTATTTGATTTGGCTAGTTCAGTATGTCTTTTTTTTTTTCTCTGCTAATGAATACAAATTCACTGTGCAATTCTGGATGCAGTAAATTACACTATGATGGCTGATGCTGTCAGTGAAATGCTAGACATTGAGTCTGATAATTAAAGAATGACATTTAACGGAATAGCTTATCTGGAACTGGATGCGTTTTGCTGAGAAATGAACATGAAGGCCAAACAGAGGTTCTTGTTATTTTTAAAAAGAATGTTGGCAGAAAGAATGGTTGGAAGAAATATGCTGATATCTCTGCATTAGTTGGTGAGATAGTATTGCATGGCAGGTTTGATAAATAATAATATTTTACATAAAATTCATAGTTACCTTGAATACAAGTTCAGTTTTGGGACTACAGCTTCAAGAAATGCAAATATTATTATACTTCCTTTGCATGTTTTACCATACAGTACATAATTTAGAAGAGCAAACTATGTCACAATTTTTACTGACATTGTGATTATTAGAAGAAGCAATGTGCTTGAGGTACGCATAAGGGTCTGTTGATAGAAGCACAGAAGCAAAACTTCAATTCCAAACTTACTGCAATGTCTGATTTTCCTGCTTCTCCCGACTGCCATTTACAAAATCCCATCCCTGTGGTCAAAACTTTAAGCTACAAGCTGTTTAGAACACTTAAAAGCTATAATGGACTAATGCCATTTCAGTTTTGATATATAGAGAGCAAAATAACAACTCCTTTTATAGTTTTTTGTTTACTTTATGTTTTAATTCAACTTAGCTACTTGACGAACAAAGACAATTCAGTGAATACAAAAATAAAATATATTTTTGCTCAAAATATTTAACTTTTTCATATATAAAAATATAATTTCTCTGTTTTGAACTAACAGTCTTTTAAACTTGCTCAGAATATATACTAGCCAAAATCACTGAAATAGACTGCAAAAAGAAGGAGTTCTGTCAAATGGGGTTTTGTTTCGTTTTGTTTTCTTGTGTTAGAAAGCTCCATTGGTTTGAATTTTCAGAAAAATACATGACTGTCTACGGGAAGCAGAGCTTAAAAACCTGGTGTTATTATACTACACCTGCATCTGTTTATCAAGAATCATATTTCCCAGTAATACTGAATCAGTCTTCATGTACTATGGAGTCCAATTCTGAAGATATTTAGCCTCTGGTTAAAACAATATAGATGTCAAAATCTATTAAAAACTTCCTATTTTTTTTATATCTCTATATAAAGAAATCTCAAAAGAGAAGGAGCATTTTATAAGAATAAAGTTTTGTCTGCAAGTTTCTGATAAGTATTTCTTTGCAATTAAATATTTCTATTTTACAGTATTATATTTAAATACAATGTTGATCCAATTTAATAATATATTGAAATACAGTGATATAATTTTTTTTTTTAGGCATTCATAGTACAAAACCCAGTAGACAGCTCCAAATTTTTCACAGGTTAAACACAATACAAATAACCTTTAACACAGATGATTGCAAAAGCAGAGCATCATTAATGTCTTTGGAAAATTAAACTCTTATGCAGGATTTTACATAAAGGTGAGATTGTAAAATTTACTCTTTGCATTCAAATTTATTTATTTTTTTTAATCATAGACTCATTAAGGTTGAAAAAACTGCTTAAGATGGAGTCCAACCATCAACCTAACACTGACTGGTCCTATAAACAAACTATGTGACCCTCTTTGAAGTTCTTCTTTATCACATGAAGTGAGAGAGCTTTTTTGACTAAGGGCTTTACTTCTAAGGACTATTTTAAAGACTCAAACCCAAATTAAGTGCAATACTTGCATAAAGCTTAAATCTCTTAAGTTAAATGGTATCATAGTAGTAAAACATTGTGTTAGGGGTTGATGATTTCCATTTACTTGTCATAATGAATAAGATATCAGAATGAAACTGATGGGAAACAGTTCTCATTTATGTTCTGATTCTATTGAATTTTGCTGTAAATAGGAGAAAATCTTTCATTATCAATTAAAACTTGTACAAAGATATGTTGAAAGCCTCTTCAGAAAAATATTGTATGAAACTCACTGTGGTTTTATATGTTCACCCTGCGAATGAGAAATCTGGAGTGATAGAGACCTGAATCTTTGGGTAAGAAATCTTTGGGTAAGACTTGTATCATGCCCCTCATCTGGGACAACCATGCAGACTGGATGCAGAATGGCATCACACTGTGATAGCAGATGATGTTCAAATTCACACATATTTCAAAGTAATGCTGTGTATAAGGCAGTGACAAGTATGGAGTGAAGCTGGTGTGTAAAGCTGAATGGTCTCCAGGCATATCTTGGATACCTTTATAGCTTAGTCATTTCAAGCAGGAATGATTTATTTCTGTGTATACCCTCTGAGGTGAATAATCATGCGCAGAATGAGTGGAACTAGTAAATTTTCCCTTACTCTAGCACAGAATCATAGAAACATAGACTCATATAGCAGTTTGGGTTGGATGAGACCTTGAAGTTCACCTAGGTTCAACCCTCCTGCAATGGGCAGGGAGATCTCTAGATGCAACTCTTTCTAGATGTTTTCTTAATATCTGTACATTTTTCTTCCTAAATTCTATAAGCAGGATTTCTTAGGATGCAACTAGAAGAAAACAAACAAAAAAATCCAACAAAAAAAAATTAAAAAAAAAGAAGAAAAAGAGAAAAAAATCCCAGAATTATTAGTCTCACAACATGTTATAAAAAGTTTCATTTATTTTATTTTAGAACACAGATGAATAAAGAGATTATTTCATGACCATTAAATGCTTTCACATATGGGAAATGAAAATGTAGTGCCTTCCTGTGCCTTAGGAGTTCGAAACAGACTGGCAGACAAGAGACTGTCTGAATGGGAAAGCGAGGAAGAGTATACTCCATTTCTCCAGATGGATAAATTGATAGCATTTTCTGTAGGAAAAAACTTGTGATGGACAGAAAAAGAATGGGAAGAATCTGTCTCTCACAGTAATTGTATGGAGTGCTCATCTGGGAAACAGGCTAATCATCTGTATTTCAGATTGCTCTAGGAACAGTACACATTATTAAATATTTTTTCTAAGCAAATCTATTTCAAGTTGGACACAATGCCTATGATTACTTTTGAGTGTTGGGGGCTGTTTTTAAATGTGTTATAAATAATAGAGTTCCTTTCCTGATGGAAATTAGCATTCTTCATTCCTCCTAGGTAGTATTTCCCCTTTGAGATGAAAATTTATAAAACATTGGAATCAGTAAAAAGGAGGGCTTGAGAAGATCCCATGTGTTATTTTAGTTTAACATCAGAACAGTAAGGTTGTTTGGCTGGACAAAAATAAGAATCTTACTATTTGAGTTGACATTTGGACACCTTGGTATCTGTCTCTCTGACTGAAGTGTGCTGACAATGCTGCTTTCTCCTCTACCACATGGTAATGGAGTAATTGATTATTTTGCTTCCTTAGGGCTTGTGGTCAGCAGCAATGTTTTCATGCTCAAAAGTCTATTCAATTTTCATAGAAATATGATTATCCTATTCTTTTTATATTTTTACTAACCCATTCAGGGAAATGTTAAATTAAATTTGCTTGTAAATAAGGGCATTATCAAGGCCTTATTTTTATTCCATTTTCAGACTTTATTTCTGTCTGAGACTTTGGTTGAGAGGAATGCAATACAGATGTTTGTCTACTGAACAGAAAAGTAGGAGATTCAAATATGTATATGTAGAGAAATGATACTAAATCATTATGATAATAAAATAATGAAAAAATTCTCTCCTGCATCAATACATAAATACATTTCAAATAAAAATGAATTGCAAGTATTCAGAGAATTTAAAGGCAATAATCCTGTATTGTGTAGGTTCTATGTGTTTCATATTTTGAAGGCAGTTAGCATTTCCTTCTCATGAATAACTTTTTAGTGAAATAAATTTTGAATGTGAGCTGAGTATCATCTCAACTGGAATTGTCATTGATAAGAGAACAGCTATCTGAGTTCTATATAGAAACTAGAGGTGCTTTGACAGTGTGAGACCCTATGAAAAGAACTAAAAATTGCTTATGGTTGGTTTGTGAACTGCAGAGGACCCAGCTGAGATTGAACTGCAGCATCTCAGCCTGTAAGAAAACCGTCACTGAAAGATGGTTATCTAGCCTGTGTAAATGGAAATACAGGATTTCTGTTCAGATAGACAGGTCCCCTTTCTGATAAGGAACAATACTTAAAGAAGAAAAAGTGTTACTGAAGGATGTATCTTGTGAGTAATTGCAGCCAATAAAGACCTGATCCCTCAGGTATCTCGGTATCAGAATAAAGATGAATTCACTGTGCACCTATGCTATGCAATTCTGTTGCATTTAAAAAAATAATTTTGTTCCTGATGTTGAGTTTAAAGCTTTATGGAATGAAAAAAAAAAAAAGGAAGAGAAAATGAATACTCATTTACTTATGACATGGAAAAAAAAGAATGCTTTTGTGTTCTATTTTAAGTTTCAAGAGAGTCTATTATGACATTTAGGTTGAAAGAATCATGCTGAGCTGGAAGAGTGTAGGATCTAATCAAAAAAAGATCAGGATAAAATTGAAATATCATGAATTCAGAAAATAAATATTTTCACATTGAATTAGAGTAACAGTTTTAAAAATTCCATTAATAAATCCAAAGTTAAAACTAGTTGGCAAATATTTTGGAACACCTGAACTTCGAAGGAAATTTGCTAAAATATCTTCTCAGTTATACCAAGAGAAAAAGTTAGACATTCTTTGACAGTAAGTTTCCATTGTGTTCTACTTTTGAGCAGCACATCAAATTTTGAGAGAAACAAGAGTTTCAGGATCTGGTGAACTTTAATTCAGATTTTAAAACAAAAATTACATTTGGTGAAATTTATTTGTTATTCAATGCTTATTTTTAAATATTGACCAGTCTACTTTGTATGAAAGCTGTACATTAATGTACATGGACATTTTAATCCAACATGTCTATTTGCCTGTCAGTCTATCTCTCCCTTCCTCTCCATCCACACCCTCATTACTAAGTCTGTCCTAGTCAAGTATTTCCCTGGACTAATAATTTGTACTTTAAACTCTAATTCCACTGAAATTCTGAGTGTGTTGTGACAATTAGATTAGTGCACATTTTATGATTCCCTCTTTCCATTCATACATTATTCAGTTTCACCTATTACAATTATCAGAATGTTAAAAGAAATAGTATTAGTACAAAAAATAATTACCCTCTGGGCTTAAATTGTGCAGGCATGCTTCAGAAGCCTTATAGAGATTTTTTTTTTTTTTTGACTTAGGCTTTTCTGCAAGTGAAGTGCACAGATATTATTAAAAGAAATATGTCAATGAGGAAAAATACTTGGGTTACACTGTGCAAAACACAGGTAACTTCAAACATTCCTAACCCTTGGTGTAACAGCTGTATTTTCTAGTTAATAAATACATTTGGTTTTCTTGTATATCTGTAAATTACCACTTCAGTGTAGCTTGGTCCATCCAGAGAAAGCTCCCATTGAGCCATGAATGCATCAAGAATAATGTGCTGGTACTAAAAGAGTCACATACTTAATATACAAGCTTACAAATAAGTCATAACCAGAGGTTGAATCCTTCACTGCAAAATTTCCAAGTAAAGTCTCCAAAATATTTCACAATGTTAAGAGAATTCTAATGATGTATGAAGGTGTTTATCATAAATCACAGTTCAGTTCTGCCATATAACTTTCCCTAAAGCTCTGAATGCAGTATTGCATGTTCTATGAACAGATTAAACTAGCATTATCTTCCTATGGGCAAAATTAGAGGCAGTTCTTCGAATTTGTGGCATACAAATCCATTCAGTATTTGTGACAATTGTAAGAGAAATAAAGGTCAAGCTGTACCCTTGGTACCTGTATTCATTCAATTTTGCCGCTTGAAAAGTACATTTAATCAAACTTTTCAAAGTTATGGCTTTCTAAATGGCTATTTATTTCTGGCCTTTGATTTGCAATTTGCATTACTTTTTTTACCCGCTTCCTCATGTGCATAATTATCCATCCAATTCAAAAATTATTAACATTTTTTGAAGAAGTTCAGGTCTAACCAGAGTTGAAGCCTTGTTGGTTTTTCTCCTATGCTCTTTCCAAATACTTGAGTAAAACATCAAGGTTTGTCTTGATGTTTTATTTAATTCTTCCTGGAGGATTACTTAACTTGCAACAAACATGCACACACATGAAAAAACCCTTCAGTATTGTCTGCTGACATCAGAGTATTTAGCTATCTGAGAAAAGCATGCATGAACAGTGAATTTAAAGCTGGCCTTTGAACACTGAAGCCACTTTTAGGTTGAGATTTTTATCTGCTAACTACAGTTTATATACCTCAATGAAATACAGATGGTAGGTGGAGAGGTATAGGATCAACAGAAGCAAGGAGATTTTACTTGAAATATAAGAACTGCTAAGAACAATTATGTGGGTGTTGCTCACAGACCCAAGTAGTGTGCAGAATATTATTTAGAAAAAAAAAAAAAAAAAAAGGATGTAGGAAATGAAAGCTAAAAGTTAGATAAATCCTCAGGGCCAGCTGACCTTATCTTAAGGTTAAACTATCAAACATTTCCAGAATAGTTTAGAAAGTTCTGAATTTGACAAATTAGAATAAATACAAATAATATACTGTTTTAAAATATTATAGTAAAAAATTTTATCAAGTTTGGAAATTTTTTTTTAATAATTATTTGTATGGAGGAAAAATCCATTTGGGTGGATAAATAAAACAGGATGTGGGAATCATAGACTACACATTGCAGACTACATATGAATCTTGAAGTCAGAATGAGAATCTTGGAACTGTTTAGCTCTTTTCCAATTAGACAAGAAATAATGAAATATTCTGGCCCTCTGCAGAATATGCTTTGTAAACATTTACCTTTATTTATGGTGTTATGCTGGGGATACATTTCTCTTATTTATGATATATCCTGACTATGTTCCATGTAATTATATAATTTTCTGGAATACTCTGCAATGTACTCGGGAAATGTGTATTTCTGATGTTTTTTTAGGGATCTTTTTAAGCTTTACGTGGTATCAAGATGGTCATCCTGATATAATTTCTCTTCAGGCAAGGAACGAGATATCAAATACACTAAAAACTGAAGAATAATAACTGGTCTGCCTTCAAAGTTGTAGGCTTGGGACCTCCATGTAGATGAGAACGAGGATGCTCTTGGACAAGTTTTGTTGAGACTTTAGCCTTAGTGAGGATGAACTTAGCACACATAAGCCTGGGTAAGCAACTATTCAAGTCCTACTGGCAAAGTCCATCAAAATTTCTGAATCTGCCTGTATCTTAGAAGTCCAGTGCTTCTGACTGCAGGTCATCAGCATGGAGATTTGATGTTGGTTCCAAAAGCATGGACAAGTAACTGCTGTAATAAACCTGTACTTCATCACATTCAACAGAGCAAAAAGAGCATTAAGTGGGGAACACCATCCTCACAGTACAACACAACTTCATAAAGTCAGTACACAGTTACCCAGTGTCAAATGAACCTCAACCCTGCTTACACTACCTGGACAGCCATGGATGCTGTCAGGACAAACAAAAAAAGCTGTCATGAAGCAATCTTATCGCTATCCCAAAAAAGTAGAAAAGAAAGAAAAAGTACGAGAGAGTTAGACAGTGATTCAGGGGGTAGAATGGCAGCACTGAAATCAGCCTTGCAGCACTTGGAAATTATAGACCATTCAGACTGTATTTTGGAGCTCTTGCTAACAGCAAAGAGCACAGAAATGTTATCAGGAGAGACAGCACCTATGCTATCATTCGTTATACTGCCAGGATGAAGAAAATACTAAAGGAAGATGAGAAAATGGCCATGAGGTACTGTGTATATGGCTGCAAGGATCACGATTTGTTTGGTTTTTATTGTTTAGCTTTAGTACATATTCAAGGTTGTATTTGTCATTGAAAACAGTTTGAAAGAAATACTTGCAATTGGAAGAGTTTTGTTCAGCCATAATTTTCTAGGTAGTTCTCTGAATTCTTATTTATATATACAAGGTGAAGTCTTTGGTGCTTAGAATGTGGGTGTGCTAGTAACAAGAAAAAAATCCTTTTTTACATAATAGCTCTATACTTCAAACATTGCTGTGCTTGAATATTATAACTGCCTTCGGCCTGTAACAATGTATGTACCTGTGGCGATGGAATATAATTTTAAGTTATGGAATTCAGGCTCCTCTTACGTTCAGGTGAGATCACTGCAAAGTAGTCTCTTTCTTTCATCTCCAAAAATCTGTTCTATTTGAACCTTCTTCCCAAGAATGAAGAAAGAATTGATTTAGAACTGAGAGTTCTAATTTTATTATGAATAATTTTATTAATGAAACTTCTACTGCTATTTTCAATGTTTGTTGGTTTGCTGTGATTACAACAAAACACAGTTGGGCCTTTGGGTGGATGTAGTGTCATGTCCTGTACCCCCAGGTGCTGCCCTCCCCATCATTCCATTCCCCCTCTTGTCATCTCCCCCACCCCATCCCCTTGTCTGCCTTTCCACCATCCCTGATCAATGCTTTGAAGAGGTTTGTACTGTATCTTACAAATAGTACCACCTGCTGTCACAAAGCACATGGATGTGACCTTTCACATCCTGAGAAAGGGACAATTTCTTCCTCTCACTGTGCCTCATCAGCACTGACCTTAGAGCAGGTTACTCAGGTTTTGTCCACCCAGCTCTCAGAAGCCTCTAATGATGGAGCTTACACAAGTGTCTTGGTAACTTCTTCCAATGCTTTCTGATTTTCATAGTGAATTGTTGCTCCTGTGCTCAGTCTGATTTTCCCCTGTCACCCTGTTAGGGTGTGGACACAGATGGGTAAATGGCTGGCTCTAACATCTTGATGATCTCTCTGAAAGTATTGGAAGATTGCAATTACCTCCTGACCACTTCAGATGGCTGAATTCCAGTTCATGAATATTTTTCTTTTATTTGGGTTGCAAAACTGGACATAGCATTTCAGACACAGTCAAGAACAATCAAGCATGATTTATCTTGATGAATTTATGCTGGCTATTTCCAATCACCTTTCATCTGTCAGTAAAAAAGTGAAGGGGAGAAAGATGAGATAAGCACAAAATTACCTTTTCTAAAATTCTAAAATTACCTTTTCTTAATAGAAAGAAGCATAAAAAGAACCATTTTTAAGCTCAGTTTCCATGTCCAGCAGAAATAGGACCTGTTGTAAGAAATCAGGCTTGACAATTTCTCTTTACATAAAGAATGAAACAAACTTCGGGAGGGAGATACAGAGAAGTATTTCTATACCAATAGCATCAAGAAACAGGTATTCACACCCCCTGGGTGATCAAGTAGTTATTCTTTCTGCATGTAGTGATGGAGCAGCAACATCCCAAATTCTTCTGTTCATCTGAAAGGGAAGTCTGGTTCACTGACACTAACATTTTTCTACCATATCTAGGTTGTCCTAGGCTCTAATTTCATATTTATATGTGCTTTGAGGGATGATGTTATCATGTGCACAGGTAGACAAAGGTATTATATTCTACAAAGCCTTCTTCTCTTGTAAATATTCCTCTTTTTCAGAAATTTATGTGTAATGATTATCTTACAAAAAGTGGATTCTTTTCTTACAGAGGAATTTCATGTGTCAGAAACTATAATAAGCATTATTTACTTAAATCTTTATTCAATTCCATAGCTCAGTCATGCAGCAAGTACATATCATTATAGACCTACCTTTTGTACATGCTTGGCTTACTAATTCTTTCATTATAATGAAATATTGAGAGGAAAAAGAAAAGTTTTGGCAAAGTGTGAAGAAAATTGATCACAATACTTTAAATTATAGATAATTTTTTAACAATATCACTTGAACTAGTAATTTATCTCTAATATAGTCTTAGAAATATTTTACTTGTACTTTGCTTATAATTGAAACAATAAAAAAATTCTCAGCCAGTAATCTGTAGACCCAATACAATTCTTCACAGATAATTGTTACAATTTTCGAAGTGTTTAACAAATGGCATCAGAGTATTGCTATGTCTTTAGGTGTATTTAATCAATTTTTCAGTTATACTAAAACCACAGGCATATAATAAAGTAAGAATTTTCAGATCACACTGTGTGTATCCTGCTAATTTGGACCTCTTCTTGCTTCATTACAGAATGAACCATACATAATCAAAGTGGCGGATCAATCTCAGGTTCTTCCTGGGACTAGACAAATTGCTTGATTTAATAGTTGGGAGACTGGAAAAACCTGGTAGTAATTTGGTCATTAGATGTAGTCAAATCTCTGCAATAAACATTATGCACAGGACCACACAAAACCATCTTCCTTCCTCAAGCCTCAGTGTCCTGAGAGGACACTTTCAGGATTTTGCTTCAAAGAACAGAGTACTGGCAAATTTGCTTACTTGCTTCAGAGAGATTTATTTGCTTGGCTTTCATATTTTCACTGAAAGAGGAAGACATTCCTCTTTGAAATTTGATCCAGACTAAAATTTTAGTGCTGTCATTCCTTTGTGGGCTGAACATGAATTTGGTAGTTTCAGTTGCATTTTAAACTCGTAAATATTTAATCTTCCAACAATTCAGTAGATTGGTAATTTTGTCCTTATAGAAAGCTAGTCTAACAACATCTTTACCAAGTTGTTTTCAATATATCTCTTTTTAAAGACATTATTTTGGATACATCACTATTAGGGATAAGACACAAAATTCTTTTAAAAAATATTCCTAACACTTTTTATATTTTCATATAAATGCTTTCAGCCTAAGGGCTGTCTTTTACATGATCACCAGAGACAAAACTCAAAAGCTTTTCACGATTTATTTTTTTTAGAATTATTCTTTTCTATTTTTTGTTATAAATAAATGCTTTATGATTTCCAGGTATTACTAATCCTCCTATTAGAATAAATATTCTACACTAGGCTTGATTACTTTAGCAATAGTAACCAATTTTGTTATGTTGGTAAATACATACTTACTAGCCACATGGCCAAGTTATAAGATATGTATACTTAGAGAGAACATTTCAGAGAAATCATTTCCTTGGATTACTCTCTGAGCAGTTAATTAAGAAGAGAAAACTATTTCTAATTTTTAAAGCTTATTTAAAATTTTACAATTTTTAAATTGAGGGAAAACTCACAGATAATTATGGTGCGTTAACTTTCTTTTTTATGCAGGGAAAGGAAACTGAAGAAAAGTAATATCCTCTTTTCTGGCTTCCTGATCTAGTGCTCATAGAAGAAGAAGAAAATAGAGAACTTTCAGAGATTTTCCCTATGAATCATTTACCTGTCACTGCATAAGCATTATGTTATTATTTTTGCCTAGTTACCATGAGTTTAGAAACAATACATTTTTACCAAGAACATACATACAGTTTCTAGAAAGTTATTGCTAAGGTGTCAACAGTGTTATCATGACCTCCAAGTTATATAGAATTTTATTTTTTAAAAAAACTCCAAATACTGGAATCTATGGTCACTTATGAATATTTATTTTATTCTACATTTCCAATAGATAAACTTTATTTGCAAAGATGTTTTATCAAGTTTTTTTAAAAAAATGATTCCTCATTTAATAAAGTTTTTTGTGGAAAGTATTTCTGGAAAATATCCTTAGTATCATAATTTTAGTATCAGCTGATAGGTTCTAAGTCCATTTTTCACTAAACTTTATCAAAATTCTACATGTCATAGCCATTAGATTCATCATCTGTTCCTGATAGCATACAAGCCATTACCCAGTAACATATATTTCAAGACAATTTGTTCCAGTATTTTTGTTTAATATTTTTGCCCTGAATAGCTACCTTACACAGTTCTTCAAACTATCACACAAAATCTCACATATCCCATTTCATCTCAGTTTTCTTCCCTCAAAATAATATTTGCCAGTAATTACATTTATTTTATCAGGAAGAGTTTACATCTTCCTCATGCAGTTAAGGATTAGAGCCTATAGAAAATAATTTGTAGATAAAACCATACAAATTTAAAGAAGATTTGTGCAAGCTGATGTTTAAATTTTGACATTTAAAAAAAGAAAAAGGGGATTTTTAATTAAAAACTCTTTCAACCTTTTAAATGTGGTTATTTTCTAGATGACTCTTTAAAAATATAAAACAATTCAAGCCCATTAGAAATTTTAGTCCACTATAAATATTTAATCTTGTTTTTGCTTTTAACCATTTTAAGAAACTTCCAACTTCTTTTGGTTTCTGCATATTACCTATGACTTCAAAATGATATTAAGATTATAGAGATTATATTCTATATATTATATTATATAGATTAGAATATGTAGTTTAAATTTTTAAATGAATATAGTAATTATTATGCAATCTCATATAAATCATGTGGAAGACCTGGGTTTCTATTTCAAATAAGGAAATTATTTTTCTATTCACTTTTCTTTAACCAGATAAGGACTGCGTATTTATTTGCAAGAAGAAAAAAAATTATCAAGAGAGAATCACATATAATTATGGGCATGACTTTGTTCATTTTATTTCAGTAAAAATTTCAACACCTTAACAAACTGATGTTTTTTGTTCCTTCAGAAGGGACCATATTTTTCATGCAAGTTTTAAAGGCTGCTGCTTAGGAAATGGCCTTATCTGATATATACATTTTAAAAGACAAAAAAATTGAGAAATAGTTGTCATAATTGTCATTTGTTTCATTTCTTTATCTAGAGTTATCTTCTTCAAACAAAAAGCTTATCTATACCTTGAATTCTTCCTAAGCCCTTGAGATAATGTTAATTGATAGCTAGAATTTGTGTTGACTTTTTTAATGAAGGTAATTTCTTGTGGATTATGGACTAGCACCTGGTGAGGAGCATAAACACTGCTAATAGGAATTGAAGGAAGCACAATGTTTCAAATTTTAGTATATATAATTTTCAGAATAACTTATTTTTCTGTCAGGTGATTTTATCAGATAATTATGCTCACACACTTCAAAAAAACTGTATATACAAAACTCTTCCTTTATTTCTATGAGTTGAGTGACCAGTTATGCAGTATTTAGTGTTCAAGACAAATTCACATGTTTGTCATGAATTACCCACTCACTGAGAGTTTCTGCTCATAGTTCATAGTACATGTGCTACATACTGTGTAGGACAAGTTGGGAAGCAGAGAGGAAACGTGATTTCATTGTCAAGGCTGCTACATGCTTTGGCAGGTAGGACCAAGGGGAAAGGGAAAATTTCTACTTCTTTGAGTGAATGGATGCATGCACAGTGGGGAGAATTGCCAAGATCATTGGTTAGGCAAATACACAGGAGCAGAGAGGGCACATCATGGCCCAGGCAGAATGTGGTGAGCAAAGCAGAGACTGATGAAGAGAGCAAAGCCAAGTCTAACCTTAAAAAGAGTCCAAAACTACTCCTATAGACAAGGAAGCTGTTATGCTCACAGTAAGACTATTTGAAGTCCTCAAAGTTGCCAAATTTGTCAGCAAGATGTAGTTGGAAAGTCAGAAAGTTGGAAGTCTTTATTTTTTAAATCTTGTGCTTAATCTATTTTGTGCAGCAAGTCTGATTTTTGCTTTGCTCAGGTTTCTGTTTTGTGTTCTAATAAAGTGCTTTTTATAATATGTATTGCTATGCTTGTGCAAATATATATTTTTTTAATTTTTATAAACACCAGTTTTAGGTGCTATTAAAGAAATATGAACTCTTATAAATAATATAATAACAATAACTGTTGATTTAGGAAGGAAAAAAAATTGCTAATGCTATTTCATCTATTTTTCCAGAGGTCTGTCCCTGCTAAAACTCCTCTGAGGGTTTTAGCCCATCAAACCTTTTACTACACCAATGAATTCAAGCACCTTCAAGCCAAGATAAGACAGGAGACAACCTTAATATCCCATTCTTAGAAAATACTATGTGTGTTTTTTTAAACTGTATTTATACTGTTTCCTTCTCTAAATTAATGTGCATAATGTTTAAAAGGAGGAGTATAAAGGGAGGAGGAAATGGGAGAAAACTTCATCACAGTAATTCACAGTCTTTCTGGGCTGAAGTTAGATTAGCTGTTAGTCTCAGTCAAGTTTTCTTTGGTCCGGATTCCTCCTGAGGGGTTTTATCTCTCTGATATTTATGTGGTATTGGGGTATGTATTTATCTACCTTCTTTGAGAGAGAGAACTTAGTTGTTTTAAACTCCTTTTACATACAGTGTAGAGGGGCAGATTTATTTATGGGAATTCAGCCTTTTCTTAACAGAGTAAAGGGTAGTTTGTAAATGTTCTATGTAGTTTTTAAGGTATTTCACATAGACTTAGCCTACTGCTTGTTTATAAGGCAGAAACTCTTAATTTTCCCTTTTTATAGAGGTAAACTTCAATTTTTCAATTAAAAAATCTTTCTCATGTTATAGAAGATCGTGATTATGAGAACTGTTTTGTCCTAAGACATAACCCAAGGAAAAAAAGGAGCATTACAAAGCTGCAAAGAATTCAGCAAATGAAAAACTGAGCAAGAACTTGGTTGGAAATTTCTCTTTCTACACAGAGGGGAAATTTTTCCCTAGATAGGTTTTAGAAAAGGTGATAAATTCAGATTATTTTCCCTTTATGTAGATTTAAAGCTATATTTTCAGCTTACATTTCAACTTTTTTTTCAAAATGAGACTAGAAATTGCCAAGGTATTAATCATGCTTCAAATATTTATAGTATAACAGCCAATTCAACTTTAACTATAGAATTGCTACCACTATCCCTAAGGTAACTCAATTATACTTATTTTGTATTATATGATGTAATGCATCAGTCTAGGAGCATAATGACATAATAAATAAAAGCTGAGAGAAAAAGGAAACCTGAAATAATTAATTGAAATAGGCTTTGCAAGACATGAAGAGAGACTGAAGGAATTAACTAAAAAAGTATTTTCAACAGATGGAGAGACTTACAGCAAAATTTTGGGCTTAAGTCCAAAAATATCTTCCCCTATCATATTAGAGGCACTCATTAACTTCTTGCAGGCTCAAGATCTATCAATTTAAAATGAATGTACTGCGTATGATGCACTATCCAACTGCTCACCATCCAATGACTGATGCACAACTCAGCCCCAAAAAACAATTGGCTCCTCCTACCTAACTCTGTCCTGTTTATATACTGACCATGATGCTATGTGGTGTAGAAAATCCCTTTGGCTGCTTTGGGTCAACTGTTCCAGCTGTGCTTCCTCCCAGTTACTTGTGCACCTGCTCACTGGCAGAGTGTGACACACTAGAAAGTCCTAGATTTAGAATTAAAACATCAGTGTTTTATCAATATTATTCTCGTACTAAATCCAAAACAGCTCTGTATCAGCTACTTAGAAGAAAACTAACTCTATCCCAGCCGAAGCCAGGACAGTCAGTCAGAAAAGGAATTTGAAATTGTGAGTAGGGTAATCTGTAGGTGGAAGAGAGAAGAAATAATTAGGTTGCAGTAAGATGAATACTACCAATCAGGTAATCAAGTAGGTGAAGCACTTATTGCAGCACCAAAAAAACTAGACCAAAAATATCTATAAATACAGCAAATATTCCTTTATAATTGCTTTCAAGTAGGCATGCATGTTAGCTTATCTTCCAAGAAGCTCCTTATTCTTCTAAATAGGTTTTGTCTTCACTTCCTTTTCACTGGAACTATTTCTTAAAGCGCGTCCCTTTTTCCATATACTCGTGTTCCATATACTCTGCGACTAGTAGCAGGAAAATGTAAACAATTGTTTAACATTTGTGAACCAACAATTCTAAACAGAATCCTTGTGTTTGTGTTTATTAACATATAAGCATCGATAAATAGATCTGATATTTTCCAGTTCCTTCAGGCCAAAATCCCACCAACGCCTCTCAGCGTGAATCCAATGTGTTTCCAATGTGACCAATTAATTTTGAAAATGAAAAGCATCTGGGCAGGGTGCATGTCTCAGATTTGAATTCATTTCACACTACATATACAGCACGCTGTATCTCTGGAAACATTTCTGTTTAGAAAATGACAGATAGAAGTATGAGAAGGAGGAAGTTAAAGAAAAGAACAGTTTCCTGGAAAGAAAACAAAACAACAACAAAAAAAAAAAAACAACAACCAAAACTAACTGTAAACCTAAACTTAATTTTAGCACTTAATGTTTAATATTTCTTTCTTTTGGCCTGTCTTCTAAATAGTTAAGCATCAGCTCAACTACACATAGAACAACTATTACATTCCCTGTGAACAAGAAGACAAATCTTAAAATGAACTCAAATAACAGAATGGACTTGGATGGAAATTAACTTTCCAAAATCCAAGATGGTTACTGGGGGGAAGGGAGGGGGCAAGAAAAGAAACAAAAGCAAATTAAAAGAAAACCCAAACCCAACCAAGTACACAGAAACCCCAAACCCAAAACCAAACAATGTAACACAAAAACCCACAAAAAAACAAACATACTTAGCTGTCTGTAACTAGTAGGTAAAGAAGAAAGGGGAAGAGAGGTTTCCCAGTTCACAAGTTTATTTTAGGTAAAATAGTGTAGCCATGAAGAAGTAGTAATTAAGATTCCATCTTTGAAAGGTAGCTGTGTTTTGAGGAAGGGACCGATCAGGATTTGGGATTTACTTTCAATAGAAGCCTTCTGGTTAATTATGTTATGAGGAATAAAGTGGCTCTTTATAACTAAAAGAAAGCAATGAAGTAAATAGAGACAAGATTAGACTCTTTTGCACCCTTCCACACTATTACATCATACAAATCTCACTGACACCTTGTAAGACTGAGCCTAAGGAATTCCTGTTGACTGACATTCAGCCTCTATTTTTCTGTTAGGCATTTACAGGAAGCATCTTACCCCATCTACACATGCATTGCAGTATCTAGTAATACTCTATTGTAGCAACTCTCCGCTTTGGTCACACAAAAAAAAGAAACACTTCCTATCAAGGACTCATCTATTCCAACACATTTGACCAGATAGAGAAATTCTCTACTTTGGAGAGGCTTTATGAGATAAACTGAGATAAACTACAAAAATTAGTGGTTTTTGCACCTACAGAAAAATTTTAGGGTTTTTTTGAGAAGATGTAAAGACGTTCTGTAGTTTACCTTATATTTTGTTTTTAATATACTTTCTGTGCTTGCTGCTGTAAATATTGTTCAAGAAAGATTAGACTTTTTTCTTGTCTTTTTTCTTTTTAATTTCAGGCATCTACCATTAGTTACATCTCATTGCAATACATCCCATAGGACACATAATTGATTAGGCATTGTATAAATAAGTGTTTCTATTTATCATTCTTTTAATTTGCTGCATACCTATGCATGTTGTTAGTCAAGTAGTGAATATTTAGGTGTTTGTGACCTTTCTTCTTAAATGAATTTCTCAGGCAATCTAATCATGTTACCTGCTCTTCTCTGCTCTTCATTCAGCTTGTTCTTGTTTCCTTCCCAATCAGGTACCAAGATATTGAGAAATACATAAAGTATTCCAGACACAGTCTTAACAGACCTGATAGACAGTGACTAATACTTTCATGATTGATTAGTTCATGTTTTGGCATATGATACCAAAATATCCATTGACCTTGGATTATTTTTCCCCTGAAATATCACATTTAGAGCTGAAAGAGAAATGACAATACTTCCAGAAATTTTTCAATAATTAAATGTTCTTCTTTTTTAAAGAACTGAATTAAATAGTTAAAAAATATATTAACCAATAATCCCCTATATTAAAGTCAGTTAGAATATTTCATTTTGACATTTTCTAAATGTTGCAATTTTATCCTTCTAAATGATATCACCTATAATTAACTAACAGTTTTGCATAAAAAGCTAATAATTTTTTAAGCATGTTGATGATCAAAATAAGATATTCTGAATAATTCTGAATGATGTAGTATGCAACGAGATGTAGAAAATCACTTTTTCCATGGATACTCATAGCATAAACAATTTGACACATCCTAAAAAAAAAAACTCAGTAAAAATGTTCTGACCATTTTTAATCATAGTGACTATTTGTTTTCAATTATTGCTATTTTAACATTATCATCCATATGTTACCTTCCTACATAATACTTTTTTTTCCCAATGAAACTGTTTTTAAAACTTTTTCTTCAACTACTTCTGTACTTTCTAGTTGCATTTGTATTCTTTCTCATGAATGCTCACTGCACTTTCAGTTGCGAGTTTCATTAATATGCTCTTTACTCTCACTTTCAGGTTGTTAATGAAGATGTCTAATAGGACAAGAGATGATTCTGACCCCTGGGGCAGTATATGACACTTAGTTTCATCTTGAAATGTTGTTCCTGATTATACTCAATTGCCTTAGTGAATCTTCATCCACAGTACTTTATGCCTATTTAGATCTGAATTAAAAGTCTAAAATTTCTTTGGCCACTATATCAAATGTTAAAATTAAAAAAAAAAAAAGAAGAAAATATCTCCCCAGCCTAAATCCTATATGTCTAGATTGCTCTCTCTAATTCCTTCTACAGTTCTGTCAAAGATAAGATGGGTTTACCCAGGATAGAGAGAGCTTCTGGCATGTATGCTTCTTGTTGATCATGATTCCACTACTATTAATACACTGCACACATAGGCAATAAAATTCCATGAACCTTGCATGACCCAGGGAACTAAGAGAAAGACAATTTCTTGCCCAGAGAAAGACAAGTTATTGCCCAAATTTGACATGGTCAGAAGAAAGCAAGAGTGTTGCAGTGGCAGACCTTCTTCCTCAGCCCTTGCTCAGCCACTCTAAGTAGGTGTCTATATTTTCACCAGATGTTGTTTGCAGCCCCTCTTCAGGAATAGATACAGACCCAGAATATCTGGTCAGAGTGTTCTGCTTGTGCTTTTGTTAGACCTTGACTAGACCTAAAGAAAGGCTAAGAGTTAGACAGATAGCAGGGGAGCACAGCTCCTCTGAAAGGCTGATCTTGGCAGCTGTTCTTAGCACTGTCCAAGTACACACAGACCAGGACAAGCCCTCACCTAAGAAGAAAGAGTGTTAACTTTTTTATAGCATTTTATTTTTAAGTTGAAGAATGTAATCAGGAGGTTGTAAAGATCCTGTGTTAGAAAATAATTAATGAACGTGTTTAGGAGTTAGGAAATCTAAATTAATTGGTGTCTTTTTCTAGACTTCTAAAGGTAACTTTCTCACAAAATATGCAGCAAAGCATGCTTTAGCAGAAGGATGACTTAGTCACAAGAAATTACTTAAGTCCAGAGCACTCTTGTGTCATCTGAGGACACTGACCAGTAGTTGTATTCTTTTTTTCTCCTTCCTTCATAGTAGATAAGGTTTTACACTAGCCTAAGGATTCATAAGGAATCTTTATAAGAAGTAGTAGTTTGCTATCTATCAGATAAAAGTTTAATTGACTCAGTCATGAGGAATGTTTGGAATTACCTTCAAAAAGGGACCAATGACTATGAATCTCAAGCAGATGAAGGTATACAAAACAAAAAAATTTGAATTGCACAATTTACCGCTGGTTTTATCTTAAGGTTTTATATTTTGGTTTGTTTACTTTGCAGAACTGGTAAAACATCTGACTTTAGACAGCTCTTCAGAACTGATCTGTCAGATCCTCATCTGTTGCAAGTCAGCTATGGATAATTTGGCTTTCTGTTGAATCTGTAAACAAACTTATTTAGACCAACAAAACACCTCAAGTGCTCATACCTTTTTTTTTGATTGATGGTTGTGAACCTTTGATTGTGATTCAGAAGATTGTGAGTCAGAAAGCAAGACTGACTCATTAAAAACAGTTCAGTGCTCTTTTCAGCAAGAAGGGAACAAAGTATTTTCTGCTTATAAATCTGATTCAAAATTTCCTTCTATTTCATTTTTTTCCAGCTTCTACTGGCCTGTTTTGTAGGATGTATTTTTGTGTTTTGTTTAGGTATTGTGGCTTTGTTTTGTTTTTTGTAGTTATGTTTTGTTTTAGATTTATTTGGCTCACAGCAGGGTTTTGGTAGCAGAGGCAGGGCTTGTGAAGAGACAGCAAGAGCTGCCCCAGTGTTGGACTCAGACAGTTCCAACCATGTCCAAGGACCTGTCACTGGTTGATGTTAAGCCACCAGTGATGCTGGTGGCATCTCATTGGTAAGAAGGGGGAAAAATGCTGAAGTTGTGAGACAGAGGAGTGAGAATATGTGAGAACAAAACTGTTGACTCCAAGGTCAGTAAAAGAGGGGAAGAAGCTGTTCCAACTCCCAGGGCAAAGATTCCCGGCAGCAGTAATTAATATTTACTTGCATATTAGAAGAACAAAAATTTCTGCAGATTATGATTTTCCAACTTATGATTTTTGCATGCTAGCTATATCAGTTTTATCAGCTTTTTGAAGAAAATTTTGTGTGAAAGGTAGGAAAATGTGTTGATTTCCTTGGCATAGTCAGCCTTTTTAAACATGGAAAATGCTTTATAGTAAGATATTTGAAAGAATATTGAACAAAAAAAGGTTCTTTTCTAGAAAAAGAATTATGTGCTTGAGATTTACAGAGTACAAGCTAAAGAAATAAATAAAGAAAAACCCGCCAATTCTGAACAAATATCAAGGGTCATTTCTTCATGCAGAGAATTCTAACTATGTTTGTGTTACATAATGGTTTTCAACTCAATTGGGTTGGAAAAATAGAGAGGAAAGGCAGTGAATAATCATTAGAGTGCTCCCTGTGGAAGAATAGAATTTGAAGAGGGAAGGGGACAATACATCTGCACCTTCTTGGTGGGAAGCTTTAAAGTAATTTCTGAATTACTATGTTTTATTACTATTCTTGCCCAACAGTTCTTTGGTCAAAGTCCCTACCTCCAGTGAGAAAATTAATAATAAAATTCAGCAATGTGAAGAACTTTGTATGAGTGAAAACCAGAAATGTTTAAATATACCAAGTTCATGGCAAAAATTCAGTGCATGTGTGCAAAAAAAACCAAGTTCAGCAAGAAGAATTGTGCATATTGGCTACAGTGACACAGCAGTGACAAAATGGACACCATAGGAGCAGGAACACTGAGGCAGCTTGGGGTACTGCTCTAATGGAGATAATAAAGAAAGGATTAAGAGGCACATAGGTGCTTACAGGGGTGCTCTGTCAAAATCAATGCACATATGAAACAAATATGGAGCAGCACAGCAGTGTTGTGGTTGTGCTCCATCAAGAACCATACAGCCAATAGGAATTAGACCAAAAGAATGATCAGATGATAACAGAAATCTGAACTTTGTGTCATTAACTTGAAAATGCATATTACTTTTTATGTCCCTACATATGCTAATGACTAAGTCACTTCAACTCCACCCAAACATGAAATAGCATCAACCGTAACTTCATAATTTCCCCTTCCTCAAAGAAAATAACATAAATGTAGCTTAAGTGAGCCAAAGAATACTTTGTTGTAACTTCTGGGATTGGTCAGTAGGCTAAACCTGTCTTTTCTTCCATATGGAAGCCTACTGGGTAAGAACCATCCTTTGTGTGTGCTAAATGACGACCTTGAGCTAGCTTTAATTGGTGACTAGAGTTTGTCTGTACAGTGCTTCAGATTCATCTTTGCAGTCAGTTACTAGCCATGACAATCTCTGAACTTTGTCTGTGTGTTTGTTAAGAAAGTGTGTTATTCCATGAGCTGTGAGTCCTTCAAGGATAGCAGCAGCAGCCAGCAGTGGAAAATATACCAAGAATGTGCATGCTGTCACTGTGTGACCCTGAATAGGTTAGTAAGACCACCCTCTGATACAGTGGTCTGTTCAGTGTAATGCCTAAAAATTTTTAATTTTTATGCATTTTTCATATATTCATAGCTCTGTATACTAATTATGAAGCTCCTGGTATTTTTTCTACCCTATCTGTTAGATTTTAGAGCAATAAACCAACCTTCTAACATATTCCTGAAATACTGTTAAGTATTATTTCCAAGTAGGGCAAAGAAGACATAACGAGAAGTGGAGCAAAGAAGCTTTGGACCAGCTCCAAGGGGCTGACCCAGGGATGGGTTACTGGGTCAACTGAATCTCTTTGTGGGTGTACCTGTTAGCTACCTTAGTTAATAAACCTTATAAAATTGCAGAAATCTGATGAACATGATGAACATGTGCCCATCACCACCAGGAAGCTTCCAAATAAAGGTCTACTTTTTACTTTACTATTTTAACACTGTTGCAAGGGTTTTTGCTCTTTTGATTTTAGGCAACAAGTGGGGGCCCTATAAATAGGCACTGAAAGACTGGCAGAGTCCCAGGATCTTGTTTTTACTGGGACTCTGATAGTTTGATCAATTATAAAGGGTTCAAGAAAAAAAAAAAAAAATCTTCCCCTTTCATATGACAGCATGTCATGTCTATACCTGCCTTATGAATATCATTTTGATGGTAAATTATTGATTTTCACCTCACCCAGGAACAAACTCCTGAACAAATGAAAAAACATTTCTGGCTTTGTTATGTTGCTGTTATTGTTTAGTGTGGTTTTGTTTGTTTGGTTGGTTAATTTGTTTTTCCTGTGATGCCAATGACTTTTCTGTATCTTTCCAGCATAAAATCTTCAGGACAGGATCTTCACATATGCAGTGTTATGTAAATTGCTGTGTTACAAACCAGAAGTAAAGGAAGTAAATTAGCACTGTGTCATTGAAGTTCAGCTTTGGATTGCCAATTAACCAAAGGTAATTAATAAATCTAAAACTCCTTAACAGTCTGAAACATTTTTGTTGGATGAGAAATTTTAATAGTTTTTTTCCTACTGTTGAACCACACTGTTTATTTGAATTCCATTGTTCTTTGAGTTAGGAATTCATGAACACCCTGAAGAAATGCATCCTTTGTGCCTAACCCTGCAAAACAGTTTGAAAGAAGCTTTTCTTTTTGTTGCCCACAACTTGGATCCACAGTCTTTGTCAAGCTCTTAACAGCCAAAATGTAGACAAATGGAGACAAGGATTTTAGTGGATTTTTAAAATAATCATACCAGGGATGTATACACAGACAAAAAATACTATGAATTCAAATGAGCCACAGTCAATACAAAACTTGGTGTGAATGTACTAATAAACAGGTAAAAGTACTTAATATTATCTCCCCACATGAGACCAAACTAAATCATTATTACCACAATGAGAAGGTTATGTTGTTTTAATTGTAATACAACAGATTAAAGGGTAATTTTTTTTACTGTTGGGTCAGTTTCAGAGAAGCATTGAAAATCTAAGTTCCAAACCAACACTGTGCAAGCTATATCTGCTTCTCAGTTAAGATTCAAAATGAGTAGGTCCTGGACAAGTTAAGTGCTCAGATTCAGTATACATATAGTAGCAAAACTGCAACACCACAATATATGTTATGCTCAGAAGTGGCTGTCATGAACCTTTATAGAGCCTTTCTTTTCATGATTACAAAAAAGGAGTTATTAAGTTAGTACCCTAAACTTCTGAATTGTTCAAAGGAAAGGATTGGAATTTAAGGCACTACCATATTTTCTGCCTGTTCATTTTACCATCCTGTCTTCAAGACAGGAGTAGTAGTGAGATGATGCCTATCTTGCCTTTTATTCCTGGTTCCTGTCATGGGTTCCTATGTAAGTCACCTAGTGTACAAAACACCCAACCATGACTACTGGATGTACCCGACTAGTATTAAAACATGCAGATTATAAAGCCTGAATCAGTAAGATTGATCTATTTAAAACTGTTAAAGGGATTTAGCCAAACAGCTCTATTGTAAATTGTTGTGTAATATTCTCGATACATTGAGAAACTTCTGTTTCTCAAAATAATCTCTGATGATTAACAGATGCCATTGTATATACCATAAACTATCTTTTCAGAATACATAATCATCTGAAAGGAGTATGGTTCTCTAAGGTCTTAAAAAGCACAGTTTCCCACCTCAAACCTGTTAAGGACACAAAAGGACATTGCCATGAGATCAGCCCAGAATGGAGAGACAGGATGGCACTAACTCCAAGCCTGGCTGAGAAAAGATCTAGTTAGTACGTACTGGGCAATGCATCCAGATGAAAATTCCCACTGTGGCAAACTCTGTGAAGAAGCAACTGCTTATACACCTATCACCAGTCAAACAAAGATCACTTCAAGTTCTGTGACACCTGTGACTACCAGCAACCACTGAAGCCCCCTTGGAGATCCCTCCATGGATACCTGGAACTGTGGTTAAGAGACTGCAGCAGGAACTTGAAGGCAAAGGTGGTACTATCCTCTTAGACCTTGTGTGAGGTTAACAAAGCTTAGGGAGAAGAATTTATCACTGATAATGGACAAAAAGAATGCAGAATTTAAGGGTTGCAAAGAAAACCAGCTCAGCAACTGTTCTGAACTCCGCTCTGACTAGGTAAAAGGCAATTCTGGAGGGGGGAGATCATGACCACCAACTCATGTCCCACCAATCCAAGACTTCCACCGACTCAAAAGAAGAGAAAAAGTCTAAGCATATTAATTGGCTAGCCTTAGAAGCAAGGGAATCATTTGAGCAATAGAACAAGAGCACTATGTTGCCAGTGAGCATTGCATACTCAGTTTGTTAAAAGGTATGAACAGTGAAAAGCTTTGAATGCCCTCAGAACTGCCAGCAACGAAAAGCCCAGAGCCAAGACCAAAGGAATCCATGACAGATGACTATCTTCTGCTTGATATGTTGATCTCTCTCTCCCCCACCCCTTCCTATTTATTTCTATCTCTCAACCTCACATTTCATTGTTAAATAAAATCCCTATTATTGACTTCAGCACATGGTGTCTTTTGCACCTTAATTCAGGCAGAAGCCACTCTCAATAATCATATCTTAATAGGTTCAAATATTTTTTGATGCAACAGGAAGAGATGACTTACTGCTCAGCTGCAGTTGAGAATTTGATTTTCTAATACAGATAGAGCAGGTATTCCTTTCATGCCTCTCAATGCTTTGGGGTAACTTTGTAATGCAATATGTCATATTAATATGAAAGCACTACAAATGATTCTTTAAAATTTTCACTCTCCTCATGCTCACTACTGTTTTTCTGATCATTCACAGCTGTATAGTGCTATAGTCCAAAAATTATGTGCTCTAAATTCTGATAGAACAGTTGCAGACTATAATTACTCCTTTACTGTTTGGCCCTTCAGTGACTGATTAGACACAAGAGAATACTATTTCCAATATGTACCAATGCATTCATCTGTTAGGTGCTATTGACTTGACAGTTGTTAGGTTTTGTCTTTGAACAATAAAAATATTTTATCACTTGTAAATAGAATTAAAATTAGCATTTAAGAAAATTATAGATTCCTTTCATCAAATAAAACTAGGGTAATGTTTGTTTTTATTCATTTTGACCATATGAAAACATAGTAGGCATAATTTTATACTTGAGAATTGGTATTAGGATTAAGATATTTTATTAATATCAAATTCTGTTTGAAACAACATAGGAGTTCTAAATACAAGTAATTTATTGTCAGTTAATCACTGTCTTCCAGCACATGCATAAATGGAAAATAAATCCACTTAGTCTCCCAAATTAATTTTATTATTCATGTATGAATATAAGGATCTAAACCGTCAAAGGAAAACAAACTTGACATTCTCTAAAGTCTGTGTGTTCTTCAGCTCTAGCAGGAAAAGCATTCTGTTTCATGTTGGAGACATCCTTTGAATTTCTGGTGATTTTTCAACAGCTTTTTATCAGGACCTACATATCAATTTCTGCTACACCAAGGTGAGTTGCTTCTCTGTATTCTTTAAGTGTACACTTTTTTGGTCTTCTACTTAACTGGGGGAAGAATAGGTCAATAAAATACCTATTAAAAGCATTAGGGAATTGATTCAAAGAAAATACTTCTGTAGGAGGCAGTCTTAGTTGTATTTACCCCCAGCTTAGAGGATAAATCCAAACATTTCAATGAGCATGGAATTTTCTTTTTCTTATTTCTTTAGTGTGAGTTTTTTTAGACTTCCATATGATATTTTGGAAGGGTTTGTTAGTGTTTAGTTTGTTTTTACTTTAGTTTTTTGCCTTTTTTAAAGTGAACACACCTATATTATTTATGACTACTTAAATCTATTTTCTAATATAACTATTTGAATGTAGAATCTCTGCCTGCTTTTAAGAGTTAAATATTTATTTCAATAAAGCATTTGAAAGAATAGCTGGACTGAATTTATGCATCATTTATCTGTATCTACATAAGCCACTAAATCTGAAGTTTCTATGCTTTTTTAAGTTTTCATTGTCCAGTCTTCATGTTAGAATAAAAATTAGAGCCCAATAACAGAGATACAAGTTTCTTGTGAGTTTTAAGGATTAAAAAAAAAATCAGTTTGAAGGAAAGCATTTCCATTTGCTATATCCTTATTCACTGCTCACACTATTTGCTTCAGAGTAAGACCCCATATTCTCTCACTTCTCTGCATTAGTGGTGATACACTTTGCATGTTCAAACATCAAGGGGCCTCTATCACTCAGCCTTCAGCAGATGTGTTCCAATTTTTGTCATCTGAAAGGTGTTTCCTCACAACTGTAAAGTAAAAAAGAAAGAATGGAATGCATTGGTCTGGAATAAATCACATCTATCTTTCATGGTTGCCCTATAAACTACTGTTCAATATAAGAAAGCTAATTTTTGATTGTTCCATTAACTCTGTCAATTGGCAAGTCATGGTAGACAGGCACAAAACAAGCCATGAGGTAAATGTAACAGTGAATTTCAAACAGTGATTAGATTTTGTAAGTATGTTCTATAACATTTAAGTCTCTAGTCTCAGTCAAAAATATCTGATATTTGAAAAAAGGAGCTTATGGGACTAAAACTTGCAACCTGCTTAATCAAATATAAACCACACAAAATTAGATATTTAATTCCTAGGATTAGGCCAACTAAAAATCTGTGATCTTACAGAGCTAACGATTTTGTTGAAATAAAGTCTATGTTGAATTTAAAGTGTTGGTTTTAGATTACTTTGAATCATTTTTTGCAGCTTCTATACAGACCCAGCTTACCCATGAGGAACCATGCAATCAAGGAGGTGTTTCTTACCATGAAAAGCTACCTCATTTGCTTAAATTATGAGAAAGCATGTGTTAGCACAGACATCATTTTTATTTTTCAATCTTCAGAGCAAAAGCCACGAAATCCTTTTAGGGAACTACATCACTTATTCTACCCACAGAAGTTTTGCTCCCAGTTATTATTGTGAATTCCTTTCCTACTTACTAGTATCAAATATTGACAACTGTTGTCTAAAGTGAGAATCTGAGAGTACAGAAGGCACAGAAGGTCTGCCAGCTTTCCTTCTCTCTGTCAGAATACACAACCATAATGCAAGGTCTTAGACTAAAAGTGTTACTAAGAATGAGCATTAAGATGAGGAGCTTACGTTATGATTAGTCTACACTGACTCTTGACCGAGCAGAGACTACCAGAGAGAGAAAAATAGGCATTTGTAGCATTTGACTTACTTATTTAAAGATGAGATGAGCTAAACCTTAAAAGTATTTCCACAGACTATGAATGGAGTCAAGGGTATCTAAATCAACTAATATTTTCTGCAGTGTAGGCATCTGTATTTCATGAGTTGATCCCCAGCCCCAAGACCCTGCTTTTGCAGCAATTCACACCTCACATTACATCTAAAATAAATGAGATTTATCTCTTGAATAAATGAAATTTACAAAATTTGACATTCCTCTAAGGAAGCAGATCTCAGAAATCTCAAAATATTCATAGGCTTCAGTCATTTATATCTCTTTGTCTCAGCTTCCCACCTTTTAAACAGGAATAATACCCTCTCACTTCACAGGAGTTCTCTTAAAGCAAATTAATTACTATTTGTGAAGCATTAGATGCTACAATGATCATTGTCATCAAATAAAACATGAGGAGATTAATAATTCTGTCTCCCTAGCAGCACTTCTATACTGGCCTAAGGCTGCTCGGTGAATAATAACAAAAAAATAAAATATTGAATAGCTACCTATTTCCTGAATGCTATTAATCATGTGTGCTGAAGGATGCAAGGGTCTCATGGACAGAGTATTACACAAGCAATGAATTAAAAACTCTATTATCCTGCTTATGCACAAGAACACAAGGTTCTGTGGATTACTTCATTCTAACCTGTTCTAACTTTGGAGTGCTTTGCTTTGCAAATATAATATCAAGTATCATTAAAGTTGAAAACGAAAGGCACTTTCATAATTTATCAAAGTTTTTGATGTTGTTTCCACAGACCTTCAAATGAAGTTATATCTATCTATCTAGAAGTATATTTGAAGTGCCATAAAAACTAATGTTAAGTACTATCTGTGGTTGAATTGCCTTGTAATTTTAAAAGCATATAAGTTTAAGAACAAGTTTCATGGATTAGTTTGCAAATTCAGAGACACAGGCCACACAGAAAAAAAGCCCTGAAAAATTATGGCATATTTTTCCTTTTTCCTTTTGATAAATAACGTAAACAATAGCTGAAAAATTGGTCTTATATATCAAATTTGAGGAAAAATATAAAGAAAAGCAAACCAGAGTTTGATAAAGTGCTGGTTAAGTAGATCTTGAGAGACAAAATGTATCCACCAGAAAATTCTGAAAAATAAATTGCTTTCCCTTTTGAGCTACTACCAAATTGATTGTCTTTCTCAAATTATACAAGGTCCCTGTGTTCTAGCACATTGTACCCTCCTTTCTGGAACATCCGAGGCATGTCTTTTCTTCAAAGTAACAGTTCTCATATCTGAATAATAATTTCAGCATTTTTGGTACTTACTATTATCAGAAATTACTTAATTGTCAAAATTACTTCCCTGCATTTTGTCTTTTCCTTTTGTTTTGTCTTGCATAAATACAAACAGTATAATAATAAAATAGGGTTTTATTTCCTTTCATGTTTCAAGAGGCCACTTTACCTCTGAATAGATTGATCCATGCTCAGAATAAAATGTTGTATTTTTATAAAGGAAAGCTGTTTATTCACTGAAAACCAAGTTTCCATATTTTTTCTGTTTTCCATGTAACTGTTGCCAAGTGTTGCTAAAAGGCACCATTGAAATGAAATTACACTAGACACTGTGTTTTATATCACATTGTGTTTTATATCGCATTGTGTTTTATATCTATTATTCCATTTAGTTTAAAAAATGTAAATGGCTGTCAGATGTGTGGCACATTGTGGTCTTTAACATTTGATGAATGTTTGTATCAAAACAAAGTTACAATATTTGCAAATGTTTCAAAACATTTCCAATATCAAAAGTCAAATGCTTCTTTCAGTGTACATAGTAAAATTGCCTCTACTGTTTCTCTTATTTTGATTTTAAAGCAAATTGAAATTAAAACTCAACAGCAAAGCATGAGGCAATATGTCTATGAAAGCAATAGGGTTGCTAATGTCTTTGACAATCTTCATCTTCCCCAAAACCTGAATAAAGGAAGCTCAAGCAGAAAGAGCAGAAAGCAGCAATTTCTTGAAGGGCTTCTTTATTCTGGTCATATAATCTAATGGCATTCATCACAATATTTGTAAGTGCCATGTTTTTCTATTTTTCACCTTTATCATATGTACTTTTCTTTCCAAACTATAGCTCAAATTTAATACAGAAAGTATTGCATTAAAGACCTGTCAGTTTTGAAAGAGCTAAAAAAAAAAAATCAGAGTAGCAAAATTTGAATAGTACTTTTAAGAGTAATTTGTTATGAATTAATTATAGGGAAAAAATAAACCACTACATGTAATAATGAATAGTACCCAGTGTAAGTTCAAAATGTCTATAAGAAATTTAAGGCTTTCATGTTATTTCATATTTAACACAGAAAACAAAAAAAAAACTGGCAGCAAAAATGGCAGTTGATTTGCAGCTGAAGGCACTGCCCAGTGTATTTGAGCAGTGGTTCTTGTTTCAGTTCCTATGAATCTTGAATTTACTTTACAGCTCAGCTGAGACAGCAAAAAGATGTAATGATTTTCCGTTAAAAGAAGAGATATTCATTCATCATCCCTAAATTTTAAGAATTACAGAAGCTCAGGTTTTCACCTCTCCTTGGGAATTAATTTGCCATCTACCTCTTCCACAAAAGTAGATTTTGTGACTTTTTCCTTTAATGCCTAATTAGAAGCTAAAGATCCAGTGCAGGGCCAGGGCTTGGACTCAAATGATCCCTTTGGGTCCCTTCCAGCTGAGCATATTCTGTGATTCTGTGAAATTCTAGTAGAAGTCAGATTCATGGGAGCACTTTCCTTTCTACTTAGTATTTTGCTTAAAGTGAGTCCCATGCTTAGGCATCTCTATCTTTTCAGTTGAGAATAAAGATTACAAATTATTTGTTGCAGAGAAAAGCATAACTCAGTGCTGAGCATCACAAGGTTAATGTATATTTTTGGACATTTACCATCACACTTTGCATCAAAGATAATTCCTATATCCATTTTTCCATTATTGCACAAAAGTTATTTTCACCTCTTGCGGGGATCAGCTGAAGCTTTCCAATTACTTTAGTGGCAGTGAACAAGGCATGTATCATATAGTATTTAACAAAAACAAAAAAAAATTCATTTCTCATGGCTGTAAGCATATATTTTTATTTTTTTTTTAGTGGCAATGTGTTCACACTTTAGTTTAAGGTTTTCTCTTAACATTTAAGGTGCCGTTTTCAAAACAGAACATTTTTTACATTCTCAAAACTATCTCTGGGATGTGAACAGCACAATAAACTCTGTATTTGCAGACATTTTCAGACCTCAGCTAAGGTTTCAGACCTCAGATGAGACTGGCATTTTTAAGGTGGATTTGAAGTGGAGTAATTCTTCTTTGTCTTTTTTCCTGCAGGATAAATATGGAGCCTCTCAGAGCTGTCACATGACCTGGATGAAAACTGTATAAAAGGTGCAAAATTGGATCACTGGTACAACTGTTGCAAACATATCAATTACAGGAGAGGCAAAACTGGCAATGGAATGAGCACTGTGTCACTTCACATTGTTGGCAGAGAGATGACTTTTAGCACTCTAGCTAAGTTGTGTCATTGCACATGTCATCAAGAGTCATAACAATGTCATATATTTAACTGACAAACCTCCAACTCCTAACTGAACATTTAAGGAGGGTGAATGCAACTATATCAGTTGGAAAAGCAGCTGTCACCTGACAAACCGACTTTCCTACCTGAAAAAGACTTATGAAATGTATCAAAATGACAGTTTCTTGCAGATAGCTTCTAGTTCTCTGAGACAGGTGTAAAATGTGACCATATTATAGTGCAGCTTTCCTTCTTTTTATGTGTCCACCCTCGGAGCAGGGGTCACCTGCCTTTCCCAGATGATGCAACCACCTCTATTTTTCTTCCCTCAATTAGAATTTAAATGCATTGGCAACAAGTCAACATGACCTTGCAGAGCCTGACTCTGAGTCAGTTATACACAAGTATTTTTTCTATGTGTGATGCAAGATCTCCTGAATAACAATAATGATGTAGGTATTCAGGTAAATATTGTGTTTTGGAGATGTCTGTCTCATCTCTCATCCCTGTCCCAGCTGCCTGTTGCTTACTCAGCTTCAGTGAATGACTGTAATGGCTTTGAGATTGTGCTATGTTTGCCTTTTAAATGTAAAAAAAGAAAATAAAAAAAATTTCAAAGCAAGAACATTAAGTTATATAGAGGGAGACAGATAAGTTCTCATAAGGAGTCTTAAAGCAGAGCCTCTAGACCAAAAAGTCTTTTTTTTCCTGCATATCACAATGTTATGAAAAATAGTTTTCTAAAAAACAACCAAAATCATGTATACATTTCCACATATATCCTGTAGATATATTTCTATGTTTAGCTTTGTATTTAATTTTCTAACAATGAATCCAAAGGATAGACTCTGAAATAAAATGTTCTTTATCCCATTTATGCCTACTTGAAATAAAATGTTCTTTATCCCATTTATGCCTACATTTCAGTCAACTTGAAATATGATTCCAATGCTTTGCTCACAAAATGAGTATTATTATTCTATAAAGCACTATAATAAGCATGTATTCTAGCTATGTATTAATTTTTATTTACTGAAAATTTCAAAGAATAATATTTCTATTTCATGTGTAAGCAAAATGAAATTTAAGCCCAAAGCATTGAAACTATAAACTATTCTGCATACTAACTTGTTTTAGTTACTTGTGGTGTGTGCATAGGACAGCAGGACACACTAAATAAGAAGTGTGCTGCAAGACCAGTCTTGTAAAAACTGTTAGGATTCATGGTAGCCTTCAGATTACTTAGGAAGCTTGGTTTTAAATTGTACACCGAGCAAAGCATGATGATATAATAGCTGTCGACTTCCTGAGCCACCCATAATAAAAGGACTGTATAGAAACTTGACTGCTAGTTAAACATGGAAAAATACATTTGTATAATAAACCAGTGGCAAAGCATCTTGCTTGACATTGTTTGTCATTGTTTCTAAAAGAGCACATATTAATAGTTTATAAAGAATTACATTTTATCTTAGTGGTAAAAAGAAAGGCAAAATCCATTTGACTAAATTTTGGAAGATAAATTCAGATACCAAAAATGAAGAAGTTTATGGTTCTTCAACTCTACTCAAAAAAAAAAAAAAAAAAACATTGCAAGGATTTTATAGAATCAATTGAATCAGGTGGATTATATATAGGTCTGAGAGCTGTTTTCAACTTTAGGACATAATTTTAAGTTCAGTCTAAAATTAGACTGCAAACAAATGACAGCAGGAGCCCATAGTTGTATTACGTAGTGGAAGCTTGTAAGGCCCTAGAATGCACATGCCAAAGTCCCTTAAAGAAGCTTACAGTTGTGGTTTTTATGTACCTTTAGTTTAGAGAGAAACACTGACAAGAGAGTCTCAAAGGTCAAAACAACAAAAAACTTTACTGGCAAACTTCAGAAAATCAGGGAGCTTTGGCAAAAGTTTATGACAACATTCAATCAATATAAAGCATTTCACAAAGCATTACCTTAGCAAACTCTAAGCCCATTCAACTCAGGAAACCCCAACCCATAAGATTTAAGTTACTCAAACTTCAAGAAGAAGGAATTAGAGGGAGAAGAAAGAGCTAGGAGATATAGAAAGAACAAATATACCTACCACTCCTGTTTCCAATGGTGTTTTAGCTGATATAAGATCTGAGGGAAGGTGGGGCCAACACATGCTCAGGTGATGCATTGGCTTAAGTACACTTTGGCTTTCCTGGGCCCTTCCCTTAGGAGGGACTTCTGGCCATTTTGCCATTTAGGAGCTGGGTTAGGGGCTCCAGGGTCGGAGTGTGGAGCTCTGCCTCCCGCATTCCAGGGTCTGGCCCCGCTGCTGGAATCCAGCCCCTGGGGGTGCAGGGTGTGTGGAGCAGGGCATCACCTTGCTGGGGAAGGACTTGACCTGCCCCTTTCCCCACATATGTGCCTGAAATGTTTCAAGCCAGCAGTCCTTCCAGTCCCTGACAAAGACTGAAACTATTACGATACATGTTGTAAGGCACACATCTTTGCAAATGCATCCCTCCCTACACACCACAGTTCATACTGCTTAGGATTATGACTTTCAGGAACAAATAATCATTGATTAGCTTCTAGGTGACCACATCAGATTTTAGAATGAAAAGTAAATTGAATAATATATCATATATCTCATGCTCCATGGGAAAAAACCCCAAAAATCCAGTTTCCAGAGCTTATGACCTCAGAGTTTTCCATTGAACTATGTGTAATTAAAACTTGAAAGTTTAAGTTTCTGTATTTTATCTAGATGATTACATTTTCTATCTTACCTTCTCATTTTTGCCACTTAGGAAGAGAAGCAGAGCACTTTCACTTCAACTTAAGTACTGCTTATGAGAGAAAATATTTTTAGTTCTAGAAACAAAATTCTTTTAATGGAAGAAGCATATATCTTTAAAGTCACAAACTGTCACTCACAGATGGAAGAAGTACTCGTTTCCCATATTCAAAATCACTCACATAGATGTGAAAAGTGAGCCTTCTAGCAGACTGGCAGATTGCCTTTATATAGAAGAGAATTAAGGGGAGACTTATACTTTGCAAGTTTTGTTTAGCTTGTTTCTTGAAAAACTTCATAAGTGACTATAAAAAGTCTGCAATATATATTTGAATTCATGTCCTTTAATTTCAAATTGATATTTTATGATTTTTTTTTTTTGCAGAATAAAGAATTTATGTTTGTCCTGTTCATACCAATTCCCTGCATTTCTGCAATCCTTTTGTAGAAAGTACAGTAAAAATAGAAATGGACTGGTTACCTTCATACCTGAATGCACTGAATGTGCACCATTTCAAGACAGACATATGTAGTTTTATCACTGCAATATATTCTATTAGGTGTGATGGGTATGAAACTGTATTTCAGAGCATATAAGGAAAATAAAGTAAAATAATGCACTTGTGCGGATTTTCTTTCCAGCTTCAAATGTATAAAACACTAATTTGGCTGATAGATCTTTGCCAGAAATGTTACCTGGATTTTAAGATTCTCATTAATCTCTTATGTGATTGGAGCCATATTAAAGAACATGATAATCATCACCTGCAATATACATTTTGTTATTGTTATATACTCACTCCTCTCCCATACAATGGGTACTGAACAACTATTGATCTTAAACTTTATACATCATCTCATGCTTGACAATTTTCTTCCAAGATGTTTCGTTACTGCTCCTTCTAGGTGAAAAAAGAAGCCTATTACAGTTCATACTTGAAAACTGTGCATGTTTAAATTCAGTTGGCATTTTTTCATTTTGATTATCTTTCACTGCTTAAAGATTAGAGAAGAAAAATCTATCGAATGTTCTCTTTTAGTCTGATGCACAAGGATTTGTCACTGATTCTGAACCTGATCCACCTCTTTTTAAACTGGGTGTATAGACAACCACTGATTTTAAAAGAAGTTGGACTGATGCAGTTTTGCAGTGTAAAACTGTGGATATAATTCCAAGCTTCAAAAGAGGAATATTTACGGTTTAAATCTGATTCAAATTGGATAAAATTTTTCCCACAAAAATGTGAAGCATATTACCTGTCAAAGTTTTGCATTAATTTAAAAGGAAGTGTACTAGATGATATAGTTATTAAACATATATAGGGAGGGGGAAAGTAAAATAAAATATTCAAGTAAAATTAGCTAGGGGTAGGGATGACAATTTTAAGCAGACCCATTTTACAGTTTCACTCAGCATCATGTCAATATCTGTCAGAAAATGTCAGGTAAGCTACACAAAAATAGTTCATTTAAAGAATTTGAACCTTAGAAATATCAGAGATCCTTCTCATAGCAAGATTATTGGAATGAGTTCTACATATATGATGCAGTAGAATTTTGCACTATTTTTTTCCTTTTTCATAAATTATGTTCTTTTTTTTTTTCATGGACTCTCTTCCATTCCAACCTTGTGTAGTTAATGGAGCTTTACTCATTAGAAATAATTTACTCCCTAAATCCTCAGCCTGATTTATAAAGAAACACTTCAGAAAATACTAACCTAACATGGTTTCCTGATCTTTTTTTCCTCAAATTTCTTTTTCCTAGTGTTGAACAAGTCACCAGTAAAATAATGACTCTAGCCATGGAAATGAATCTGAAGGAAAAAATGCTGCAAATACAGTCCATTTATATTTTGCTATTAAACTTTGTGAGTTGTAAAAGTGTTACTAGATAATTCATTGTGGAATGACAGAAACTAGAGGAGGCAATAAGCAAAAAGAATTATTCATTTGTAGGTTTATGATAAAGGAGCTACAATTCAACTGCTCTTCTGCTCTGAATTGATACTGACTTACTGACAATGTATTATTAGTACAGAATGCTGATATATGGAGATCAGTCATCTGAAAAATAATGTATCTATTGTGATCAGTGGGAATATCATTAATTATAGTAAACAGAGGATACATTATGCTTAGTAGTGGTCCACTCAAGACAGAAAATGTTTTGGTACTCAGCTATATCTCACCATGAGAAGGCAGGAAAGTTTAGAAGAAAATAGGCTAATCATTCCACTTTAACTCTCCCATCACTAAAGTAGCTTAAAGTGACAAAAATCTATATCATGCATCCTAGGTAAATTGCAATAAATATTAGAACCTTTAATTTTATTAGGGAATGTATGCCTATATTCAAGCACATGTAAATAAATTTTGAAAATATATACATGCAAATGAGCACTTTCAGTAGTACATAGTAATACCTATTTTTGAGTTGACAGTTTATTTCTCAGAGTCTGTTATTTCTCAAAATAATTAAACACAGTATGATTGAGCAGCTAAAAAGAAGCAATACTCTTCAAATAGCCATGAGTTCAGTAACACAAAGGATGGCTGACCAAATGCTCTACCCTCCTGTGCCCTTGCACATTCCCCAAAGAACATTATATAGTTGTTCATTCAGTCTATCCAAACTAAACCATAATCAAAGTTTGGTAAAGCTGTGATTGTCTGTCTTGGGAATTTATAGAAATGTGTTCTCTGCCAGAATTAAACAATATAGTGCTCAGTCCCTCAAACAAAATCCACAGAGCTTCTGAAATTAATCAGCCTGAAAGCCAAAAGAATCCCTTGGTCTGATTCTTTTCATGTTGAAGATCCTTGATTTGATTCATGTCAGATTTTCATTTAATGGTTTGAAGGAATAAAAGAGGGAGATGTGCCAGACAATGGCTATCATTCACTGCTCTGACAAATTTAATTCCTGGAATAAATGAATAGCTTTTACATTGAACCTTGAAGAACCTGGCATTATTTTGACTTTGTATTGCCCTCCTGATGTTTAACAATGAAATCTTTCTGTCTTTCTTAGAAGGCTCATATTTTAAAATAAAAATAGAATGACCAATCATTGTAATCACTGTACCCCTTGTTTATTTTTTCTTTTCTTCTTTTGGTATCTTCTCTTAGTTCCATAAGGGCTGCTCTGGAAGTGTTTTATTTTGCATTTGTTAATCAAGCACTGGAATGCAGCACAAGTATCATAAACAAAAAATTAATTACTGAGTACATTTTATCCCTTTCAGAAGTGTTTTTGTTATGTAAAACACTCAATTACATTTGCATTTTTTACAGAATGCTCAGCTGTTGTGTAGCAAATTCTTTGGTTGTTTAGTGATATAATTTCCTAACAGCTAATAAAGGAACATTCAACAACTGAACCACACACTCAATTTAGATAGGAGCATCCCAATTATTTGCACCTTTTTGGCAGGTAGGCAGCTGTGTAGGCTGGTTGTTGCCTTCTGGCTTTCATATTTGCTTAAAACCTTTTGTTAGTCTCTCCCTTTTCTGGTAGTTCATTGTCTTTTTCCTTCCACTCATGCATGATGAACACCAGCGATAAACACAAAGCCTGTTAAAATCCAGGCTTAAAAGAAAAAAAATATCCTCTTGTTAGTTTGCCTTACACGTCTGTTTGTTATCCTTTAGTGATTTCCATTCAGAACTATAGATTTTCTAATTGTCATATCCAAATTAATGAAACAGGCTACTCTTGCAAATCTTGTTTTTGCAATTTCTCTCTTTTTTGCTGATAAAGGGCCCAACAATCCTGATACCATGCATGTGACAAATGTTATTGATTTTCTTATCCAAATTCATCTTTGTCATTCTGTATTTAATCATGGACATTCCTTTTTAGTTTGATGATGACGGGAGAAATACGGACAACTTGGATTTCTGTTCACTGTAGTTTTCGGTTTTATCATATATATCATTGCTTAAAATTAGTTTTCTTATTATTCTAGATGCATTATAAACACTAAATGAGATGGGCAAGACTTGTATTACTTGAAAGAGTTGTCTGCCAAATATAATATTTACAAGGAAAAAGATACAGATTTGTCACAGAGCAAAGAAATCTGCAAAAAGCCTTATTTCCACAAAGAACCTACCTTAATATATTGTAAAAGACACCATAGTACCAAAAATCATTTATCATCCAAATATTGAAGAAACATCTCTGTCCATTTTGCCTGTAGTTAGATGCCTTACTGAGATTCTGAAATTCACGTGTAGCTTTCCTTGTGTAGTGGAGAGAAATATGCATTTCTAGAAACCTTTCTACAGCTAAATTTTTTTTGGTTTTGTTTTTCAAAGCATCTCTTCACATTTAGGAAATTAAGTATTGACTGTGGTGGTGCGCTACAAGATACAGATTTGAGAGTTTATGTATTTTATTTTCTTCTTCAAATTCCTGCTTGGCATTTTGACATGATTTCTAAACCACTAAAGATAATGTGAGCATTCATATAATACAGATCTTTTTATTTAGAGTAATTATCCTGAGATGAGAAACAAATTTACACTATAAATAAGAATTAGTCTCTTACACGTGACAAAGCAATCATAATATGGTTGTTAAGTAATGCATTCAAAAGAGACCCAGAAGGAAACACTTATTTCTGCTTTCTGAATATTCTCAACTCTTTTGTTAGGAAAGAAGCATAAATAAATGAAAGAGAATCCAATGCTAAAATAATCCACTGTTGGAATTTAAGATATGTGGGATAGATACTTAACTCCTGCAAGACCTTGACCTAGCTACAACAAATGCCATACAACAGGCAAATACCTACTATAAATTCAAGTTGAGTGAATTTTCTTTGGACTTGGTCTTGTTCAGCTGAGAAAATTCAACAATACAATATAACACGATTTGTCTTCTATACAAAATAATTGCAGCAAGTATTTCAAAATTTTATATTAAATATTTTCATGTAATATTACATTTTTAGCTATCAATTTCATAAATACATATTAATTTAATATTTCATATTGATGCATGTATTGGAATTAATCTTCAGATGAAAAAGAAAATAGAGGTCCTAACAGACCTCTGACTTTTGTGGAAACACTTCAGCCTTGCAAGGAGTACATTTTACTATTTTTAGTAACAGCAGTGCAGTATTATGTTATCTGACTACATAGTCCTTTCATCAGTATGTACAATTACCCAAAAAATTAGGGTGTGCTGGACTTATGCTGGATAGAGTTAATTTTCTTCCCAATGGCTGGCATGGGGCTGTTTTGGATTTGTGCTGCCTTGTAGACCTTCCATTTTCTAACATTTTTATGAACTGTAACTGATAGGCATTATTCTTAGAGACTGGAAGAAGTACATGGATGATTTGGTGTAGCTTCTCTTAGTAAAAAAATCATAAGAAATTGTTTTAAACAGATCTAGATCCACAGAAAAATAAAGGAAAAATTATGTAAGAACCCAAAATCAAGCTTTCTTTAAAAATTAGCTTTCCTTGTATATTTTTTCCAACTTTTCTTAGTGCTGTTTTGTGGGTCCTTTTCAGAATAGAGAAAAAATAAACAAAAAAAAACCTTAACCCCCTACAGTATAGTAAATTATAAAGCTTTTGGAAGCAGTGATTGAAAAGTGGTGTCTGTATTCTCTCTGTGCCTTGGACAGTAAGCTTTCAGTTCATACATCATTTATAAGTAGTTTCAGTGACTTCACCAAGCCAGTAAAAAACCTTTTAGACAATGAAAGTCAGATAGTCAGATTTATATATTTGTTCTGAATGTTAAAAACTCCATTTCATTTTTAATTGAAGAATTTTCATTAAAATCCCTGGTTTTCAGATGAAAAGCTTAAATAGGTTAAGACTGCCTTGCTTCCCTCAGGATTAGTCATTGCCTTAAAATGGGGGTGTATATTTAGTTTTCAGGAAGCTGGGAAAAATCCACTTTCCCTTTTTTTTTTTAGTCTAGTGCCAGAGTGTGACAGGCTGTTCTCCATTCTGAAAAAGAAAATTTAAAAAAAAAAAAAGAAAAAAAAAGGAACGAAAAGGAGGAATGATTTAAAGCTTTTTTTTTTAATGTAGACCTACATAAAAACAAGATACTCTGCAATTTTTAGAACCACTAGCCTAGACTGCCACCTATATAGCAATATAAGAAATATTTTTTTTCTCAAAAGTACTGGAAATTTCCCCAAATTAATCTTTGTTTTACATTTACTTAAGGGTTCTGTTCCAGGTTTTCAAGTTCTCTCCTGAACCTTGGATAACATGCTGGATTTCCGTGTCTCTCCCTGCTCCAGTCTCAGCAACATTAATTACAGGTTTGTCAGTCCTCCATACCTTCTCTCTTGGCTCTAAACATTTGTTAAATATTTTCCTAGCTATTATCTCGCAAATCCCCTTGTTTATGTGTTTTAAATTCTACTGTAATATTGGTTTATCACACAGATACAACCTGGAATCCCATGCAGGCTTAAATCTGCGCTAGGTTTACTGTCAGATCCAGAGCACAAGCTGGAGTATTGAAACAGCAGAGCACTGAATTGTTGGCAGGATCCCCAGCACCATTTTATCTCCATCCACCCAGCAATCTCTCAGGCAGTGCATGGGCTCAGCTCAAGGGCTGGTGTCTGTAGAGAACCAGGTATAAGCATGCTTTGTCTCAGACGTAGAAGAGACAGTCCCACTAAGTGGAGAAGTGTTGTTTTGAGCCCATTTCCCATTTCACCTGGAGACTTATGCTCAGTCATGCCCTGCCTCAGACTTGCTTCCTGGAGGAGAGCTCAAAGGGGCTGGCTGCACCTGCATGACTGAAATGGCCCAAAAATGTCTTGTTTACATAAGAGGCATGCACCAGGTTAACTCCAATAAATGAAGCAAATCGGTCTCCCTCTGTCTCTTTTGCCTCTCTTTCACATTCTTTCTTTTATTAATCCAGACCTGGACCGTCCACATGGTAAGACAAATATGGGATCGAGGACAGGTAGTCTTTGTCCTCTTTCTCTCTTTTCCACCTTTATTTCTCTCTTGCTTTGCTTTGTCTGGGCAAATCATGTCCGTCATACTCTACCCCATATTCCATACTTGGGGAGCTTGAGGAGGTGTGTTGCAACTTTTAAGCCAGCATCTTTTAACCCAGCACATTTGAAAAGTTTATTGTGGGAGCTGGGATTTTATTGAGGTGTCCTCCAATGATTTAAGACCAGCAAAAAAAAATAAGAGCTTGTCAGCCATCACTTTTGAGAAATAAAATTTGAGGTTATTAGCCAACACTTTTTGAGTTTAAATAGCAGGCTGATTGCCAAAGTTAAGGCAACTATTCAATAAAAACACAAAAGTTCCCTTGATGTGGGGTCTGGTGTCATTTTCAGCCTGAGGAGAATTTATAATGATTCATCACCTCCCTTATCAGTGGGTCATGACAGCATCATCCCTGGTGTCACTCACAGGTGTGCTAGTAGTACCATAGGGCTGGAAGAAGCCATAAAGGGGGACCTTCTCCAACTGGTATGGAGAAATATATGGTCAAATAACATTCAGTTTAGCTCAAAATGTAACAATGGTGTGCCTTGGCAGCTAAAAGTACTGACAGTGTCCTTGGGAGCATTAAGCACAGCATAGATAACCGGTCAAAGGAAGTGATTGCCCCAGTAGACTTGGTATTGGTGCAGTCTCACCTCAAATAATGGGAAGAGTTTTGAGCTCCACAATATAAGAACATAAAAATATTAGAATGTGTCCAAAGGAGGACAACAGAGATGTGAAAGTACTAGAGGCATGACGTACATGAAGTGTCTAAGAATGCTTTGCTCTGTTTCTGAGGAGTGACCTCATTGCTGTCTACAAGTTTCTTATAAGACAGGACAGAGAAGGGAGTGTTAATAATGCCAAATTTGTGGCCCCTGTGGGCCATTCACTTAGGAGTTGAGCTCAATGATCCTTGTGAGTCCCTTCTAACTCAGAATATTCTGCAATTTTGTGTCTCTCTTCTCTCTAGTGCCTTATCATAGAACACATGGAAATGGTGTAAAACCGCCCCAGAGGAAGTTCAGATTGGATATTAGGGAAAAGTTCTTTACTGAGAGGGTGATCAAGCACTGGAACAAGTCCCCTGGGGAAGTGGTTATGACCTCTCCATGTTCAACAAGTGTAAAGACAAGGTTCTTGTACATATAGTTGAACTTTTATGTTGCCTTATGTGCAGTCAACAATTGGACTCGATGATCCTTAATGAGTCTCCTCCAACGCAGAATATTCTATTTTAATTCTACTTAATTTGAACTATTTTTTTCCTAATGTATATCTAAAAATCTTTAGCTATCCTATTTCCATAGACTGCCTAAGTGACTCACTTGGGTGCTTAGCTCTCTCCCCATCAGGAAGCCTTTATTTATGCTCAGGCTTAATCTTTCCTGCAAAATAGGCCTGTTATTTCTTGTCTTGTTCATAGTGTAGATTGTAATTATTTATTTGCTTCTTTGCCACAATCTTTCATAGAATGCTATTATTGTATGCTTCTGAAATCTTTTCTTCTTACTGTCATAAAATACTAGCTCTTTCAATATTTTGTTTAGGACACACTTTCTAGAACACAATTTTCTGCTCTAACTAATCCAACATATGTTTGAAGTGTGTTGCTGAGATGTGGGCAGGGTAAAAAGGCAAAACCACACTGCAAAGATTTGAATATGAACCAGAACTTACTCCATGACCCTGAAGTAAACAGTCTAAATATCCACACTATTTAATTCCTAAAATTTCATACCAGGGATGTTATATCCAGATTGCCTATTAGGAACACTACCTGACCTATGCCAGACATAAAATAGTGGCTGGAAATTTCCTGGATGTAGACAAGTTGAACCACCTCAAAGAAAGCTAGGGAGGGTGATATTAATTTAACATTAGAGTTAATTTAACACAGAGTTACAGTGGTCATATGTGTGATCTGATCAGTTGACAGAGCAATTTGGGTTATTCCATGGAGTATTACAAATGACAAAATTATATATTGGGAGATGTGGAGGTAAGACCATAGCCAAATAACTTGTTGCTGCCCTCATAAAGAGGAGGAGGGGAAGAGGGAAAGGCAGACACTTCACATGTAATTGAGGACTTTTGAGTTAATATCTCTCTTTGTAACTAAAGGGCAAGATCACACAGACCCTGGGTTGTACATCTGGCACCGCAGTATCACTCCCCCTACCACAGGGCTGATTGCAGCAGCAAGGGTCATCCTCTCCTTGATAACCTATTATCCCTATCAGCAGCCTATCACAGTAATCCCTTCACCACATATCTCATGGCTATAGGCCTCATGCCCAAAGAGGAAAGGTATGTTTTGTCTATACGCTCATAACAGGTTGTAAAATGAAAAAGAAAACCATGTTTTCTATGCACATGATTGAAGAGGAAAAAAATGAGATTATATTGCAGTAAAAAAAAAAAAGTTGAAACATTAGATAAAAAGCAGGAGAATAAAGCATAAGAGTAGATTCCCCAAAGATCTTAGGCAGCCTTTACTACTCAAAGTCCTTGAGAACAAACTAGACAAACACTGGTCAAGGATGACACAGAATATTCTTTGTAATGAATCAGAGATAGAACAGACCGACACCTGAGGCTATTCACACCTTGTTCTTTGGGATAACATCTTTTGTGGTCCACTGCAATTCTTTAGTCACATTCTGCAGGGAAATTTGATTTAGCCCACAATTTATCATTTTGAATATATACACTGATTAGTATTCCTAGCCAGATGAAATATTTTGTACTCCTCTCTATGGTAGTTTATTTCAAACTATTTCTTTAACTTTTCAACAGCACTGTGTATTTTTAATTCTGCTTTACAGAATTCTTACTAATTTTCCCAGCTCACTGATATAATTCTTTATTTAATCCTTCATATTTTTGCATGATATTAAAGCCAAGCATCTGATTCTTACGATATCCAACGTATATCAAATTCATACATCCTCTCAGCAGGAACAGAAGTTGAAAATTGACCAGACTGAGCTGGGTGTCATTGTTTCAAGCCAGTTACTTCTACTTCCCCTGTTCCAGCTCCAGCTCTGAGGTTAACAGAGAGGTGACACCCCTTTCCGCTGCAGTCACTGTCTGAAAAACCACAGCTCTTTGTGTGCCTGGAGTCCCTTTGGGATGATAGGGCCCACTGCCAGGCTGCAGCTGGCAGTGCAGGAGAAATAAGTGGAATGTGACAGGGAAACCTATAAATATAGCACCAGACAGAGCCCAAGCCTGAGGAGAAAGAAAACATCAATGTCACACTTCTCTTGGCAGACACCTGCACATGCTGACAAGTAACTGTGACCCCGTCTCTCATACTTCTTGAGAAGAGCTGAAGCATCAACCTTAGGACCCAGAGGGATGTTGTGAAGATAATCATAACATCAGAGAAAATGCACAGATACTAGGAAGACTTTAAAAAATAACCCCCACAATTTAACTGCATTATTAATGAGACTATGGCCTATAACGTGACTTTGAGTGTAAGAACATGCCTTCAAATAATTTCATCTATTACATATCTTCACCAGATCATAAATATTTAAATTAAATCAAGCAGGAATAACACTTCAAAACCGAAGATCTTTTTCTAGTACCTTTCAATAGTATCACTAAAGAACATATGCTGTTTTTTACATGCATTATTTTTACAGTTCTTCACGTTGTTGTTAGGTAGGTGACAAAAAATCCAAAACATGCCTGGTTGCTGTAGCAGTGCCCACTACCTTATGCATTAAGAAGCCCTGAACTCCAGAAATCTGAGACCACCATTGATGCTTTAACAGGTGAAACATCTACTGCAAATTGATTATTTTCCTTTCTTCCTTAAGTGTTCAAAGACAAATGGTGGTCAGATGCTTGAATACAGTCTGGATTGAATAGAATACTGAGCACAGATCTAAAGGGAAAATAAAAATATTTTCCAACTTGTGATTGTAATATTTATTCCAGTTTAAGTTTCGTGTTCCTTCAGTGTACATATTGTCCATAAAATACATCCCTTAATAGTGTTGGCATCTTCATATATATGTACAAAAGCCTCCAACTCCATTTTAAAGACACTAGAAGAGCCTATGTAAGATACCAGAGAATAAATGTTTCAGGAATGTTTTGTTTCCTTTACCAAACCTTGATAGCCCTGTCTAGATATTGCAGACTCATAGAAGGATGCAGGTTATAAGTTGGAAGTCACCTAGTGCAATGTCTTGTATAAAGCAAGATTAAATTTGAAGTAATACAGTTTTGTTCAAGGCCAGTTTAGTTTCATACATCTCTAGAGACAGAAAATTCACTATTTCTCTCTGAAAACTGCTCCCATGCTTGCTCACATCTGTGCTGAAAATGTTTTTCTTGAACTCTAATTAGATTCTTTTCTTATTGAAACTCCTCTCCACTGTCTCTATTCCTCACACTGTTCATCTTAAAAAAAGCCTGAGTCTGATTTCTCTGCACCCAGCCATTCTCTGGTCAGCCCCCACCTTGAGTACTGCATCCAGCTCTGGGGATCCCAATACAAGAAGGACATGGACCTGTTGGAGGGAGTCCAGAGGAGGGCCACAAAGATAATTCTGTAAATGGATGGAGCACCTCACCTATGAGGAAAGGCTGGAAGAATTGGGATTTTTCTGCCTGAAGAAGAGAAGGCTTTGGAGTGACCCAATTGCAGCTTTCTAGTACCTGAAGGGAGCCTACAAGGAAGATGGAGAGGGACTTTTTACAAGAGCATGTAGTAACAGGACTAGGGAGAATGGATCCAAACTGAGAGAGAGCAGGTTTAGGTCAGAGATTATGAAAAAAATCTTTACTGTGGAGGCAGTGAGACACTGGAATAGGTTGCCCAGAGAAGTAGATGTTCCATCCTTGAAAGTGTTTACAGTCAGGCTGGATGAAGTTCTGAGCAACCTGGTCTAATGAAAGACGTGCCTACCCAAAGCAGGGGGATTGGAACTAGATGGTCTTTAAGGTCTCTTCCAACCTAGACTGTTCAATGATTCTATGATTAGGTAATTGAACATGGAAATTGCTTCCTTCCTGATCACCTTCTTCAGGCTGAACAAACTCTGTTCTGTAGCCTCACCTCATTCCTCTGAGCTCCAGCCTGTCACTCAGCAGCAATTTTTAGAACTTTCTCCAGTCTTCCAATATCTTTCCAGCACTTCAAATCCCCAAACTAGACACAGAACTGTAGATTTGGTCTCATACATAATGGACTGATTTGAGTAACCCCATCATTCTATCTGTCAGCTTAGTTTTTACTTATGCAAATGAAACATATTTTATCTTCACCCCTGCATGGGTGCACTGGTGACTCATGATCAAACGGAAGCCCATCAGGAAACTGAATCCTTTGCTGCAAACCTTCTTTCTGCTCTTTTCAATTACCACCTTCTCCTCTTGCTGCCTAATTCTATCCCAAGTGCAGGACTGGTCATTTTCTTTTCCTGAACTTCATGGTTTTTATTTATATCCACTTCTCTAATTTGTTGAGTACTCTTTGAATAGCTTTTCTTCAGAATACAGCTTGCCTTTTTTGGACTAAATAAAGTACTTCATTTCCTTCACAGGAAACTGATATTTACAATTAAAGGTCATACATAAAGTGAGTACAAACCTATACTTAACTTTATGGCCTAATTCTAAATTACATTAAAATTGTTAGTACATCACACAGAAAAAGAAATATGCATGTAGGTATAAAACAAAATTTTATTCAAACCATGCTGCAGTTGTTGAGTCATGAAATAATTTCTAACAAGTCAACTCAAATGTTTTAAATTATGTAAGGTTTTTTTTTGGTTAAGGTCTGTTATAGTGAAGAAGAATCTTCATTGTTCTGAAAGTTTTCTGCAGATATATTGTGTATATTCTGCACTTGGTTGGAGGTACTAAATTATCTCTGAGATAATTTACCAACATAGACAAGTTCCTTTCCAATTTCTATGAACTTGTTGCACATTTTATATTTCACTGAAGTTTTACTCTCCTAAGAATGTGGCTGGCCATCAATAGCAATCATCTGTCTCGTGATGTCAAACATAATGAAAAAAACAAAGTAACACATAAAAAAGCTGATCCTAGAAATTCCTATGTGCTCTACTTGTATAAAAACCATGAGTTCTTAGTGTAAGAAGTAAATCTATATTTGACAGGGGTTGCAGTTTTTTACTGTATTGTGGAATATTATCTGTCAAAACATGGCCCATGAAAAAGAATACTACCAATGCAAGTTGCTAGCCTGACAAAATCATTTCAGCTATGACACTGAGCACCATGGAAAACCCACTGTTCATCATTTTTTTAATCTTCTGCTACCAAAGAAAATGCTGTTGAAAATCTAACGTTTCTTGCTGGGGAAAAAAAATTGAAACCACATTAATAGTTTTCATTGCCTTGCAGCATGAACTGGCTAGAAAAAATTACAAAATACAAGCAGTGCAGTGATGGTGAATATATACTGATCTCAATAAAGTCCTTAGACAAAATAAGAATTATAAATATCTCCAGAGAAAAGATGGCACACTGTGGGCAAAACACTATTTGTGGCAACTTTGAATTGTAATAGAGGAGCTGGACTACCCTTTTCTGCACTGGAGTCAAAAAAACTGAACGCTATGTTGAACTGAATTCATCAATAATAGTTTTAAGTCTCTTAAGTATCAAGCATTGTAGTAAGAGTGTTTTAATTTTCCCTGTTGTGCTGAGAACCAGTTTCTGTGGAAGGCATTGGATTCTTTTTGTGTGCACTAACTGTTACAAAAAGTCATAAACTAAGAGGAAAATGAGATAAGTATCTCTTGAACTTTCAGGGCATTCGGTGGTTGTAGCCATGAACCACTTCTGATTTTATGTCTTTGATATGTTCGTCAACAGGTATCTAGTAGTTGCTACAGATCATTGAATAATCAAAATACATTTAATACTTATTTTGCTTCTTTGTTCCATAAATAATGAGATACCTATTAAAAATCTTGAATGACTGTACATTCTTGCTGAAAGTGAAGCTTTTGGTTTGTAGAAAGAAATCTTTACTGGGAGTAATGACTGATTTAGTTTAAAAACTCTCCAGTGATGTAAACTAACAAACTCTGATAAATAACTTGAAAGAAGAGAAAATAAGCTCTTGTAGATATTTAAGATAAAGTTACACATAGGATAATTTGAAAATTTTGGTAGTTTTCTTTGTCTTTCCCTTGCTCTCTTTTTTTTTTTCCCTTATCTTCCTATAAGTATAGACAAAATCTGCGGTTAGTGAATTTTCAAAAGCTTAAAACATTAATATGTATCTTTAACAGATTATAGAGCTGCATTCAAAGCACTTTCACCTTTTTGCTTTTTCTTCTTTTAACCCTGTTACTCATTTTCCTAAGCCTTATAATCTTCTCCATTAATGAGTAATTCTAACTGCAATACCAAATTCCTAGATTCAAAACTGGACACATTTCAACACATTGAAAAATGTGTTTTAACAGGAAATCAAAATATTTTGCACTAATTAATGAACAGATTGTAGCCTTTAACACTTTTTTTTACCTCCTTTTTGTTCTCTCACAAGAATTATTAAACATTGTAGAGATGATACAGAGGTGTGGTTTGAAGAAATGTTTTGGGTTTTTTTGATATATTTTTTACCATCCAGAAGCCTGATTGAGAAGTGCACTACTCTTCCCATGTACATTGCAGTTTCTGTGATTTGCACACAAACAAATATGTCTAGACACCAACTCTGATTTAATTTACTACTTTGCAGTCTATTTACTAATGATGTGCAACCAGAGATCATGCTGTTTTACAATTACAGCATCTGACCCAGACTTAAATACTTTGTTGTTTAAATGGGCACATAAGTATGATTTTCAGTAACTCATAGCTTTTCTTTCAAGAGCAGTAAGGCTAATGAAAGGCCAGTGGCATAGTAAAAATGTCAGTGGCTGCTTGTCTGCATCCTCAGATAGCTATCTATCTTCTGAAATCAAGTTCATTCTTCTCTGCCTGCATTTCCCATAGTGTTTCACAACATTGTATTTTTCTTTCAATTCTTATCAGGCAGACTGTTCAAAAATTTCACCTTCACACATATAATTCAGGACAGAGATGGAGTTATTGCAATCACAGCTACCTGTATGCACAGCAACACTGAAGTACTTGCTTAACACGTGAAAGTATCACAATCAATCCTTCCAACTGCTTGATTCACACAAGTAGCAGCACTTCAGCCAAAATATGCTAAGGCATCATCATTTCTTTCATGGTACTATAGTTGGAACTTTTTCAGTCCTCTGTTATGAAGTTATGACACAAAATGGGAGAGGGTGCCCCTTTTCTTTAATGTCTTTAGAAAGCACTATAGTCTTGCTAAACTACAGAGTCAGTTCATATAGCATCATCCCATTGCTCTGATTAAAATTTCATAACACAATTAAAGGTAGAAGACTCTAAAAGATGAGACAAAAAAAAAGGAAAAACTCTTGCCAGCATTCTCATTATGAAAGAAGCCTTTGTTAAAGTCCCAAAGTTCCTTTCACTAAAGCCAAAATTTACATTCAATATTACATAAAAGAGGAGAGTTCAGGAATAACTACTATCTAGGATAATATATTAGAAATAAATATTACTTTTTATTTACATGAAATAAACAGAGCTTTTTAAAAATAACCTTTTTTCCTAGGAAAAAAATAAATGTATTGCCAAAAGTTGTTGGCTATTTTGAGTGAAAATATATACAGTTATGTAAGAAAGACTTCTGACATAATACCAAGAACATTTTTGTAAGCTTAGATATGCTGAGTCATTTCTCAAGGTGAGTTGAGATGGCTACCTGACTCTCACGTAGCCACTCTTGCCCCACACCTTCTCAGCTGAACAGGGGGAGAAATAAAGATGGAAAATCCTTATGGGTCCAGATAATGACAGGAAAATCACCCATGAATTGCCATCATGAGAAGAACAGACTTGAATATAGGAAGATTATTTTAATTTGTTACCAATTAAAAGTACAGTGGAATGGTGAGAGACATCCCAGCCTCAACTTCAGTCCTTTATACTTGTCTCCTCTACTTCCCCTGCCCTGAGCTGTGTGGGGAGATGGAACAGGGTGTCGTGATCAGTCCATAACAGCTGCCCCCTGCCTCTCCTCTCACACCTTTCCCCTGCTTCTCTTCATGTCATCATGTGCTTCTCTTCATGGTCATCAGCTTCCTTTAGGGCACATCCACCTGCTTCAACGAGAGGTCCTCCATAGCTGTAGGTAGATATCTGCTCCACAGAGACCTCCAGGAGCTACAGGGGACTAGACTGCTCTACCATGGTCTTTTCCAGATGTGTCACAGCAATCTCTGCTCCAGCTCCTGAAGCACTTCAACCCCCTCCCTCTTTAATGACCTTGGTGTTTGTAGAGTTGTTGCTGTCACAGATTTTTCACTATTCTCTCACACAATTCCAGTTTTTTGGTGCTTATCTTCTTTTCCTCCTTAAATACATTTCCCCTGAGGTGTCCCTCCCCACCTCAGCTGTGCCTTGTGATGGGTGGATTGGAGGCAGCTGGAACCATCTGTGTCCTGCATGGGGCAGCCTGAGCCTCTCCTCACAGGCACTCCCTGCAAGCCTGCTCAGGTGCACCAGGGCACCTTCACCCTGTACACTTGTCTACCTTCATTTTCCCTCCATAAACAGGAACTGGAATCAGGGAAACCTTGGTTCAGGAAATCATGCCTGCTCCTGTCCTCCTCTGCTGTCTAATTTTAGCTCAGCTCTGGATAATACTGTTGAATATAAAAAGTGGAAGCATTTCAAAGTCAGGTATAACTTTAAGATACACTGATCTGAAGATTTCAAAAAGAGGATTTTTTTGGTGCTCCATTAATGCTGGCAAGTGAGCACAGACCTAATAACATTTTGTTCTTTTCTTTTCAGTGAAATACTGAAATACTACAGAAAACCTCCTGAAATACTAATATAGAGATCTGCATCAAGACCTTTACATGATAGACAGCTGTGACCAGCATTTCCAGTTAATTTGATTGAGCTTCAAAATGATTATTTCTGGTTTGGGGTTTGTTTTCTTTTCCAACTTATATCTGTAAATCATTAGTCCTAAAATTTCATTCAGGTTATGCTTCCATAAAAATGAGTAAATAAAGGGTTTTTTTGAAAAATATCACTGTGATAACTTACAGAGCAGCAGCTAGTGGCTGTGCACGATTAAAAATATTAAGCACTATCCTTTGATCTTAAAAGATGAAGTGTTGAGACTCAACTAAATCTCAGGTATTGGTTTCGCACATTTTTAATGTATACTAGAGTTTCTCCTAGAAATTAAAGGGTTAAATTCTCAGCCATCCTTAGCATTAAGCAGGATGAGAACTTTTCTTTCCCACACAGATCAAAGAAGTGATTTTCATGAATATATTTTTTTCCTTTCCTACTGAAATTCTAAAGCGTGAAAGCAGAGACTCATGAAGAACAGGTGGAAGATAGGCTATTTCTAATCTCAAAGGTTATTTTCACCTTCCTCCTCCCCCTCTTTTTTTTTTTCCTTGTTATGTTTAAATGGAAAGTGCAGGAATATAGGCTTCTTATAATGTTTTAGTATTTCTTCATCTGGCCTGAAAAATCCAACAAAGCCATTGTCTAAGCAAAAGTGGCTTATTGATTAAAAGGCCAGTTTTTGTCAATGTTCTTTGAGCTGCATAACTTTTCTTGCCCAAGCTCAGGTGTCAGCAAACCAATAGGCTGGGTAACATTTTGGATCTAAAATTAAGGATGTGTTTATATAATTCAGCCCCATAAAGGCATGTCTGAATTAACTTCAGCATATAAAACCAAGTAAAGTACTACCATTTTCTTTAGGACCAGAAATAACTTACATGCATCTGCAGAGAAGTATCTTGGGTCATAAGTGTGAGGAGGTATTGCCTGATCTGGAGGAGAGTGGCTGCTCAGAGCTACTACACTGGTTATGCTAATGAAGAAACTCCAGCCACACTCTCCTCTTTCCCGTGTGGCTATTAGCAAGAAGAGATTTTTTTTGGGGCAGTTGATAAGAGACATAGAAAAAGGGAGAGAGAAGAAATTCAGTAGAGAAGATGAAGACTTATTACAGCTTAGATCCTTCACATGGCCATTTACTCATGAAGGGTGTTACCTCTGTCAGAGATTTCCTGCATTTCCCTACTTATTCAAGTTCAACAAGCAATATAATGAAAGAATTTTAACCATGTTGGTTGGGTCTCCAAGCTCATTCACTGGAATGGATGAGCACAAGAGATGTGAGCACAGACATTGGAGTGTGGCTAATCTAAGAAACTCTCCTGAATTTGCAAATAAATGTTTTGTTTCTTTCTTTCTTTAGTCTGCTTCATTACTGAGGAATTCAAATATTTCAGATTACACTTGGAACCTGAAGCATGAGTGTCACTTTTGCACTGGGGTTGGGGCAGGAACAGGCGAGAGGCAGGATCGTAGCAAAGGTGAAGAAGGCTTTATTCAAAAGAACCGTGTGTTTTTTATGGAATGGTATGATAGATTCTATTCTATTGGCTAACTAACAGAAACATGTTTCTCACGCACTGTCCTTGAGAGGAACAGAAAAATAAAATAGAAAAACAGCACTTGCAAATTGTTTATAGTCAACAGTTGTTGCATCTTTCTAGCTCTCTAAAATTTCTCACAAGCCGCTGTGAGAAACGCTTGCTGTCTCTCCCTCCTTGTCCCATGGCATCCACATAAGAGTGAAAATGTTACAAGTGAACCTTTCCTCCTTAGATCTGTAACCCAAGATTTAACACTCTTGATTTTTTAACAAGTCACATCAGATCAGGTTGAACACTGGTAAACTTATTCAACAAATAATATATTAAAAAAACCCAAACTTATCACATTGTTCTGATAGTATCCAATATACTTTATTTGAGCTGGGTAATGAGTAAACATCTGACTCAGAAATGTGAACAAATACATTTAGATTTATGCACAATGCACATTTTTCTGAAAATATGGGAATAATAAAAACCAGGTCAGAACGAGTATGAAAATTCTGCACTGAAGCTTCTGCAAAGAAATTAATAAATAACATGCATTGGCTGTTAGATGAATAAGAAATGATGGCTGGACAGCTGTATCCAGAGGGTAGTGGTCAATGGATCAGAATCCCAATGGACAACAGTGACATTTTATGTCCCTTGAGGTCCATAATGGGTCCAGTGTTATTTAATGTCTATATTAATGACATAAATGAAGGCATTAAGTGTACCCTCAGCACATTTGAGCTGAATGGTGTGGTGGACATGCCTGAAGGGCAGTATACCAGCCAGAGGGACCTAGACAAGCTCGAGAAGTGGGCTCTTGGGAATCTCATGTGCCTTGGTCTTGTTAAGACAAAGTGCAAGGTGCTGCACCTGGATCAGGACAACATCAGGTATCAATACAGGCTGGTGGATGAACAGATCAAAAGCAAGATCCTTCTGAGAAGGATTTGGGAATGCTGGTGGATGAGAAGGTGAATATGACCCAACCATGTGCACTCCTGGGCTGCATCAAAAGCAGCGTGGCCAGCAGGATGAGGGAGGTGATTTTGCCTCTACTTTGCTCTGGTGAGACCCCATCTGAAGCACTACATCCAACCCTGGAGTTCCTAGCAGGGCAAGAATATTGACCTGTGGGAGCAAGACCAGAGGAGGGCCACCAAGTAGATTAGATTAGCTCAGTTGGCTAGAGCATGGTGCTAATAATGCCAAGGTTGCTTGCCCTGGATGGGCCATTCACTGAAGAGTTGGACTTGAGGATCCTTCTGGGTAACTCAGACCATTCTGTGATTCTGTAGAGAGATGAAGCACCTTTCCTATGAGGAAAGGCTGGAAGAATTGGGATTTTTCTGCCTGAAGAAGAGAAAGCTTTGGGTTCACCCAACTGCAGCATTCCAGTACCTGAAGGGAGCCTACAAGGAAGATGGAGAGGGACTTTTTACAAGAACTTGTGGTGACAGAACAAGGGGGAATGGATTCAAACTGAAAAAGAATAGTTTTAGATTTGGTATTGGGAAAAAAATCTTTGCTGTGGAGGAAGTGAGACACTGGAACTGGTTTTCCAGAGAAGTTGTGGATCCCTGGAAGTGCTTAAGACCAGGTTGGATGGAGCACCCCAGTCCAGTGAAAAGCGTTCTTGTCTACAGCATGGGTATTTAGAACTAGATAAGCTTTTAAGTCCCTTCCAATTCTGACCATGCTATGATTATATGATTAAATAAATGGTATAAAGAAAATTCTGAATTCTAGTAACCTATAAAATAAAACCATTCTAAATTATCCTCTGATTAAAATAAATGTCATGACATTTAGTATTTTCATAAATACTATTTAATAAATAAATTTATTTTCATAAATAAATTGCATAAATACTCCACCTGAGTAGAGCTAAACAAATGGAAATTCTTTTGCCCTCTGCTGCAATAAAAGCTGTGGAAATATATTAGGACCTGTTTGTGATCAACATAGAATGGAAAACAAGCAAGTGAGACAGTACCTGAATTAAATCAGTGCTCAATTCAGAGTAAAAATACTGGGGTCTTTTGATCAGTCTCCTCATGTCAGGGTAAAGAATTGTGCAATAGTTTTGTGGAAGGTTGAATGTAGGAACTACAGTGGATTGAATACACTAGCTATCAAGATATTAATGTATCAATTATTTTATAGTATCATAGATTATGTGTAAGCATAATTTATTAAAATATTATTTCCTGCAGGCATTTAAACTTTATTCGGCCTGCAGGAGCAAATTTAGTTACATGGGCATCCATCTTGTAGCAAAGTTCTTGTGCATTGTATGGCTGACTAAATGATGAAAGTTCTTCATTAAGTCAATTTGAAAGCTGTAGTTTATAATAAGGGAAAAATACACGAGGTTGAGTTTTTCAATGTGTGTAGCTTGTTTTTCTTATCTTTATTAATTTAGGCTTAGCCCTGTAATAAATGTTCTGAGGACCTTCAGATGCAGACATGCTCCGCTCTGTCTTGCTGCATGCTGCAGAATTTTTTTATTTAACCACATCCATGGCAAAATACTCTTTATTCTCCTTCATGCTGTCTATCAAGATACCTTGTTCATGATTTTTTCCAGCACGCAAGTCTTCTATTTATGTACATTCTCACAATGTAGAGACCCAGTTCAGTTCTTCATTCCACTGTTTTTGAACACCTAGAGATGGCAAATGCTTTATTTAAATTTATGGAAAATTAGGACAACTGCAAATTCAAGCTGTTATTCATACTCAAGAAGAAATGAAACAATTTTTAAGTTTCTTCATAACAAATATCAGCCTGAAAAATCTACCCTTAAAAACAGTGAAGTTACTGTAAATATTTTCTTGAAGTGGATTTTTCAGTAACTTTATCTCACTAGAATAGAATAGATCCAGTTGGAAGCTAATGGCAGCAATTATCTCATCCAACTGTGTTTCTGCATGTGTTGAATGTAAAGTTTAAATATCTAAAGATAACTGGCTCTTTTGGAAAAATTATGTTTGATTCTGTATTTCTCTAGGAAATCCTTGCAAATTAAACCTTCTCCCTCACCTTGTGACAATAATAATAATAATAATAATAATAATAAAGGTAAAACTCTATTTCCCTCACATGAATTCAAGTTAGATGATCTGTAATCCTATAACCAAATTAAGGATTTCCGCACTTCTTTGTAGGAGTATAAGTCACAATTGTAAAAATAAAAATTGTCCCTCCAGTTATAATTGATTCAATGAGTTCCCTTTTACTGGATGTTTAAGTGTAGCGTTTCCCCCCATTGAACTGTGTAGTTTTTGTTGATTAACAGATCAACAGAACCTGGTGAACATGGTACAAGTGAACCTGATACTTTAATAGAAAAGTTTACAATTCATTATTATAAATAATATAGCAGTATTATATAATTTTGGAATGACTTTAGGCTTCAGATGATCAATCAACTTCCAAAACCTTCCATCTAACAGTACAATAGCATGGGTTTTTGTTTGGATTTTTTGAAAGACATGCTACAAGCAGCAGGTTTTAAAACAATGTTTCACGCTTTCTCCAGAGATTCACTGCAGTGTGGTTAAGTAACCAAAACCAGCAAGGATTGAGTGATATCAGAAGCTCACAACTTCATGGCAATGTATCCTTCCTCATGTTGTTCCAACCTGTAGGTTAATGAGTGGATTGGGAAATGCAATTAATGTAGAAGGTATCTGCCATCCTCCCTTTAAATGATGGACAGAACTATAGTGATCTATTTTGCTACAGCAAGTTCAGATTTAAAATTTTAGAAAGTTTAGAAACCATGGCAGTGTAAAAATTAATTTTGGTTTTATCTCTTTTAATAATACCTGTATTGTGTTTAGAGATTAATTTTGTTCCATTATTCATCAAATATGAACAATTTGGTTGTGGTTGTAAGGATCATAGTATTGACCCACTAGGATGTTTCCCTATTTATCTCAAAAGATAATTCTCAGAATGATTCGATGCTCAATGCATGGTAGCTGCAATTTCCTGAATGAGATGTGGCTGCATTGTTAGGAACTGTCAGGGTCAAAACCAATCTTGTAAAAGCTTCTTAGCTCTTAGCCTTTTTTGAATGCTCATTTATTTATATGGAAAACATATTACTACACAAACATTGATAAGGAATCAAAAGATAAATTAAAAAATGCAAGATTTTTTTTTCTGTTGCCTCAGCTTACCAGTTCTGTCTTCACTGTGTATATTATTATTAGAAGATAATATTATTGAGAATACAATTAAGTCCTATTTATTTAAATATTCAAGGAAGCCTTCTGAATATTCTTCTGAGTTGATATTTCTGGTGATATAATCTTGCATGTGTGGTTGCCAAAATAGATATCTAAAACTGTACAGCATTAAAAAAAAAAATCCTGCTTTTCTAACTGTATTTCTTTTGTATCTTCAGTCTCTTTAGTGGGGAGAAAAAAATAATAATAAGAGTTTGACAATCAGTTACAAACACACCATCTATGCAGGTGAATTATGAATGATGTGAAGAGACCTTTGATCCTAACTCTTCTTTTTGAATGGGAATTCATAAAAGCACTTTATTGTACTTAAATTGTAAAGATTTAAGTAACTTGATTGATCTATTCCCCTGTTTAAAATGAGCACTTCTCAAGCACTTTGCTGAATTGAGTCCTAACAGCCCAGCAAATCAGTAATGTCAGCACTGAGGCTGATGCAACAATCGAGAATAAAGATGATTAAAAACAAGAATCACAGAGTATTTATGATCAAAAGTATGTTGCTCATCACAGCTAAGTTCTCTTGGTAGATTCATAAGCTGAAAAAAAAATGATGCTGTATTTTTCTTTTATAGGTCCTTCAAACATTGAGGAAAACTCAATGAGGAAAGATTATACTTACTGAATTTAATACTGTTAATTCTGGGGCAAAATGCTCTTTTGTATTGGCAGTTAAATAAAAAAGTGAATTCACAGTTCTTCATATAATTATTTTTAGATTGCAATTGCCTCATAAAAATGTGTAAATAGTAAAAAGCCAACATAACAGACTTAAATAATGTTTTCCAATAATGCTTCTATTTTCTTCAGAAAAAAGGTAGCAGAAAAGGAAAAAAAAGCAGGGTTAATATTTGTTGCAGCCTAACTGAATCGCCTTATTTGTATGACATTACCAATTCACGAGCTATTTGAGATATAAAAAATAAATAAAACACAAACCCTAAGGAAAGAAAAAAAAGACACATAAATGTATGACACAGCTAGATGGAAAACAGGAAATCAAAATAATTATATCTTATAAACACAAAAATGCTTTCTTCATGGCTAACACACAAATATGTAAAAGAAATTGAACGAGTATCACATGTTTTACCAGCTAATGACATATATGGAATGGTCCTACTGAAAACATTCTGCCCTGAGATGCAGCAGTAATACTTGTTTTTTTACCAAAAGCATTCATTCCAAAACTAAGTATCTCATTATTGTGTGACAACTGTACATTTGAGATTCATACTAGACACTAAAATTTGGATAAATTTCATAATTAACCAAGAGAGTGTTGTTTTCCCTCCATATGTTCGAAGACAGAATGACACACAGCAAAAGAATATTTGAAGGAGTCCTTTGAGCAATATAAAAGTTTTCCATGGCAACAACATCTAAAAGATGATGAAACCCACACTGCAGAGATGGTGCCTGAGGACATCCATTTTCAGATTATAACATGCTTAACCCTCATCAGCAGAGGGAAACATGGCTCCTTGTGCAGTATAATGTCAGCCAAATTTAAGATCTAGCCCAGAGCTCATTAGCTGGGATGAATGGATAAATCTCATTTAATAATTTGAGAAATTTACTTCTTCACATTTTCCCCAGAAAACGGAGTTTTAAAAGATGCATTTCCCAATGGTAAAAGACTGTTCTCCTTACAGTTGTCTAAGCATAAAAAGTAAGTGTTTTCTCATCTTTCAAAAAGATTGGAATCATATAATGATATGTCTATATAAGAAAAAGGAGCTCTAGAATTTTGCAGTAGTATGTTGAAAATTGACAAAACTGTTGTCTTGAAAATTTATTATTTTTAATAATAACTTAAAAAAATACATTACATTTTTTTGTTAAAATATTTACTTCTTGAATTTAAATACCAGAAAATAAACTTCAAAGCTCGTTCCTGTTGAAAGCTGTTAGTTCCCTGTAGCAACCAAGAAGAATTTTGTGCAGGAGCTCTGGTGGGCACATTCACTCTGTTCATCCCAGCTACTTCAGACTAAGAGGAGATGAAGTCAATGAAAAGAAATAACTCCTTCAGGGAAATGCAGAACATGTAAACACAGTATATTTTTGGAAGAGCTTCTCTCTTTCTCTGAACTATGTAGGTTATAAAAAATATTTCTGACATATTTTCAACAGTTATGCAAGAGATGTGTTCTCTTCCCTTATCCTTTATTATTAATAGATCATTAACCATGCATACCAGCTCTAGCTTGAAAAGATAAAAATGAAGGGGCATATTAAGAAGAATTTAATGCATCCTTCTGCCCTTTTGAGTTTTCTAGTGTACCTGTACATATCAGTAGCAGTATATCTGTCCACCAGCCCAGCTCCGCTTTTATATGACGACCTGAGTTGGACTGTAAAGTATTATTTCTGAAGAAAAGAGAATTTGGAATGTGTACCAATGTATTCATGCACTTCACTAGAATGCAGATATAAACCACTTCTTATATGGGAAACCAGTTTATTTTAACAAGGTTACTTCCATATCATTACCTTACCTGCAGTAAATGAAAATATGGAATAGTAGCAAACTCTGGAAGTGAGAGGCTGATCACCACACCTGCTGCTCAAGAACCAGATTTCTTTAAGAAGAATCAGTAGGATGCCCTCTACTAAGAGCAGATGTCCATTTATGATGTAGACCTCTTAAAAACCTTAAAATTATTAGTCTATTTGGCCATTTCAGTCATCCTTAGAGGAAGGGTAAAGGAAGAACCTAGAAGGAATATATATTTGATGAAATTATTATCCAGTAATGATTCATTTTTACACCTTTCTCTTATGTCAGCTGGTTGTATGTCATGCAATTGGCTATTCCAAATGATACTTTTTGAGGAAGATACACTGGAGATTTTCCATATCTTTTCAATGAGTTAAAAATAATTTAAAATATTTAAAAAAAAAATTCCTATGTGCATCCCCAGTTTCTTGTCAGCATTGTAAAAATAAATATTTCATAATTTCAAAATGCACCTGACTAATTGAGAACCTCTCTTTTCAAAGCAGAGTTTTCCCATCTGGCAGTTGGAAGAAGGCTTTTTTCATTAGTGCTTTCAGCATTAATAAATAAACTTACAAATAACTTCCTGTTTTCCCAAAGATTCTTAGAGAAAAAATGTACCTAGCAGTTCTTACAGAAATTTCTAAGACTGTTTTGCTACAGTTTTTGACATTTTAAGTGCCACATGTGGATTATTTTTATAAAAAAAATCCACTATTGCTGTTACTACCTTAGAAAAAGGTGACAGGGAAAAGATTCAATGAGTGTTGCAAATACCCATGAATGTTTCCAGTGCTGAAAGACTTACAGGGTAATTGTTCTGTTTTTTTAAGTTCCTCTAAACCTTCTGTTGTTTATATTTTTGTAATGGAGTTTCTCATGCACTTTTCATGTAAATAATGATTGTTTTGCATTCCTTTCTGGAGGAGGAGAAATTTGATAGACTATTGGTTTGACCAGTGTAGCTAGAGAGATAGCAATTTCATCCTCCAGTCCATGGTAACTTTTGAAAGTCTATGAGTATTGGAGTCAGAAATAAACTATGCTCTTTTTACCTCGAATGTCCCAGCTTCTGCACGTCACTCATTTTGTGTCCCATTCCAACAGGGTCAATATGTCAGTTTCTCTCGGACAGTTGGGTGGCTGGACAGCCCTGCTGTCACACCCACAGCACCACAGCAGAAGTGCAGTTGTCTCTTGACTTTCTCTTTGGACGACGAGGCACAGCTACAGGAGCACCTACAAGGCTGAGCTACTGTAGGAGCACCTACTGCACTGACTCAGGAGAGGCAGCTGAGTCTCTCTAACCTGTCCATAGTACTATACATCACTGGTGGAGCAGAGATACAATTACAGATACCGAGATCTGGGTGTAGGGTTTAAAGAGGGATATGTCAGTAAAAAAGTCTGTGTTAAAAATTAGTCAATTTAAACCAAAACAAAGCCTGATAAGTGGACAATATCCCTTTAAGTGGAAACAGCAGCAGTATTCAAGCACAACTATTTCATTCTAAAAGTAATAAACGTGAGGAATAAGTTGTCAGGTAAGCCCACTGAAGCACATACTATAAATGAATTTAAGAGACAGCTAGAAGTTTTTATAGAGCTAGGGGGGAAATTAAAGACAGTGACAAAGCACTAAAACTACGCTGAACTAACATATAAAAGACAAGTTTTCTGGTTCTTCCCTCCAACATTTCTTTATGTTCATTACAAAGTCTATCTGATACTTGTTATTTATGTTAGAGAAAGGCAGAAAAAAATGAAGCTGTTTCAAGAACATTATCCCAAAGGTCCCAGAAACTTCACCTTCACTCCACTTATGGACAGGAAAAGTGAAAAAAAATAAAAGTGGCAAGTTGAGACCTTGACTTTACTTAATTTGACATGCTGTGAAGCTTACACTGCACGAAGAACTGGTAGGTCATAGGGGAGAAAACACAAAGGATATGGCTGAACTTACATTTTTCTCATTTGTTGAGTCATATTTCCTGCTTTAGTTTTTGTTCTGCTGGATTGGATTGTAAGAGTCCTAGAACTGCATAAACAGCTCTTCCCATTGGGTCTGATCCATTTCCCATCAAAGGTGGGAAGATTGTTGTTGATTTATCTGTGAGCTGGACAACTTTGAGAATATGGTCCATCCTGTTCTGGGAAAAAAAGAGATGGACTGCAGCTGGTTGAAATGCATTCAGCAGAAATATGTTAGGATTTTTTTCTATTTTTTTATACTGAAATTGTCAATATTTTCCATTTGTCTTAGCATCTGGGCATTGTTTTCCCTAATTTTTAGTGAAAAGCCATAGCAGGAATTGTTAAATTATTTCATTTACCAGAACCAATTCAGCAAAAGGATCAAAGGTGTCAATTTGAATACCGCTTAGTTTTTAAAAAAATTATATTCTAGACTAAAAAAGTCTAAAAATATTTCTGATCAGCATTTGTGTTTCTATTGTATGGGGAAATAAAAAGGGAACTTTGAAAGTTAAGCTTTCTCAGTTGTTCATGTCTAACAAAACCAGCTTTTATTAACTTACAGTTTCAGGATTAGAATAAAATAATAATTCCATTCTCTTCAGGTTTTCCAGCTGAAACTTGACACCTGCAAAGATTTTGAGTCTTTGAGATTTATATATCCAAACAAGTGACTTCTATGGAAATGACTCACCTGTATGCAGATATACTGAACCCATCATTCTTAATACTTTTTCCACATCTGTGTCAAGATTGCTACCAATAAAGCACATACATAAAGATCAGAATTTATGCCTGAATACCAGAATTTAGGTATTTGCTTATATTTATTGTAGCTCATATATTACATACAGTAGCAATTAGTCTCAGGAAAATACAAAAATACCGTTTCTCCATTCAGATGTAATTTAAATTACATCTGTTGGACTGTTTTTGTTGAACACTTTAATGAAACATTCTACTAAACATATAAAACAGGTTAATTGGTATTATAGAATGTTTATCTGTTAATAAGCAGCAAAATTATATCTTGGTTTATGAACAAAAAGAAAACTAAAAAGCAAGAAAAATGTGAGCTCTGAATTTGAGGTTTTATCGCCCAGATTCAGTAGATCTGCTTTCAAGTCTATGGTCCAAAGCACAAGATGTAAGAGCTGTAATAGTCATTTATAGCTGGGTATTGCACATCTCTAATCCTCATGATGCTACTTGATAGCTGTCTAACAGTATTTTGATGATGCAGTGTGATGCTGAAACTTAGGATGGCTTGAGATAGTGGCAGAAGGGTCTAAAATGTCAAGTGGGGATTGGCATAATTATGGGCCCTCAAAGCACTTCTGCAGATAATAAATCCACAGTGACAAGAAATGTGGAAATTGGCCTTTGGAGACTGCACTCCAGCTGCTGTAGTAAGAGTCTTCATCTTACTAAAGGATCTAACACAAAAGAAAAATTGCTGGCTGCTGCTGTAAGCAAAATAATGCTGCAAAGAATTAGATATTAATTATTTCAAAGTTATAGCAAAATTTAACAAAAAAATATTGGCATATTCATGTGTATTTCATGGTCAGAATTTAGCTTCAGGATACGTACTTTTATTATTTGAGTGTTCTGAGTCTAGCTGGTGATGACCATTTAATTTTGTGAGATTATAAATATTCCACAATTCACCTGTGAAAGTGGCTATAGAATTATAGATCCTCAAATTCCTGTAATTTGTCATTTCATTTTTCAGTGTACATAAATAAGCACACATTTTTGTAATGAGAACTATCCTATTTAATAGTAAACATATTTTAATCTGATTTTCAGCATATGTGCAAGAACAAATACATATATGATGTTTTGAATTGCTTAAATCACAATTTATGGGCACTGAGATGCAAAAAAAAAAAAAAACCAGGGAAAGTATTAGAGGACAGGTACTACAGAAATGTTTATCAGATAAATTTGAATGTATGAGGCAGATTTATCATACTTTGTTCTTGCTTAAGGTAAGAGTTTTGTCTCATCAGAAATCACCTCAAATCTCTGAAATAAATGGAGCAATTCACTTTCCAGTGCTGTAGTGATAACTATGAGAAGTTGGAAAAGAACAAGCTGAGAGTAGATAAGAGCAGGTGGCTCTATGTTATCTCCAGAGAGTTATTCAAATAATTTAAAATCTTCCTCAGAAGTTATTTTTCTCTGCCTCTGGTTGTGAATGAAGCTAATGACCTTGAGATACCACAGTGACTATAGGCTTCAACATTTGTTGTGTAAAAGTATATTAGGAAATTTTCTAAATATTATATACAATTTTTTCCAAATATGTGAAGACTCTTTTCTTAGGATTTTTTAGGGGTTTTTGTTTTGATTTGGTTTGGTTTCCTGTTTTGTTTTAGTTTGGTGGGTTTTTGGGGCTTTTTTAGGGGGAGAGGGGGGGGTTTGTTTCTTTTTGGGGTTTTTTTCCTGGGGAGAGGGTCTACATATTTCATTTAAACAGAATTTGAGGATACTGTAAATTAGAAGGTCTGACAGCTATGTTAATCTGTCTGAAAATGTGTAAAAAGGCAAGTTAAAGTGTTTAAAAAATCTTAGAAAAAAAAGACAATTTTTTAACAAAAAATTCTTCTGGATATAAATAATTATTGCAACAACATACTGCAGATTCCAGTGAAAAAGTCATAAATATATCTGTATTCAGCTGCAACCTTTAAATGAGCTGGTGCTATCTCTGTTGAATGTTGTTTCATTTTACGGGCTCTCTATTGTCCTTACATACAGATTTCTCTAAAATAAATACAAATTATTCTGAAATTAATATTTCTTTTCACCATGTAAGATGTAATGACCCCATCTTGATGGGTATAAACTCCAGTAATCCTTGCATTATGTTTTTTATCTCTAATGAATCATTGAGACTTATCTATGCAGTTAATTTGAGCTGCCATTTATATGTTTGCTTTCCTATATCTTTCCTTCTTTCTTAAACCCTGGAAGCAGTGCAGGTTCACCTCATTTTGTTTTAAACTAGAACTATAAAATATGAGCAAAATTAAAATTGTAGTCACATGATTAATATGTTTTTAATTTACTTCTTGATTCTTTTCTGCACATTTTCATTACAAATAACATTATAACTTCATGTTTGTGGTTGCTTGCCTTCCATTTTCAGTTCATTTAGAATGCAGACTGATACAAAGGTACCAGAAATTCTGAATATGTGAAAATACACTGCTGACATTGAGTTAACTTGACATAAATGTCCTATAACTTTAGATACCCACCATGGACATAAACTATTGTTTCTTTCAATTAGGAGCTATGTATTATTAAGATCTTCTAAGCATTTTACTTAGAATTTTATTTTATGATGAGTGAAATAAATGCAGTAAGTCTAGTGAAAAATAACACATTATTAAAGGAAGAAATGATATGTACTTATATTTAAACATATATCTAAATTACTATTTACAGTCTAAAAAAATGTAATATCAAGTTAACAATAAATTAGAGAAGGAAAATTGCATTAAGAAATCATATGAAGCCTCTCCTGGAAGTGGTCATGTTTTATGGTGTTGTCAAATATAATTTTTGTAATGGGCATAAGGTCTGTGACACACACATAATTCTTTGCTAGCAAATAAAATTGTCACTTTGAATAGCTATTATTTAAAGCAATGTGACACACAATTGCTGCTACAGTACCTATGCAGAGAGGGGTTTCCTATTTCATTCCTTGAAAATATCACCTGAAGAAAGCAGCAATGAAGGGGAAAAAGCTAGAGAAGAGAATGTCCTAAAATATCCTGTCTTTTACTCCATTGGCTTTAATATAGATTTTTATGTAGGTAGAGAGAATAGCTTTCCAGAACACTGTTGTCCTTTGTCTTTAGCACTGCTGTATCTGAGTTTTCATTTCATATGCAGAAAAAAAAAAAACCAAAAAGAAGCTGCAAAAAAAACTTGGTGTGCACATTCATCTGGAGGGAAGCAGTTCAGCAGTGACATCATCAAAGGCATCCCCAGTCAGGGTAGTACTTCATGTACCTCTGGCCACCTACCAGATAAATGTCATGCCACAGTTGGTGTCATGCCAGTTATGTCTCTTATTTTCTCCCCAGTCTGAAGAGAACAGATGCCTGCAGTGATGATTCATTCTATCTGCACCAGGATTTGGGGCATCGAGAATAAATCTCTCTATGCAGGTGCTTTTTCGTAACCATTTCATGGGGGGAGACTCTGAAGACTTATCAGAGCACTAACCAGTTCTGCAATCCCAGAGATCTAAATCACATCAGATCTCTAATTTAACCAAAGAAAAATAGATTATTTTCACCCAAAATTATCACTTCCTACTGGGGAGAAAAAAAATACTTGAAAAAAAAGCGTAAGATTCCCCAATCCTACTAATATTTTTGAAATATAAATCCAAAATATTAATATACACAGAGGCAGTTCTGGGCTCAAGTCTACCAAAATTTTTGAAGGGACATTCAATAACTCTATCTACATACAAATATCTACACTCTCTTTAACACAGCTTCATGTGAATCTGAAAGTGAATACTTGTGGTTCTTAGTGCAAGAAGATTCTCAAGACTTGCTTGAAATAACCCAAAACAGAGCAAGAGCCTTTGTTTTGAAATGTTACAGAGCAGCTTAGTGTTATCAATAGAGGTATAATGATTCTCTCCATGAAATACTATCACAAGTGAATCTTGCTACTTGCATGTGCCTTCCTTTCTGCTTTGTGTCTGTTCACATAGTTTTAAATGTATGTCAAGCCAGTAATGTAATGAAGTAATAATAGCTTCACACATACTGACAGCCACCAGGAAGTTATATAAGGGACTGGAAACAGGACTTACCAAAACTACTTCAAAGGAATGTTAATTATTATTACACCATTTCTCTTTTGCCTAAAGGATAAAAGTGATGAGATGTTACTTTGTAGCAATCTACTCCTATGTGTCTGTTAGAAAAATCTTTTGAAATGAACTACTTTGTACAATTATATCTTTTCTCTTGTTCATAATACCTTAGAATTTTGGATGGTTTTAAATGGGCTTTGCAGTTATTTTCAATCTCCAAAGGCAATATTTAGAGTGCCAGTTTGGATATCTTTCTTTTTCAAGTATTTAATCTTCCCTCAAAGACCCTGCATACAAATTCTTCATAATAGTGACTCTGGTGTCAAATAGAAGTCAGGTAAATTTGATTTGAATTGGATTACCATTTTTATACTCCACTTCCTTAAATACTTCCATATATTTTAAAAACTTCTTTGAGTAATTTGGACTGTCTTTTGTGCCTACAGTTGTGTAATTACTAAGTTACATTCAGATGCATGTACACAAATAAAGGCAGCCTCATCTCAGGAATCTCAGATCATATGAGACCCCACAGCTTGTTGAGAGACAAGCTTGCAGGAAAGATTATGAGACATTTGAAGCTACATTATTATTCTTAGCTGATTGAAGCATTCATCACAAGTCTTGTATTTGCTGACTGTAGCCCTTTATTCTGTCTCTCTGAACAGGTGGAAATTTGTATACTTTTGTTTCTCAGGACTGCTCCGCTAGTTACTGCAAATATATTTGAGCTTTGGGATTTTTATGAACTTTAGCAGAATATTCAGTTACTAGTATATTATTTGCAATTCGCTATTAAAAATTTGATTGGTCTCTAAATCAATGTAATTCTTGCACTCCTAAATTTTCAGACTAGAGGGACTATAATGTTTAAGTTTACCTCCTGCTTACAGCAGGGACATTCTTTACCCAGGGAAGCATTAGACCTGAGCTCAGAATGAGGAGAATGCATATGAGCTTTTAGCAAATTGCAACTTTTTCTCTCGTGCCTTTAATTTGCCTCTCTCAAAAAAATCTCTTCTTTTTTAAAGAAGGATGGTAAATGATGGAGAGGCTGTAATACCTTCTGTTTGCTCTTACTAAGGCTGGCATCCAAAACCAAACAGATCTGCCCATCCCCCACTGCACTTGTGTAAGGCACTCAAGCATCACAATTACCTTAAACACTGTCAAAGCCAGGGAAGGAACTTGTAAGATGACCCACCACAGTGGGAACTTCAGACAAGAACAGAAGGGAGGAATTTGTGGCAGGAAGATGTTAGTTCCAGGTGTGGCGAGGAAGATCTGGGTAGCATCCTGGTTAATGCATCCAGACAAAAATTACCAGTGTGACAGACTGTGAAATAGAAAACTGCAACTTACACACATGCCATGCCAAGTTGTGAGAAAAACCTCTGTGCCCCATGTATTCTCAGAACTTGGACTGTATAAAGCTGATACCCAAGAAGAACAACCTGGGGATCCCCACTACTGACAAGACCAGAAGAAGGACCTTTAGTACACCCTCTGGATCCATGGGGTGGTGATAGAATTCTACTTAATCTGTCCTTTTTCATTCTCTCTCTCCCTCCCACTCTCTTTTCTATTTCTGTTTCTACCTGACATTTACTGTTAAATAAAATCCATACTATTCACTTTGGCATACGGTCTTGTTTGTACCTTAATTCAGGCAGAGACATCTCTTAATAACTGGATTGTAGCAGCCTGTCACTGGAGGAGATCCACTTATGTGTATGGTACGTGAATGAAACAACACCAAATATTTATGGTCCACTGTGCAGCTTAACCCAGACACTTGAGGATGTCTGAATCAAACTTGCCCATTAGGCAAGCACAAATGAAACCGACTTTGGCAGGTTACTTTGACCCTTCTCTACATTTGTGAAGATAAATTTGCCATCGTGTGATCCAATGTGCACCATTTGTTTTCTCTTTTGTTAATATTTTTTATTGTCACTTTTAGAAGCATTATCTGTGGAAACCATATGACTTTTGCAGCGACTACCATAGAAATATACCACTTATACCACTGATGGTTATTGGTATATTTTAATTACCCTTACCTGTAGTATTCCTTTTGAATGAATGCTCTGGCAGCTTTATGTACACTGAATATTCTCATGCATTTCAGCAGTTTTGCTTCTCCAACAAATTAATCCTCAGATTTAATATTAGGACTATTCACTTTTGATATGTCAATTAAAATATAAATTATACTACAAAAAATCATTAAAGAAAAAAACAAAAATATAGAGATTTTAGGCTTTGGAGAACAAATACACCTAATTTCTAAGTTACAGGTAGATTTTCATTATCATAACAGTATCTAAGAGAATCAAACAATGCCATGGCTATATTTTGCTAAATGCTACATGAATATAAGGAGAGACTCTAGAAAAACTGTCAGTCTAAGAGACATCTGAATGATTAAAAAAGGTTTATTTTCTTACTTGATTCTAACTTTTTCATAAATCATAAGTTAATGTTTGATACCTGTAGAAAAAGTCTATCTAATGAAAACTAGTAACAAATGGGGCTAATTTTTTGGGACAAACTTGTTGCCTCTTTATTATTTTAATGTCTTGATTATAAGCCATTCTTTTGCCCTACCTTCAACAGTAAAGTTCTATTATCGTTAATGAATCACAGCTCATTTCTTCTGAGTTAAGTGCTAGTGAAATATGGACATTTGTAAAATATATATAAGGTTTCTGTAGCCTCATTTGTACAGCTGTCATTTCAGACTTTGAGGAAATAAAGGCATTTTTTCAAAAAGTGTGAGCCATTCATAGCCTTTTATCACAACTTTTACACCCTAGAAAGTGAAAACTGATGTCCTTGAAAGGTTTTCTTGGAAGCCTAAAACTCCTTACTATATTCAAATACTGACAGGGATTGTTGCAGTGTATCTATCTTTCTGAGACCATGCAAAAAATGAAAAGCTGCCATTCAGATGTGTCAATTAAAGAATTGTATTGCTTCACAGCTCTATTTATCTTTGAGGTTATCTCAGAAATATTTAGTTAACTATTAACCTTCTAGGCAGAGGGCTTCTTTCTTGTCATTTTGAGCATAGCCGGATCTCATGCAGGCACACAAAGAATAAACTGAAGGACATTTTTATTGTAGAACTTCAAAAATTGAGCATTATTACTATTGTTTCTCTGCTTACAAGGTGTGAAGAGAGCTTTTAACAATAACTACAACTCAGTGTCCTTCATTAATCATGAAGTGTTATGTGAAATTTTCCTTATTTACAATTAATTAGCCTTGTACTAAGTAATCAAACTCATAAAAAAAATCCTAACTTTCCCTTTTTTGGTTTTAGTGGCTATATCTCTGTCCTGTTTTGAAATTCTGATGCATTTTTATAAACTATAAAAGTGAATATCAATGCTCTTTTCTAAAATGATGTCTGATAAGATTTTGGGAAAAATAAAAAAACTCTAGATATAGGTAATGTTGACCTCCGAAAAAAACCCAAAAAACATATGAAAATACCCCTAAGATTATAAATAAAGGACAAAGTAAAAATTAAGGGATAAAATTATTTCTTAAGCAAACTGACCACAATATTTGACTGGAGTCTCAGCATGGCAAGATGTTTCAGTCCAAAATAATACTTTTATAAAACACTGTTGTAGGGTGATGCTGGCCAGATACCAAGCATCCATGAAAGCCAGTCACTACCCTCTGCAGGACAAAGGAGAAAATATTCAACAAAGGGTACATGAGTTGAGAAAAGGACAGGAGAAATCACCCATTAAATACTATCAAGGGCAAAGCAGGCTCAACTTAGAGATATAATGTGAATTTATTACTCACAAAATCAGAGCAGGCTAATGAGAAATAAAATAAACCCTTAACAACACCTTCCCCCCACCACTCACGCCTTCCCAGCAGCACAAGGAGACAGGGAATGGGGGTTTTGGTCAGTTCCTCACCCAAGAATTCTGCTGATTAGGGACATGAGTCCTATCCCTACTGCACTTTGGGACCCCTTCCATGGCAGACAGTTGTCCATGAACTTCTCCAACATGGCTCCATCTCATGGGACACAGTCCCCCAAAAACTGCTGCAGCATGAGTCCCTCTCACAGGCAACATTGCCTCTCAGACTGCTGTGGCATGGGTCAGTCTTCCACAGGGTGCAGTCCTTCAAGGACAGGTTTCACCAGCCTAGAAGCAAGGGCTCTCTCTCCATGGGCCTCCCATGGACTCACAGCCTCCTTTGGGCATCTACCTGCTCCATGAGCACCCACCCGCGGGCTGAGGGTGGATCTCTGCATCCCCATAGATCTCCATCAGCTGCAGGGGCACAGCTGCCTCACTATGGGCAGCACCAGGGGCTACAGGGGAATCTCAGCTCTGGCACCTGGAGCACCTCCTGCCCCTCCTTCTGCACTGACCTTGGTGCCTGCAGAGCTGCTCCTCTCACATGTTCTCACCCCACTCATGTCTGGCTGGAATTAAAACTGCCGCATAACCTTTGTTTTGATTCCTTCTTAAATATGGTATCACAGAGGTGTTACCACCATTTCTGATTGGCCCAACCTTGGCCAGCAGCATGTCCATCTTTGGAGTCAACAAGGATTGGCTCTGTTGGTTGTGGTGGAAGCTTCTAAGAGCTTCTCACAAGAAGCCACCTCTGTGCGCCTGTGCTACCAAAAACCAGGTCATGCAAACCCAATACAAAACCCAGTAACATTTTTTTAAATCTAAATTATTGAGGCCAGGTCATTTTCTTAGTTTTAAATTGAAAGCTTTTATTTAATTAGTTACCAAGAGCCTATATTCCTTATTGTTGCAAAAGCTTTTAATAGTAGAATTAGTCCCAAAATATTTATGTGTACTAAAGGATCTGGAAAAATACAGGATGGGCAAATCATCATATCTTCATATTTACTAATCTTGAAAGTGCCTGGCTACTTCTTTTCATTTCTCTTCTTCAGCAAAAGACTCATTTAAGATATGTTAGTATATTTTATGGCCCATTTAGTATCTGATCTGGCTGATAAGACTGCCACAGACGTGAACATTGTAATGTGGACAACTTCCCAGCAGGAACTGGAATTCCAAATAGCTTCACGTCTGCTAATGAAGAGGTCAATGGATAGTGCTAATGTTCTGCAAAAAAAAGCTCTATAGACCATTAGCAGTTCCTGGAAGCAGTCATATGAAGAGATAGAGTTTTTGAAATCAGATGAAGATTTTTAATCTGTCAAAGAAAAAGGAGAAATAGGTATCATCTTTCATGCAGATAAGTAATTTTCATTCTTCCCTTAGTCTACCAATCAAAAAGATTTATTAGTATGGAAATTATTTTCATCATATTATTGATCTTGTTTATATAATTCTAAGCTTATGAATGTTATTCGTTAAACAAAAGCACTCACAGAAATTGGAATACACTGCAGAGACTGGTACTCAGAATAAAATGCAAATTCTCTGAATAAAGCTGAGCATAAATAGCCACTTAGGTCTGTTATGTTTATTCAGATCATTCTGTAATTATAACACTACTTTTATAAGTTAGGACTTGCTTTCTCAGAATCATGCAGATGTCCATTTATTTCTTATTCCTATTTAGTCTGCCTCTTTCCAGCCCTGCTACTATGGGTGCTTGTAATTCTAAGACGGATAAGAAGGATACAGGAGTGGTTAAGAGACAGCAGGAACTGAGTCTAAAGTGAATGTACTTTAAGATAAAACTAAGGTAAGCTTATGTGAAGTGTCCTGCAAATGAACATAAAGCAGACTGACATTCTAATGTTGCTATACTGCAGGAAGTTCTGAATATCACTTTGCCATCATTTCTTCAGCAGATGGTTTCCTTTTTCTTCAGCAAATGAAAAAAAATGAGAAATATAAATGGAACTTTTGTCTCATTTATTGCAAGCATTCAGATTGTTGGTGTTTGAATACAAACAGAATTCAGACTGTTTGAATATTGTTGAATATTGAATATTGTTACTACTATTTTGTTTCTGCATGTTCTGTGACAAATAATATTCTTCATCACTCACAAAAACAAGCAGTTTTCACCATGGAGACTTAAAGACTAAATTAAATATAATACATATTCTCCATGTCATTAAAAAGTATAGAAGATAAAATTTGAAAATAGATGGAGGGCAAAATATTTTCTAAAAATGACAAAATATTAATCCAAATGTTTCTTGTTCAAATTAATGATTTTGTACTAATAAAAATGGACACATTGTCTCTTTACTCACATGTCATTCCTGTGGCACAGAGCAGAGAATGGTTTCCAGTAAGCATAGGGAGTTTCTTGGAACAGACAATATGACTCCAAAGCAGCCTTTGAGTGAATCCTTTGGGTCACAGAAGAAAATAATGAAACTGCATTAGAGCAGTTTCAATTTTATTCATGTTTTTTATAAATTTTGATCAAAGTACAGAGGTTAAAAGACATTCTGTAATCATTTGCCCTGAAGCCACAGTAGCATCTTCCTCTGTTATAAAGGATCAGTCTTAACTTGACAGCAACAGAGAGAACAGGACAAACTGGGATAAAGCTCAGAGTTAAATGCACATGAGCTGATGGATGGGCCTTTTCATTTGCTGGCTGTGAATGAAAGAATCTGTCGCTATCATCTGTGCAGCAACACACAAGGCATGAACTCTCAAGGAATCAATGTTCAGCGTTTTTACAATTATTAAATTACTGTACCATTTCCAAACAGCTTTCCTCTGGGCCATATATTTTGGCCTTAGTAACTAAGCTTGTTTGTTCTATATATTGGAAATGAGACTGTCATTACATTTTTATGACACTTTTATCTAGTCATGTTGTTAATGCTAACAGCATTTTTAAAGGCATAAGGAGTATCTTTGCATCTTTCTCTAATAAAGCCTGGGAGAAAATGCATTTCTAAATTGATAATGTCTCTGCCTTTAATTTAAATACATTTGATTCTAATTCACCCTTGGGAGTGCACATAGTGGATATGGGGTGGCTAAGTAGCATTAATACAGTGTATGTTGCCATAATAATTTCTGGGGAGAGAAGAGCTTTAAAAGGAAATGGTCTCCTCATATTTAGTTACATGGTTGAGAGAGTGCATGTTTTTCAGCAGCCATTCTCAAAGGCTTCCAAACTGCATCTTGAGACATGGTCTGCAGACCACTGGAAATGTTATCCCATGCATTAAAGTTATCTTCCTAAGCAGGGAAGCTGAAACATTACCACAAAGAATTAGCATTATAGCCACTCAAAGCAGTTAAACTTTTAGCAGGCTTGTAAAAGCACTGCATCACCAAGGCCTACATATGGGATCAGGAGCTTTATTTTTCCAGAAACTCCAAAAAAAGGTGGTAAAAGTCATGAAAGTGCAGTTACAGCAAAGATGTTTATGTATAAAGTTATCAGTCTGTTCACAAAAATGTCAGGTTGGTATCACCTTGCCAGAATAACTAGTCAGCTTTAGAAAATTCTTACTAATACACCTTCCATGATGCTTAGAGAACAACACAAGTTCTTTTTTTTCAAAATAGCTTATTTATTAAATTAGATACCTAGCATAACTGGAAGAATTTTGTTGCTTTTATTAAAAAATAAAATTCTCATTCATTTAAGAAATGAATACTAACTTGTTACATACTCTTTTTGTTCTTCTACATGCTATGTGACTTAAATGTTTTCAAGGAACCCACTTTGTCTTCCTGTTTTCATATTCATCACTCATTCTTCTCTTCCCTGATGACTGCAATAAGAATTTTTCTGTTGCTTCAGCTATCAAGAATGCTTGATATCAATGGGAAGTTCCATTTTAATACAAAACTCTAAGTTTTTGCACTTCATGCTAGGGATTTTCTGTAGCTCCAGTCCTATCTCTAGCACACAGAGAAAAGAATATATTCTCTTATATTAAATTTATTTTGTTGCACTGAGTGGGAAATCTTTCAGTAATTAAGTAAAGTAATTTAGTAAAAAAAGCCCTAAATTGCTGCTGTTGTATGCCACAAATGAAATCTGTACACTTATATGAGACAATCTTAAGTTTCATAATATGTGAAAGTACACAAGGAGACAACTGTTAATTAAAATCAGCTAGAATTTATGCAGTTTCACCAGTTCACTTTTTTATTTCCTATGTTAGTCACCCTCGCAATCTGTCCCCTAAAGTCCAGATGATGCGATTTTTCCTCGGGTACTGTATTTATTTCTGTTGAAATAGTGATCAATTTGAAGCAGCCAAGTCACAATCCTTTACCTGACTTTGCCATTGGTCTCTGTTTCTCCTTTTGAATCCTCGACTCTGTTAATGGCAGTGGAGCACTGTGTGTGCACCTGCAATTCCCTGTGGAAATGAGCTTGCCATCTCCATTTTTTAAGTGCCTCAGTACATGTCTATTGTACTGTGCTTGCTAGGTGGGTTACTGGTGCTGAAGCACTGAAGCTGCTGCTTAAAGTAAAATTCGCTCTAATTTAATTAAGTATCAACAGAGTCATGGTATTGCTTTGCTTTTTGATCTTTAAGCAGCAAATTACATTTCCGTCCCAGCAACTCATTTGCTTTTAGAAATACAGTTAGTTCACCAACTGTATTATACAAATAATATGAACATTTTTTACAAAGAATTCCACAATTTATCAGTGTTTTACACTTCATTAAACAGAAAAATGAAACAAATTATGTTGGAGACAGAATATGGTTTTAATGCTGAAAATTTTATATAGTCATTTAAAATGCACTCATACACATCTGCCAAAGATGTTAAGTAGCTAATTATAATTTTCCCCATACAATATACAATAATGTGGTGATAAAATGTCTCTTCAGAAGCATCTGTAGGATGCAATCTACAGTAAACAAAAAAGTTGAAGGGACTGAATTCCTAAGATTCTATTTTAATATTTCTTCATTTCTTTCTTAATGGAAAAGGAAAAGCGTAAGTTTGGGATGTTGATTTTTCTTGTCTTTTCTTTTGTCAAGTTCATAAAGCTTGCATGTAAAATTGTCAATCCTTTCATGGCACCTGTTTGATAATTTGACTGCTAGACTTTGTGTCAAGTGGCACCTATTTCAGCCTCTCTTTTACCTTATGTAGATAATATACACATATAATGAAGAACCTCCTGAGAAATTTTATATCTTACTTCTTTTTTCAGACTAGTAACTTCTGACCTCGAATAAGCTAGTAGCTGGTTCTAAATAATTTTCATAGTAGATAAGAAACCTAAACTTATTCAACTAAATTCATTTACTTATTAGAGCTGAGTATTAATTCTATGACACTAGCTAAAATAAAATAAATTGGGAACAACAAAAAGCAGCAAAACAGGGAAGAAAATAATTCAAGAAGCTGAATAGTTACTAGTCCTTGTGAAAAAATTATATGTCTCTGATCAGCATGAACAGGCATAAAAATAGCAGCACGCTTTTGGAACATTAATCATATAAGTCATATTTATACCTATATATATATACACACACATATATATATGTCACACACATATATATATATACATATATATATATATAGGTTTTACCATGCGTTTGCAGTTTTACCAAGTTTGCAACTTGGACTTGGCCAAGAAATTTAATAACAGGTTTTCAAATTGACATTTCAGAAGCTATTATTATTTTCCTGATATTATCTTTAAAAGCCCCTTTACACATATTGACTTTGCAGTGTATGCCAGCCTGACATTCTGTATTTTACTAAATATACCACTCAGGTTCATGGCATGTTAGAAATTTGCATGCACTGCCATGAACACTTTGGTCCATCTCTTCAACACCTCTCTGTAAGCATCTGGAGCTCCTGCCATGTCCTGCCAGGGGTGTCACTTCCACAGGCTTTCCCCACAAGGCAAGTGCTCCTGACCCTGTACATTCTGGTTGCCCTTCAACAGACTTCCTTCAGTTTATTAGTATTTTTTACTATTGTGGAGCAGCCCAGAAAAGGAAGTCAACAGAGGAGGTCAAGAACAAGTCTCCCCAGTCAGGTAAAGGCAAAGTCACATGGTAATTCTGCTAAGTTTTTTAGCAAGACCTCTTTTGGAAGGTGTTGAAAACCTTAAGACCTTTTTGCTTATTTTCTACCATTGAACCACAATAACTTCAGCAAAGTTCAAACTCTCCTTTGGAATTTTAAAATAAAAAATAATAAAAATGCAGCTCACTTCCTCTCCCTCTAAAAGGGAAAAAACCCCAAGCAAACAAAATAAGAAAACACATTGCCTGAGGGAAAAAAAATAGACAAATTTAAAGTGGTTTAATAGAGGTTATTTTTATTTCACCTCATGTATCTTTATTATTAAAGAGAGAATAGTGCAATTTTTAAAGTTAGATGTTGCATACTTGCTGGATGACTTTAAAGATCTCTTACATCCATTTTTAATCTTACCACAAAGGAAATTCAGGTAGTAAAGATATCTGGCATATAGAATTCTCTTAGAAATTCAAAACTGGGATTCACTGATCAATTGAAGATAAAGAAAGAGAAATCCATTAGGTGTTTTCCTTGTGTCATCTTTCATTGCCATCTTACACATCCTGGTGTACCATTACATCATTCTGAATGGTATTATCAATTCCAGCAGATATTTCACTATGTTTCACAAACTCACACTGGCTGGAAAAGCAACATCAGAATAATATAGTTAGTCGTCCATCACCACCATGATGTATGCTGGTACAAATGGGCTGAAAAATATAAAATAATTACCCTGGGATTGGCTATTCAGACTGTTGTATTATATTAATTCTTTGCTAAACTTGGCATAGAGACAATGACAATGACTAAGCAGCAAAAGAAATATATCAAAGACAAATAGAGAATGCTGTAGATATTTTGGCTTTTACACCCCAAACCATACAGAATATACAGAAATATTAGAAATGTAACTGAGAGCCATTTCCCAGGCTGCCTAAGTTAAATCAGTGTTGGAGATTAGGAGAGGTATATTAAAGATCACCTTTGAGATCAGTATTTGCTGCATCTTCCAGTTATACAACTTCTCCTTGAAAAATATGTCAGGATGGAACTTCACTCTTTACATATGGCCCACAAATTCCCTGAAACTATGATACTCAGTATTTTCTTTATCCAGCATAACTGAAGTAGTTGGACTGGAAGCATATTGTGCCATTCAGAGTCATGTGACCTACAAAGTAAAGAAGTACTTAATTTATGCCAGAGAAGCTTAAAGCTTATCAGCATGATGAATAAAAGCTAAAAATAGCAGAGGGTATTTTACAGACCTGGGTTAAGCTTTTGAAGATAGCTTCATTGAATATAAAATATCACTAAAAAAAAATGTCACTTGCTTTTCTGTAAGTACAGAAGGACCCCACTAGATATCCCTATCAGTTTTTCTGCCTTTTTTGGGATTTCTTTTTCTTTTCATTAGTTTAAAAGGTATATGGTCACTGTAGAGGATTTATTTTTAATATCCTTTATTTATTGTTTAGGGATGGACTTGACTATGCATTTGAATTACGGTTTGTGTCAGTGATAGGTATGAATGTAAAATATAAAATGTGCAAGCTCTGCAGTTCCTGTACTGAATCTTATCTTAAAGAAACTCAACTTCCAAGATCACAAACCCTGCACACATAAAGAAGAAAATTATGATGTAGCTTCCTGAAATATTTTTCATAGTAATAGATCAGTACAGGTGAAAAACAATGGGCAAAGGAGTCCAAGGAATGGAAGTAAATAATTTTACTCTTTTTTTTATCTCAAATAACACTGAACTTATGCAGAGCTTTGGCCTAACAAATTATTACTCATGAGACAAGCTTGGAGATATTAAAGATGCCCATTGAAATAAAATTACAAAGACCTGTCAATATTTTACTGGCTCAGAGTCCAGAAATGCTAATTTATGCTTGGACTTGATGATCTTAAAGATCTTTTGCAAGCTAAATACTTATATTATTCTATGATTCAGGGGGCAAACTTCTAACTAGGAAAAATGCCTTTTTGAGCCAAGAGAGTAGGAAAATTTTGGGGAGGATGAGGATTTTGGAGCGGATGAGCAATTGTTTAGTACATGCACAGAAGGAAAAGATTTGAAGTCTGTCTAAGATTTTGAATGTGCACTTAGGATGTGCACATTCTAGGAAAAGATTTGAAGAGTGAGCAAAAGCATGAAAGAGATGCTCCTGTCTAACAAAGCCCCTGCTTGAAGGCTTACTAAGACAGAAAAATGTCAGAGTAGAAGAAAAGTGGAGAAAAACTCCTATGATGGCAGGGAAGATAGTACTTTACACTTACAGTTCAAATCTTTCTTTGCACATCACCCAAAAATAAAGCTAATAAAGTAAGAAAGTATATTCTTTTTTATGTAAAATAAAAGGATTTCTTACAGTGGATACAATCCATAGACATATAATGTAACTATTTTATATAGTAAAAGGGAATGCAGAATGTGTAAGGTCCTATTCAGAAATACTGGACAGGGAATTTTGGCATATGTAATGTGAACTAGGATTACTTTTTCAGAATTGAATTTCTCTTTATGTGATTCTTTTTCACTACATAATAATCTATGATCAAAATAAACTCCCCTGATCTGCATATCATTAGAATTATTTTACTTATTAGTTAAATAGGTAAGGATTGAAGTTCATATTTTGAAATATGAAAGAAGATATATGGACTTTCTGATTAATATGATTTTAATGTGGGCTAGATGAAGTACAGAATATAATATGAGAGCCTCATTAATCTTAATAGATTGCTGATTATGCAGATGGCAATCATTAGACAGACCTATCTGACCTATTTTTCTGTCTGTCGTTGGCTGCTAAAAAATGAGCCATATTCCACAAATGTCCATGCTTAAAACTTCTGCAGCTGTAGTGCTGTGATATCAGATCCTCAGTTTACTCACATAAAGAATAAGGAATGCATTGTACAGAACTTTAAGCCAAAGTTTTCAAAACAGTTGGCTGTAGTAAGCTGATAATTTGATTCTAGACAAATCTCTCAGTGTTCCCAGCTTTGTAAAAGATAAGTTACCTGTTTAAGTCAGTGGCATTTTAGGGAAACATAAGGAATTCTGTTCTGAAAATCTGACTTTTCAGTAACAACTGCAGTCAACCATCAACTTGAAAAAAAGACTAACTCAAAGCCTGTAATAAGACAGATGAACACATATTTGGTAAATTAATTTATATTATCTTCATCCGTTGGTGGCTAAATGCTGTTCTCCCAGCATGCTCCCCTCCCTTTAACAGCTCAGGAAACAGAGACCAGGTGAACTCCCCAGCCCTGCAAATGAGCTGTGGTGGCTTGTTGGATGCTTTCTTCAGCTTGCTAGAGTAAAATGAAACACACAGCCCACATGGCATGCAAAGCTACAGGGAGATGTCAAGAGCATCACTTTCTTCCTGTTCTTTCACTTCCTTCCCAGCTGCCCAAGGGAGATCACTGTGCACTCAGAATTACAGAGTTCAATGAAATTAAGCAGTGAGGCATGCATACACTTTCCAAAGCTGAACACATAATTTTGTCCTAGGTCTCTCTGCAAAGACAGTGCTTGGAGAAACTTTTGCTGTTGGGCAAGGGAATACAGCCACGAATAGAACATCTCTGTCACATGCACCTGAAGTTTTGTTACCCCTTTCCTAATTGCCTCTACAAAGAGTGGCCAATTGGTTTCACTTTTATGTAGTCACTGCCCTGTGCTCAGCTCTAGTATTCACATCAGAATAGTTTAGCTAGGCAATTATTTGTGTGTTTTGATACTCTAGAAATAGAAGCTCCTTTAAACTGTCAATTAATGCCTACTGCCTTTTAGGTCAGGGTGCTTTTTTACATCAAGTTTCAGATACTGTACGGCTTCACTGCTCTGGTCTTATGCAATGTGAGAAAACATGTGGTTTTGGCAAGGTTTTGAGAAGAAATACAGCCATGTGAAATAATTTCACATTTTTATGGAATATTCCCCAACAGCAATTGCCATACACATAAGGCCATAACTGATAGCTGAGTTTGATCTGTACTACAAAGACCTTTTCTGATTATACCTGTGATATGCATAAAATAAAGGATATGTGAAGAACAGAAACAGGAAAATCTGATGATGTAGGTTTATTGGCCCCTTAGGTCTAACAACCATAGACATATTACATTGTAGGCTATATTGTCAGAACACAACAGACATGAGAAAGGAAATCAAAGAATCCTGCCCTTGTTGTATGTTAGCATGACACAAATAGTTTGAATATGTTTCTGAGAGTAATTCAGTAACTGCTTCTAAACTCTTTGCTGACTCCAGAGCAGGAGCCATGAATCAAGGCTACAAGGGAGTGGTGCACATCAGCAAATTGTGTAGCTCCTTGCCTTACAATACCAAAGGTTATGTATTTCCCCTTTTTAGAAAATATTAACCAAAGTCCATCATGTTATTGGGCACAGGTGCATTAATTTAATTTTTAAAGGAAATTAAAAGTTTTTTTACATACAGTGATATTCTCAAACCTGTTTTCTAAAATAAACTTCCAGTCCTAGATTTAACATCTAGTGTTCTGCCAAATTAATCATTCTAACAAGGTTGTGAAAAAGTTTACCCTTTAAACTCAGAAGTTTTAGGAATAAATACTGTGCATTTTTTTCCTGCTGATACTTATTCCACTGATTTTAAATTGATTTTTTCCTAAATAAGAATTTCATGACAGTATGATGGGTAAAATTTAAAAAGAAAATTGCAGCCTTGCAGATGAAGGGAAAGGAATATTTATATACCAAATCAGTAGCAGGAAAGTGATGACTCACATACTCTTAAATGATCTCACATTTTAAACCAAAAATTGCTGACAATTTCATTAAATATGAAACATTAGATTAATGGACTCAGAATCCTAAAGATCTTCTATAGCAATTATCCTTAATCTATAGCCTAATTGGACAATCATAAATTATGCTCAGGGATAGATCTATTTTCTAGTATAGATGACTTTTTATTCAACTCATAAAGCGTTAATACTTGTTAAAACCATATATTGGTATGTATTAATTTGCACTAATTGTTTGTACTGTGGCTGAAATTATACTATCATTTTTACTACCTACAGAAACACGTGTACTGTTGAGCCATTTGCAGTCTAAAATTAGACATAAAATTCACATACTACATCAGATGGAGGAATGGTAGGGGAAAGGATGACATGCTTCAGAGCTGAGATCATAGGATCATCTAGTTCCAACCACCCTGCCATAGGCAGGTTCACCTTCCCCTAGATCATGCTGCTCAGAGCTTCCTCCAGCCCTGAACTCTTCCAGGGACACAGCATCCGCTTCTCTGGGTAACCTGTTCCAGGGCCTCACCATCTTCACAGTAAAGATTTCTTTTCTGACATCTAAGACATAGCTCTCCTCTTTCAGTTTAAAACCATTCCCTCTTGTCCTATCGCTATCTGCCCATGTGAAAAGTTTCTCTTTCTCTTTTTTATAAGCCCCCATTTAAATAGTGGAAAGATGCAATAAGGTTTCAAAGAGACAAGTCTTCTCCATGCTGAACAATTTAAACTCTCTCAGCCTGCCCTCATAAGGGAGGTGCTCCAGCCCTTGGTTCACCTTTGTGGACTCCTCTGGAACCTTTCTAACCTGTCTTCATCTTTCTTGTGCTTCAAGAACTTCTGTTGCTCATGTTGAGCCCACCATTCACCAGAACTATCAACTCGTTCTCAATGACCTCATCTCCCACTCATGTGTGGGATTGCCCAGGTGCGGCACCTTGCCCTTATGAAAAGATCATGACATTCTCTTGTGATCACTTCTCAGTTTTCATTCAGAGAGAGAGTCCATGTCTCTCTAAATAGCATCCCTTCCTTCCATTGAATCAACTGCACTTGTCAGCTTTGTGTTATTTGCAGTCTTGCTGAGTGACATAGCCATAATGTAAGGGAAAAAGTCATGAGCAAGATCTATGATACTGACCATACATGCAGAAGAAGAAATAGAGGGATAAAAGTGAACTTTTCATAGTCTCTCACAGGAAACCTTCTTTTAAGGTGTGTCCTGGCTATAAGACTACTGAATATTTATATAGGACTTTTATAATCACATAGAAAATACTATTGCAAAATATACCAATAATTAGTAGGATTAAAATTGAAATACTGCCTAGAAACTGTAGGATGGTGGGAAAAAAAAGGTCCATCTAATTAAAGAATTAAAAATTCTTTATAACATTTATAAGAAAAGGGAAACAACTAAACAAAAGTTCTGTTAAGAAGATTCTTAGAGTTATTACTTCAGATCCTAAGATGAACTTGAACAGTATTTTCACATTCTGAGAAAAGACAGTCACAAAATCAGTATGAATGAACAAGAATATATCTTCCATATTAGGTGAATTCACTTTTCCACTCTTGGAAGCATTAGCAATGTCTTAACTGAATCCTCTTGTGGAAAAATTGGGCATAAATATTATGGAAGATGTAAACTACCAGATAACAGACTAAGAGCATCAAGAATAATAAAAGATCCACAACAAAAGATTAACCTAGTTTATAGAAGAGAAGACTGGGAGACGACCCACTAAAGCATTCAAATATGCAAAATGTACTATAAAAATTTACATTTGTAATAAGGAAGATTAAGAATAATGGGTTTAATTTTTATCAGATTTCACCTCAGTAAGATACTAGGAAAAAAAAAGCTTTATAAAAACACTCTATGGATTTTGTAACCGTGAAACATTGAAATATTACACTCATAATAGTGAAACACTGAAATGGTTTAAAGAAGTTGTGATGTGTCTGTCACTGACTAGTTCACAAAATCCTAGAGAATGTCTCTCAGGAATAAGATTTATTAGATTAAGACATGAATTAGGAAGGGAACAAATTGCTTTTCAACCTCTTTTCTTATAATTGTATGATTTCTTTCTGATTTTCCTCCTAAAAACAGTACGCCATCAAATGTACATTCAAGTAGTCATAACACAAATTGTTTTTTAAATAATAAGAGTAGGTTTCAGGAATGGATTTAATTAGGAAAAATGTAATAAAAAGTGTTAAGAGACTTGTGATTCTAAGACAATAGAAAATTCCATAAGAAATCAAAACACTTGCACCACTTCATTATTTTAAAATATAATGGGATTCTGGGTTGATCCAAGGAGTAACTTTACTGATTTTTGTCGGAGTTAATTTTGTATATAATATAATACATGATTAAAATATCTTCAAGTATTATCACTAGGCATTAGTCACAATCCGGTATCCAGAAGTCTCATGTTGAATTTGAAAATCATCTCAAGTCCATTTTAGTGTTTGAAACTATTTCCCTATGCATCATTAACTGTTAATTGAATATTGGGTTGCTCACTTAATAGGAGTACTATTTATAACTCATTTAATAGTTAGAAGAGTTAGAGGTGAAATTTTCATCCTATGGTCTTCAGTAGTAACTGGACATTGGTTTCATTATTGTTGGAAGGTCACTTAGAAGTTTCTGCAGCAGCATAAAGGGCACTGGATATATGTGTTAAATGTTATTTTTTAAAATAATAGACATTTTTACAGTGAGGTAATTAACTAGTGCTTTCAAAACTTCTGGGTATATCATATGTTGAACATACTGACTTGAGTTTACTTACCTATGTTTTCATTTTTTCCAATAATTTCTTTCTTAGTAACCTACATGGGTAAAATATTGCTGCAATATCTATTAAAATTCCTTCAGCTTAATAGAGGTTTAAAATCATTAATGATTGCATCACTGCATTCTTACTTGGAAGAAATAGTTTTAAATTCAAAGCAACCATTTCTATTTGTTCTATTTAATCTATAGTAGTAATTTTGAAAACATAATTATTTCCCCCCTCAGCTTCTTAAAGAGATACATTCTTTAGGACAAATAATAATAAAATCATAGAACCATTTGAATTAGAAAAGACCTTTAGGATGATCAAGTCTAGCAAGCAATAAAAAAGCCCCAAACTGGTCTATTTAATCTGTACATCTCTACTGCATTTTGTGTATTGCTATTCTATAATGTTAATTAATGCTAGAAATACTCAAACTCTAGTAATTTGTAGGAAATAAAATTTTAAAACAGTCCCCAGGCACAAAAAATTTTTGTTTGTTGATATTATGGAAATGTGTACCTTAGTGTATATATATGTGTTATATATATATGTATGTATGTGCTATTTAAATCAATATATACAAATACCTGCCACGAAGTGAAAAGTATACAATGTACAGCCAGACTCTTCATAGACGTGCTCCGTAAAAGGCCAAAAAGCAAAGGGAAAAATTTGAATTACTGAATCATGGATTCATGAAAATTAGAAAAGACCTCCAAGATCATCAAATCCAATCTTTGACCAAACACCACCTTGTCAAATAGACAATGGCTCTAAGTGTCCCATCCACTCATTTATCAAACATTTTCAGAGATGGCAACTCTACCACTTCCCTGGGCAGCCCATTCCAATGTTTAAACACCCTTTCAGTGAAGAAAGTGTTCCTGATCTCCAAAAGGAACTTTTCCTGGCACAGCTTTTGGCCATTTCCTCTTATCGAGTCAGTAGTTGCCTGGGAGAAGAGATTGACTCTTACCTTGCTGCAATCTCCTTTCATTTGTACAGAGCAATAAAGTGCCCCTTGACCCTCCTTTTCTCCATGCTATAAAAAGGATTTCCCATGGGAAATCCATTTCATAGAATCATCAAGCTTGGAAAAGACCCTTAAGATAAGAACATCCAGTCCAACTGTCAACCTGGCACTGCCCCTGTAACCCCATAACCACTAAACCACATCACCCAGTGCCAGATCCAGATGTCTCTTGGACATACTTCCCGTATGGGAAATAGGAGGGTTTTTTATTGTTTTGTTGTTTCTTTTGCTAACAGTGAAGGTGCTGGAACTGTAGAACAGCTTGTGTTGTCCAGAGTGGTTGTGGAATTTGCATCCCTGAAGAAATTTTGAACTTGACTGCACTCAGCCCTGAGAAACTTGCTCCAGCTGACCTCATTTCAGCAGGTAGATGGACATCTCCCTAGGTTCCTAGAATATCATTTATTCTGTGATTCTGTGAAATCTGTGCAAATAATTCTGAAGTTTTATTAACTTTCAAAAATATTTGGATTGAGAGAATTCATGCACAGCTTAAAAAATAATATTTTATTCTCTCTTGTGCTCTGGGTATGCTAGGTTTATTCTATATCTCTTTGAAATTGCTTTTATTAACATGAGCCCACAAACTTTGTTTTCTAAATTTAAAGGGTTTGAAAACTTATGATAGTGAAATATTAACTTGATGAATAATTCAGAGTGGAAAGAAGTGGTAGAAGTCATAAAGTCGCATTTTGAACTGTAGTTTTGTGGTTGAATAACATGACCTTTCACAATCGAAACCATGATTTATGTTTAATCTGTAGTCCTCTAGGAAATGAATTTGGCCCATAGTCCATTCCATGGACTTGTTTAATAATCTTAAAAGATATTAACTGTAGAACATCCTACACCATTGAAACAGATATTTTTATACAAAATCCAGTATGCTGGAATTCTCTTTATAGACTAGAAATGGCAATTATAGTATTATTGGCAAAACATTTGGAAGGCAGTAGAAATTAGAGGCATTGGACATAACTGATAGCTGGCTAAGTTTATGTAATTAAATTAGTCCTTGACAAGCACTAAGTAGGTCACAAGGCAATAGAGGATGACGTACAACCTATGCAGGTAATTCAGGGCCTCTGACCTACTAACGCAGGAACTTCTGCTCCATATTGCTCTTCCTGGACCCTCAGGGACAATAAAAGAGAAATTGGTGCCTTTCTCTATTCACATAAGAAATAACTGTATGCAGCTATAATTCTTGAGACATATGGAAAAGTCCTGGCTGCCACTGGAATCAGGATGAGCACGCAGAAAGTTACTTCAGGCCTTCTACCTCAGTTCCTACAGCTAGCATTGGCTACACTGGTTATTAGCTATTCAGTATTCAGTAATTAATTTGTTAGGATGGTGATGGAATTCAGAGGTGGAAGAACTGAGACACAAAGTTACTGAGGTTATCTAGTGAATAAAGCATGATGAGCAATGATTTAAAAATAAATTATGAAGTAATTTCATTAATTACCTTTGAAAAGTACCCAAACCAGTTGCAAGATAGGAGATGAGGTCAATTTCTAGAATAGTCAAACTTCTGAGATAACTGTCTGTATTAACTGTACAATTAATTTATAATAATTAACCTTAAATGATAAGATTTCAAACATGTAAATTCAAGGGAGGTAAACCTTACAACTAATATTAAAGACATTAATGAAGAATCTTGGTGGCCATAACATCTTCAACTCTAATTTTTAGGCAATATATAAGTTTTGGGGGGGTGTTGTCTGTTTTTGCTTACTTAAGATGAAGGGGAAAAAAATTGCTCTGTAAGAGTCCCAGATGTCCTCTTTGTAGTGAGGGCCCAGAAGGTCAAAAATTAAAGCTGTTTTATAGAGTCACAGAATCACTTACATCAGAAAAGACCTGTGGGACCATCAAGTCCAATCTTTGACTACTCACTACCATATCAACTAGACCGTGGCACTAAGCGCCACATGCAGTAATTTCTTGAACACTTCCAGGGATGCTGACTCCACAACCTCCCTGGGCAGTTCATTCCAATGTTTGACAACCCTTTCTATGAATAAATTCCTCCTGATGTCCAGCCTAACCTTCCCTAGCACAGCTTGAGGCTATGTCCTCTTACCTCTCACTGGTTGCCTGGTAGAAGAGGCTGATCCCCACCTTTCTACACCCTCCTTTCAGGGAGTTTTAGATAGCAATGATGTCACTCCTTAGCCTCCTTTTCTCCAGACTAAACATGCCCAGCTTCCTCAGGTGCTCCTCTTGTGCACCAGACCCTTCAGCAGCTCCACTGCCCTTCTCTGGACTCACTCCAGCCCCTCAATGTCTTTCTTGGTGAGGGGCCCAGAACTGGACACAGGATTTGAGGTGTGGGCTCACCAGTGCTGAGTACAGAGGGCCAGTTCCTATCCTGGTCCTGCTGGCAGCACTATTGCTGATACAGGCCAGGATGCCATTGGCATTTTAGACACCTGGGCACACTCTGGCTCATGTTCAGCTGCTGTTGCCCAGTACCCCCAGGTCTGCTGAGCCCCTTTCCAGCCGCTCTGCCCCCAGCCTGTAGCACTGCAGAGGGTTGTTGTGACCCAAGTGCTGGAGCTGGCACTTGGCGATGGTAAACCTCATACAATGAGCCTTGGTCCATCAATCCAGCCTGTCCAGATGCTTCTGTAGAGCCTTCCTGCTTTCCAGCAGATCAACACTCCTGCCCAACTTAGTGTCATCAGCAAACTGACTGAGAGTGCACTCAGTCCCTTTATACAGCTTATCAATAAAGACATTAGACATGCCTGTTTCAATACTGAGCCTTAGAGAACACCACTTTGACTGGCCTATCCATTCACCACTACCCTTTGGGCTTGGCCATCCAGACATTTTTTAACTGACTAAGTCAAGATTAAAGAACAAAACATACAACTCTTGAGAATAAACTCTTTGCAACATACCCACCAATCCTAATTTAACTCAACTAAAAACTACTTTGCCTGTATTGAAACAAATAACATTTTTCAAAGTATAGGAAGAAGTAGCATATTTTATTATTTTAACAAGTACATTCTTATTTTGTAATATTTAAAAATGTTAACCTCAATGCGTGATAACATAGTACACTGCATAATAAACCTTTTCGGAGTGAGTGATTTCCTGCTTTGATATGCCAGCTATTAGCTAAACATTTTGATTCAGAATAAAAGCCCAAATGTATTGCTTTCAGCTTAGAATTTTAAAAATAATACCTTTCTGAGAATTAATATCTGGGCTTATTTCTGGATGTCACCTCTTTCCTATGCATCCAAAGAACATTGTACCTACTCTTTGCTTTACTAATGGGTATTTAGAATCTAAAATGAAAATATGAAAAAGGAAATACTTCTATGAATCATCAATCTAGAAAGACCATATTGATCCCCTTGACAGTCCTGGAGTAGATGCCTAAATTGAGTGAATCACTGTTTCTTCCTTAACCACAATTGTAATATTGCAGGAAAAAGTAGGACTGTAAAGAGATAAGGAAGGAAATAAAATGGAAAAAGTTTAAAAATCGAAAGAAAATAAATCAAGCAAAGATTATGACCTGCTTCTAGAATTCTAAGTGTTAATAAGCACTACTGTTTTCTACTCCTTCTCTGATCCTGAATTTTTCATTCATTGAAGTGATCAGGTTCTCAGTAAATTAGTTATTTTAGTTCTTCATTGTGCATGTGATCAATTAGCAGGTACTGTCTCCCTTATTCTATCTTATTTTGATAGAATCCAGTGCAATATGGCAGAGTAATATTTGACCCCATATGTAATGATACAATAAATGAAAATAATGAAAAAAGGACAGCTATTTACATGCTCATGGTCAGATATTTTCTAGATGTCTGTGATGTCGATCTGGCTTCTGTCACTGATGCAATATAGTATATTTTGATTTTGCTGCAAATTAATTCAGCTTCTAGTGCTGATATGAGCACTCTGGGGCTTTTTTCTGAGCTATGTCATTTCATACCTTGAGTATAGAAAACTCAAAGAAACTTTCTGCTTTGGAATTTGGGATTGCTTTTCTTTGTTTCTCTGTTAACAGCTATTGGTTTTTAGTATCATTCAAAACCAGCATTTCAGTTACTTCTCAGTACAGCTACCCTGAGACTGCACAGAAAACTGATCCATAATAAAAACCAGACTTAACCACACACAAATAAAAAAAGTACACAGCTTGTCTCACTCCTACACTAGCATTCCCTGTCCATATACACCTGCAAATTCATACAGGCATTCTAAAAATTGTGAATACTGTGGATAGTTTTGAGAAGAAGAAAAAAAATCCAAATATAGCACTCTCTTACAGAGAGACAACATTAATTTCAGAATTAATGGAGAACATTTAAGAAGTTGTCATAAATCTTCACAGTATTTATTGATCCCCTGGAAGAATCTGTTGCAAATGAAATTCTGATTCCCAGGGAGTCATACGACGCAGTGCAGACTGCTGAATTCTGTCTCCTAGACTAAATGGTTGTGCTTAAATAAAGGCAGAATAGGCTGATACAAAATCTCCCATTTGAATTTCACCACCTTGTTAGACTTGATCTTGTGAAAACAATGCAATCTATTTGCATGTAAAGCTGTAATTCATTGTACTTGATGTTTCTTCTCTTTTTAAAACCCAAATGCCTCAGTGTTCTTGCATACAGCATTCCAACAGAAGACTTGATTTCACTTATATATTCCTATCTGCAGTACTATATTATAAGGTAGTTTGATACAGACATAAAGTTTACTGAGGAGTTTAATTAGGTAGAAATTTTAGATTAAGTAAAGGATTTTTCCTACTGAAGGTCTATTTGCCTAAAAAGCACCCTTGCAAGAAAAACCACTTACTATTGCTTGTAAGCATATTCCAAGTTGAATGTGTTTTCTGGGTTAACCATTCACAGACAGACTAAAACATAATCTGAATGGAACACAAGAAAATATTTGTTATGGGATATGGCAATTCAACCATAATTCTGTTATCAAAAAGGTGGGGTTGCCCTACTGTAGAAGCAGGGCTCTATTTTCTTGATAGACACTCTAAAAACTTGCATTACTCTATTCCATATTTCAGGAACTTGTTGCAGCTAGATCACACCATATTTTCAGTAAAAAACTAAGCCTTGCATACTACTGCTGAGGGCAATAAAAGGTACTAGTGTAAGATCAACAAGATTTGAGATGGCTATATACTCATAAGCTAAAGAAGACAATCAATGTGATAATTAGAGCATGTTAATTACTCTCCACTAGCAACAAAAAATGCAAATTATATACACTAGGAGATTAACAGCAGTTACTGTTCAATATTGCATGACTTTTCCATTAAGTATAATAAGAAAAGTTGTAAAATTATAGAAAATAAGAATAATGAAACTGTAATATTAAAGAAGCTTAGGTTTCCAGTCTGGCTGTGGACAGAATCATTAGAAAGTTTTCTGAGGATTTGATACTGTCCATAGAGGTTAGGCACACTTGTGCAGTACAGCTGGGAAATCTTTACGCATTGTTTTATTTTTGCAAGGTAGAACAAGACTGGGTGTTCTGGCTCAGCTGGAAGCAGTATAATGACCTGTTCTGAATAATAGCTGTGCTGGAAAACAGTTCAAAAATTTCATCCTTCTTTTTCTTTTTTCTTATTTCTTTTTTATTTTCCTTTCTTTTTTTCTTTTTTTTTTTTTTCCTTTTTCTACAAAGATTGAAGTTGTTTATGATGGAGCTTTTTTGAAAACAAACAAGCAAACAAACTAAAGAGAGCTAATAAAATTCTGACCCTTAGAATTGTTTAAAACCAAATATTGGAGTCTCTTTTAGACTGAGAACTTACACCAGCACAAGAAAAAAAGTCATGGTAGAAGTCAATGATTGATTTTTAAAGCATATTCTGAGGACTATAGACAATCTTATTGAAACAGTGACATGGCTTTTACTGTCAACTACCAATGAGAAACAGATAAAGAAATACTGACTTTTTAATCAGTTAGGTAAGGTTGCTTTAAAACATGAGGGACAGTTCTCCATGCCTATTACAGGCATTTTTTATGAAGCATTAAATCAATTCAGAATTTCCCAAAGAATTCAACAAGCCTTTGATTATGATCATTGAAATATCAATTTAGGTTAACGAGACCAAAACTTATTCATCATTGACACAATGCAAGACAAATGGACATTTTACAAGGGCTTAAAATATGGATACAAAAACATAGACTTCAATAAGTATTTAAAAATTATTTCTTCTGTTCGGCAAAAAAACCACCACACATATTTTGAGTTTTCATTGCATTACATTATAGTTTTTTAAACTGTAATTGGATTTCCAAGTGCCTTAATATTTTCAGGTAGCTATTGGCATTCCAGTAAATTGTAAGATTTAAGACATCTACAGTGCTGTAAGTGTGAGTTGTTTTTAGGGTTTTATGTATGTATTAGATGTAAGTGTGAGTTGTTTTTAGGGTTTTATGAATGTGTTAAGTGTCTTAAAGGCCCATAATCACAGAAGTAATGTAACTGAAATTTTTTAAAAGCATTTTCTTGTTTCTAGATTACAACAGAGCCTGTGCTTGCCTTGTGGTTGTTTTCTTTTTTCATGTTATCATGAATAATTGTTTGAGTTGAATAAGAGAGATAAAAAGTGGGTGGTGGTATTTGTGGTTTGCTTTCACATGTATTTGTTTGGTTGGGTTGTTTTTCTCTCCTCCTCCCTGGGTGGTCCAAGTTTTCCAGAAAAATGGCCCACTTCAGATGGACTCCTGATAAAAGCAGATCAAATCATCATGGTAGATGGGCTGACTTGGCCAAAGAGAAGCAGAAACATCAGTAAAGGAATTTGACACAAAATCAAGATATCAAAATTAATTAGGACACACGTTATGGAATAAACTATTTAATTGTTTGTTGACCTAAATTATTAAGCACGAATAACGAAAAAAAGACTTTTTATAAACATCAGTTCAGCCAAACTAAAATTTGCAACTAAAATCAGTATGACTGGAATGATGAAGCACTGATATATTATACTTGTATTGACATCGACATGAAAAATAATGTTTATAATAGACTGATGTAATATACCAAAAAGGCAAATTGATAACAAGTAGTAAAAACAAACAATGAAGTCGAGATCTATAACACTCAAGGGAATCCAACATAACTAAAATTCTTCTGGAGTACAGATGAAGACCACAAGTAGGTGGATGCTGGTCAGCAGCTAAGCTCCACACAACTGCTGGCTTACTCCCTCACCCCACCAGGATGGGGGAGACAATAGGAAGAACAAAGGCAAGAAAACTCATGGGTCATAAGGATACTTTCATAAGTTAAGAGGAAGAAAAACAAAGAACAAAAAACCAAACACACCCTACCCAAAAAAAAAAAAAAAAAAAAAAGGAGCTACAAGTGATGCAAGGACAATCACTCAAAACCTTCCTCAAGAAGATTGACACCCAGCCAGTCTCTAAGAAATGGCTGAAGTCCCCCAAAAAGCTCTGCTGAGTTTCTATTGCTGAACATGATATATGTCATAGACTATCCCTTTGCTCAATTTAGATCACCTCTCCTGTCTGAGTCCCCTCCTAGCTTCTTAATGACTCCAGTCCACTCACTGGGGAGGCTGTGTATGAAACAGAGAAAAGCTTGACTCTGTGCAAATGCTGCTCAGAAACAGCCAAAACACTGCTGTGTTATCAACACTGTTTAAGTCACAAGTCCAAAACTAGCAAAATATGGCCTGTTAGGAAAAAACTAACTCCATCCCAGCCAGAGCCAGGAAACAACAAAAGCAGAATTTAACAAATATCAAAAAGAAAAGCAGTCTTAAAATATTCATTGGTTTTACCAGAAAGAAATGGTAGAGCTTTAAATGGCAATGACAACAGAATTGCAGAAGTTCTATTAAAGGAAAATTTTGGGTCACTTTGGTCAGTTTATAGTATCAAATATCCAGAAGAAAAAGACTGCTGATGAGGAAATAGGAAAAATGAAAAATGACCTGGATATCAGGACAAGCTGTGCACTCAGCAAGTGTTCAGTCATGTGAAATGTGTTCGTGGAGGGTGCTGTTGGTGCATTGGAGGCAGGACAGCTACTGAGAGGGACCAGACTTGCTGAAATTGATTCACAAACTTCAGGAAGTCTAACAAAAGAAAATGCAAATTTAAGCCCATGTACAGGTGACCATCTGGGGCTGGTGCAAATGACAGACAAGGGGAAGCTAAAAGAACTGGACAGAGAGTGGAGGGAGTGTCAAACCCTGGAGGTAATTCAAGCCTTGACTGGACACAGCCTTGTACAACCAGCCCAAAATAGCAATTCCTGCTTTGAATAACCAGAATAATTTTTCTTCTAATCAGAATAATCCTCTGATCATTTGATTTTGTATCATCTTTCTACACAACTTTTAATTTTGCAAGTAATTTGAAGAATATAGTAAAATCAGATCTGTACATTTTCCCCTAGAAATGCAGAATATTGTCCTTATGTAACTAGGTATAGCTTAATGGAAAAAAAAATCTATATTATATGAATGTTAACTATATTACAGTTATCAGGCAAGCATTTTGGTGGAGTAATCTGAAAGCAGACATGCAAAGATGTATAAGAACATTTCTATAATCTTGGAAGAGTGTTAATTTGGAAACTGGATGTTTGATACACAATTACCTGAATTACCTGAGGCACAAACAGTTTGTGCTTTTAGATGGCCTATCTACTCCATACAAAGACAGAAGAAAACAGAAAAAAAATTTTAAAAATAGGCTAGACTTGCAAGATAGAACACCTTTCCTCATGTGAAGGACTCTGTAAACAGTGTGTAGGGTGTATCTATTTTTTTTAAATGTAGAGAAAAATCCTACTGCAGTCTGACAAAAAAGTAGTAGACAAAAAAACAATGGCATCCCTGGTATAGACTAAGGGGAGTAAACTTGTATCAATGCTTGATGCAAGATTCTTAATTGCTAGTCTATACTTTAAGCATCTTTGTGTCTAGAATCCACAGAATTTTCACTCTACTTTGATAATAAACAAAAATATTGCTCTGAAACAGTTCATCTCTTTGAAATCATTAACTAACGAGTAATTTTCTCCTCTTTTCTCATCTGGGTGTTATTTAACATCTAAAAACAATGTTGCAGCAATATTAGAATCTTGTTCAACATCCATAACTGAAATTATTCAACCACAGACTTATTGGCACAATTTAGAACATTTGCAGATGAATACAAGCTGTTGCTGACTACACAATAGAATTCATGATTTCTGTTTTGTAACATCATTACATTTCAGGTAGGCAATTCTTCTTAGGAAAATATTACTGCCACAAACTAAAAACATTATTTTCCACTATATATACACTTTAAGTACTAGTACCATGAGTTCTTTGGCATTGTATCCACTTGTAATTTACTTGCTCATATTGAAACCATAGAGATTGAACTTTAGAGTTGGGTTGTTGTGAGAGACTGGAGGAAGAATCTGGCTCAAGAACATTTCGGGCTCATGTGCGGCGAAAGGGTCAAGTCGTTCCCTGACAAGGCGTTCCCTGCTCCGCACACCCCAAACCCCCAGGGGCTGTATCCGAGCCCTGCAGTGGGGTCAAACCCAGTCATTGGGAGGCAGTGCTCCACCCTGTGACCCTGGAGCCCCCAACCCAGCTCTTGAATGGCCAACTGACTGGAAGTCCCACATAGGGAAAGGGCCCAGGAAAGCCAGAACATGAGGCACACACATCTTGATCCCATCTCCTCTTGGGTTTTGAATCAGCTGAAACACTACTGGAGCCATGGGTGGTAGCTATATTTGTTCTTTTCTGTATCTCTTCTCTCTTCTTTCTTCTCCTCAAAGTTGGAGTAACTTAAAACTGGATGAATTGGAGTTTGCTAAGCAAATGCTTTGTGAAATGCTTTATTTTGATTGAATGCTGCTTTTAACTTCTTCTAAAGTTCCCTTATTTTCTGAAGTTTGCCAGTAAAGCTTTTGTTGTTTTGACCTCTTAAGGAATATCTTGTTGGGTACATAAAAGAATCTTTTTAAGATGCTTGTTGAATAAGCTCTGGGGGCTTACAGTTATCCATCCACATTAATCATAGTTTTCTCGTAGTTGCACATAGATTTTGGCAAATCCAACATGCCCCATACAAAAAACTTCCTTTAAGTAAGCACATATACTTTGAGTACACTTGAAAAATACGAATATGAATGACGTTCAGATGCCTTAAGCATACATTTATTATGTAATTTAAAATTCTGTTTAGGAAGACTAAAATAAATTCCAATGAGATCTTATATCACAAAAACATCCTCCTTACTGAATGACTGCTGTTGATTTACCAATTAAAGACTAGAAATACTGTAGAATGAAAAGAAAATTGTTGAAAAGAAAACCACATATGGTAATATTTTGTTACTTTGTAGGGGAGAAGAAAGTATGTTAGTATGAGCAATGGCAGAGAAATAAAGCCATTTTGAAAATGCATTTCACCAAATAAGACTGAAATAACACTCTTTTGTTATAAATATACAATTTCCTTATACCTATCAAACACATGCAGCTGGAAAAGAAAAGAAGCAAAAAAAGAGAGAGGATGGAATGTAGTTAAGATGAGGTCTAAGAATGAATACAAATAAAACATTTAAAGAACAGTCTTTTTTTTCAGTCAGTGAGAAATAATCTTTCCATAGATTTTTTTGCTTCAGTTGTACTGAATCCTAATGTTTGAGCTTTGGCAGAATTGTCTAAAAGTTCAGATCAAACTTAAAATTCTATTTGATATTTATTTTAAAAGCGTATTTAATTCATGTTTTCTACTGTCATTAGTTTTCTTTTCATAGACACATACCTAAGTATAGCCAGAATTTCAAAACTCTTATAAAACAGTACAAGGACGGAAATTCTGTTGAAAATGAATAAATGAGGAATTTATGTGTGTGTCTATCGAGCCATCACCATAAAGGATTTTAAAAGACATGCAATAATTCGATATCATACTAGCTGCTTAAAAAGCAAATATATTGCTTTTTAAAATATATGATATTACAGTTGTCAATAAGTTGTCAATGTTTATTCTTCATCTATAATATACTATCATTAATGGCAGTATGGGTACCTAGCAATATATAAAAAAGATACTGTTTTTCAGATTTTACTAATATTTCCTGATCAATCCATGGTTCCATTGATTTATTTTCAACTGCCTATCTATCATCTGATGGTTTGTTGTCTTTCTATCTAAAAGAAGGACTTATATATGAATCATCTTTTATTTTTTGTTGTACATATGCTCCTGTTAATACTGGAGGAAAAAGGATTAGTCTCCATTGAAATAGGATTTATGTAACTTTTCTTTATATTCAATTAATTTTATTTAATTTCCTAGAGTCAATAAAGGAATACCATAGATATGATGTTTTATAAGATTACAATGGCATATAGCTATGAATCCTGACTCTGTCTGCACTTACAGAATAGTGGGAACTGTCCAGGTCTGGGTAAACATTCTGACCATAAAAGCACAGAACAGTTCAAGTGAGAAGGCAACTCAGGGGGTCTCTAGCCCAACATCCTGCTCCAAACAGGATCAGCTACTGGGTCAAACCAGGCATCTCAGGGCTTTATCCAATTGAATGTAGAAAAAATCCAGAGATGGATGCTGCACAGTGTCTCTGGGCAGCTTCCTCCACTGTTGGACCATGCTCATGGAAAAAAAAGAGGTTTTCTTCACACCCCATCTGAATAACTCCTGCTTAGTTTTAAAACTCTTCTCTTGTCTTTCTGCTGTATAATGCTATTAACAGCCCATCTACCCTGTCTCATATACATCTGGTGCTTCTCTAACATACTCCCAAAGCTTTTTATTTCCTGGACAGAACAATCTCTTCTTCTTCAGTATTCCCTCACAGGTCAAGTGCTCCAAAGCACAAGCACCCTGGTGGCCTCTGCTAAAGTCACTCAAGTATAGCAATATCTTGCTTGTATTGGTGAAAATAGAATATTTCCAATTGTATTGGACACAGTAGCCTAGATGTGGCCTATTGAGTGCCTGATAATAAATTTAATAGAACCCACATCTCAGAATTTTGTGTGAGCTGTGTAACATTTGTCCTACAGCTAAATATTCCCCAACGATTCTATGTAGACTCTCTGGAAAGACAAACAAAAGACTACTTCCTAAAGAAATAGAAAAGCATAAGGAGTTTTTGAGATTCTTTAATTTTACTTTTAATTAAGTCCATAAATTCTTTCCAAAGTCTTAATGTAAACAGGCCAAAAATAGGGAAGGAGAACTATGGTTTGACCACACCTAATAACTTGTCTTCATTTCACTTCATGTGTGGAAATCTTCACTTCTGGTGCAGAAAATAACCAGAGCTAACTCAGGAGGTATTCATGTAGATATTCATATAAACCTGTCTCAGGATCTTACCTCTATTCTACAAGCAGATTGCTCCCACTTAGTCTCAAAAAAGAACGGGGAATGAATTGTGAAGTAGGAATTTAAAGACTGCTCATGGGATGATGAACTGTATGAACTAAAGCTTCAGATGATACTGCTGAAAAGCACTTCCTTCTGTGTGACTAGGTATGAAATTTTATGCTCCAAACCTTGTTATATGCAAAAATAGAACACAGTGTATACATGTGGAACAAATAATTTATTAACCTAATTATAATCTTAACAACTCATTGAAAATACAGACTTTTCTGCAGTTCACTTACAGCAGTACTATGGGACTGGGATAATTTTGGGTTTGAGGCTGATGGACTCAATGATCTCAAGGTCTTTTCCACCGCAGTTAATTTTGTGATTCAGCGTGATTCTTTTGGCAATGTCAGAAAAAGTAGCGAGGGTGGCACATGGAGCTGCCAGCATCCTGCCTTCTGAGAGTAGGAGGGGCATGATGGTGGGTGGAACCTTCGCCTCTGGCCTTGGTTATTCTTAGGTTTATCTTTATAAATGTTCTCATCCATTTGGCATCCTCCTCCTGGTCTGCCAGCTGAAGTTCTTCCAGCCCCATGCACACAAAGGGCTGTGCATTGTCAGGCAGTGACAGGCAGGGGGACGTCACCCCTTCCCCAGTGGGGCCACCACAGGGCTGGAGCTGGAGCAGGGGAGGCAGCAACCACTGCCCCCAGCACAGGGGTTAAACCAGCAACACCCAGATCAGGCCATGGCAACACTGAGCCCCTAAACTGCCAGGTTAGCAGCACACAGCTGGGCCATGCCCTTTACAGACAGACAGCATATTTACTGGGCTACAGAGGAAACACATGGAAATTTAATCAGGTTAAATACATGCGTGTGTCTCCATACTGCTAATCCTTGTCTTTCTGTCAACTAGATAATGATTCACAGCTATATTATCATAGAAAACAAACAATGCAGTCAACTGTAAATAAACTGTTTTTTTCTCTCCTCCTTCACCTTTAATTCCAAACTTTTACTTGATAACTGAAAGACAAAACTTATGTCCTTTCCCACTTGCTGATTAGGGAGCAGAATATGCTTTACTCTTTCTTTCATTGCATGCAGTGTAGTAGCTCTTTAGTTTCCACAGATTATGCCACTTCAATTAAAGTGGTTTGTGCAAAATAAATCAGCAATACAAACAGCTTTATTTTCCCCTGACTGAATAAACCAAATTTGGTCACAAAACTGGAATAATAGAATTAAGTCACTTACTTGGAATGTTTTTGATGACAATGACATGAAAAGACATCTCTCTCATTTTCAATGCCTTTTGATGCAACATAAATATTATGCCAATGCATCTTGTTACTGCTTCACATAAGAGTTTATTGTAGAGTTTATTTTTTATTTGGTTAGCATATAAAAGTTTAGAAAATATATTTGATTAATCTAAGACCTATTGAAAGCATGTGATAATTTATATGAATGACTGAAAGAAAAGGATTTAAAAACAGAGTTTTCAAATCAATACACTACGAATAGTGAAAAATGTGCTGAGCAGTTGATATACTTGGAGATGTCATAAGAAAAAAATATAAAGGAAGGAATGGAATATAAGCATGACATAAAAGCTGAGCTCTTTAAAGGTTTGGGAATGGTTTAAAGATGAACTGAAATATATATTTTCTGTCATTGTCAAAATTTTGACAATGAGTAAATTCCCATTTAGATAGACTTCTCTCTTTACTTGAAAGGACAAAAAAAGGTTTGTGGAAAGATCAGCAACATAGAATTCTCATTTCTGGTTTTTAATATTAGACAATTAGACATAGACAAGCCTGTATGTCCAAATGCAATGTATCCATGGCTACCACAGGAGCTGGCTGATGTTGCTGAGGGGCCAACCTTATAATTTTCAAAATAAAATGTAAATTGTGAAAGGTTTCTGATGACTGGAAAAAGGCAAACATCCCATTCATCTTCCGGGAGAAGGATTCAAGTAAAGGTCTCACCTCATCTGTTTTGGGGCAATTCCTCTCAGAAGCTATTTCTCAAGACACAATAGATAATTTAAGTAACTGGAAGCAGCTAGCACAAGTGTACCAAGGGTAACTCATACCTGGGCAACCTTACTGCTTTCTGCAAGAGTGATTATTGCTGATGCTTCACACTTTGACATTAGGAAGGTCTTTGAAAGAGTCCCTCATAGTCTCCTTAGTGCTGAAATTTTGAGATATGGTGTATACAGATAGACAGCAAGGTGCACAGAAAATTGACTGAACTTCTGGACTCAAAGACCAGTAGCTAATGCTGGATAGAGCAGATGCTGGACTGATGTGTGCTGATGTTGTGGCATCTTTCAGGAATCAGTCCTGGAAAAAATGCAACTTAATGTCTTTATAAAAATCCAGATGGTAGGAGAGAGCGTGCTCTCAGCAAATTTGTGAACAACCCCAGAGTGTGAAAAGCACAGAGAGGGCAGGACTGTTGCTAAGAGGGACCTGAACAGGTGGGAGAAATGGGCTGCAGGAACCTCAGGAAGTTCACTAAAAGCAGATGCAAAATCTGCACCTGGAGAGGAGTAAACCCAATTACTAGTACACACTGGGGCTTGACCAGCTGGAAAGCAGCCTTGCAGAAGCTGGTGGGCTCTAAGCAGATGATGAGCCAGCAGTGCATCCTTGCAGCAGAGGCCGATTGCCTTCTGGGCTGCACAAGCAGGACTGCAGCCAGCAGACTCGGGGAAATGATCCTTGTCCTCAGTTCAGCACTGGCGAGACCATGGCTGCAGTGTTTTGGTTTTTCACAGAATCTGGGCTACCCCTTACAAAACATGGGGGTTGTCCAGTGCAGGCCACTATGGGGCTGGAGCACATGATAGACTAGGGAAAGCTGAGAGAACAGACTCAATCTGGAGAAAAGAAGGCTCAGGAAGACCATATTGCTGTCTGCAGCTACCTGATCTGAGGATACAGAGGACATGGAGCAACCTCATGGAAAATGCCCAGTGATTGGCAAAGGACAGTAGTCAGAACATGGGAAATTCTGGTTGAATATTGGGTTTTTTTTTAACAGTGAAGATGGCCAAACCTTGGAGGAATTACCCAGAGGATAATGCAGTGAGTGTCAAACCCTGGAAGTATTCAAGCCTTATGGACATCGTCCTGCACAGCCTGACTGAATTTGTCCTGCTTTGAGCAGGATGTGGGACTAAACTACAAGGCCCTCCTGTCCTTAATATTTTTTGATTCTGTGATTCCATGATATTGCTATATTGCTTGTTGAAAACAATAGTTGTTTGAATATTTTGACTGAAATATTCTAAATGGCAAGGAAGTCCAAGTCCATTCCCCCAACTAGCCTGCCTGGAGTTGATTTATTTTAACAGTTCTAGAGAGTGACAGCAGATTGTCTTTAGCTACTAAATAAGTCTCATTTTAGACAAAATTTCAGTTCCACTAAGTATGGGTTAGAACACACATACTTAATAATGGTTTCTGAATTTTCATTTAGGGTTAATGAAATGTAGTGAGTAAAAGCAGCACTGAAACCAAATCCAGGACTTGACCATTTTAGGAAAAAAAAAATCTTACTAGTCTGAAAAAATCACACTTTTGTTGTTTGGTTTTTTCTTGCCTTACAATTCTTCATTTTCTAATGCAAATCAAGGAGGAAGCCTGGAGAGAAAAAAAAATCAGAGTTTTTTACAGTCTGGCAACTAAGGAATTATCAAGCCAACTGGGAAATATGGGTATCAGGTCTCAGAGATATAGGACCTTGATCTCCTGTGGTTTAGAGAAACAATCTGCAAAAAGCTTATTCCCTGTGTTTTTTGGCACCATTTTTTGCTGGGCAGACAAGAGCCTACATTAAAAAAAAAAAAGTAATTTAAGAAATTATTTAAAAATTATAAAGGAAGAAAAAAATGTATTCGAAATATCTATGTGAATTACTTATGTAGTTTTAGAAAATGTGAATAGAAGGACTTAAAAATGTGAGACAGATGGACAGAATGTGCTGTCATTTTAGCAAAATCTTTGTTCTTAATAATTCATGTGTCTTGATTTCACTGCCAGTATTTAAAGCTGAAATAGAGGCTGTAAAACATAGAAGTGTTATGAAAGCATAGGATGCATATATTTAATGAGGCTCATGCCAAATAATATAGGATATTTTATCACCAGCATTAGAAGAAGTTGAAAACAAAAATATCTTACTCCTCTTGTGAATTAATATCCTGTTTTTGCTCATCAATAATTCATCTAGTTCTTGTGGCTACTACACAGGGTGAGTTCTGTGACCTAGATCTGAATAAAGGAGAATTTCTGCCCCAATTTTCACAAAGATTTATATAATTTCTTGACCAATAGATCTTTAGGCACATATAGAAACTGTAGCTGGAAGGACTTCAGTTTTTAAATTTTACCTTTTTACTTTGTTTTACAAATTATTGCTCTCTGGAGGTGTGCTGCATTCTGACACTTTGGCTTTAACTAAAGAATTGTGAGGAAGAAATGTAATAATACCTGTAAAAGAACGCATAAGTCAAATGAAAGGTACTATTATTTTGGGCAGTTTGAATTCTTGTTGCACTCAAGGAATTAGATGGCTGAGAGTGTCAGCGGTTCAGACCTTAGGGGAGGAGAATCAAAACTTGAGGCCCTGAATAACTTTTTAAATCATAGCAGAAGTGAGCAAAATGATACACAATGTCATCTGAGCCCTGATAGCACAGCAGTGAGTAACTCTCCAGAAACTAAGTACCAATCTGTTGGGTGACAGGGCAACACAGGCACAGAAGTTAAGTGTTGAATGCAATTGCAGCTAGGTGAGTTAACAGGCCATATGCTCCTGGAAATTAGGGAGTAAACTTGAAAGGAAGTCTAATGTTTATTCTCCTTCTCAGTAAGTTAGGAGCTTTCAGATATAATGTATATCTTTGGAAGGACTTTTTTTTTTTATCTTTGAACCTAAACTTTTTGTCAGAAAATTTAATTTAAATTCATTCCACTTAGCTTCTGGCACCTTCCTGAGTTGTCTAACCTAGGCACAAAAATGGCATAAGCTATTTCTGGACTTAACAGAATGACACCTCAAGGGAGAAATTCAAATGAGATAAGTTCTGAATCATCCTGTGGAGGGCCTACTTCTCTCCAACAGGTATAGACACGAATATCTGTTTGAAGACTAAAGTGAGATTGAGTAAATCCAGATTTTGTGCTTTTTTAAGCAAATGGAGTCTTAAAACCATTCAGACCAATGTCAAGTTAATTAGTAAGGTATCCTTATGCAAGATTGCATAAGAATATAAACAATGTATTGCCTGTTTAGCTCTTTCTGGTGCTACACAGTAAAATAAGAATTTAATCTTTCTTTGCAAAAAACAAAACAAAAACTAACCCAAAACACTAAAAAAGTACAAATCTACTCACAACCTCTGGAAAGAAAATAAATTTACAGTGTGGTCTAACAAGTAATAAAGCAATGTTTCCCTGAGCAGGCAAGCAGAGTAAAAATCTCTCACACAATGATGTGAACTGCGCAGCAAAGCGCTTCTACCAGACCAGAAGATGTGGATATGAAAGTACAAAAGATCCCACAGTGACTGGCTGGCTGCATTGATTGTTTTATCTGTTCACAGCACTGCTAAGGCTGCTCTAAAGATCAGAGGTACCTAACTCCTATATTACCTACCTGAAAGTTAACCTCTGGAGAGTGATTCCACTCATTCTGAAGTAGTCTCCTGGTCCAACCTTCCCTTACTGAACCACAATTTCTCCAGGCATTTTTTGCTCTGCACAGAGACTTTGAGAGCAAGATGCACCATGCACTGTGAGCACCCAGAACATATTTACTGTCTGATAGATACAGCTGAGAAGTAGGACTTGCAAAATACGAGGCTAATCATTAATGTTCTGCCTAATCTAACTTCGAGCTAACTTGTGTCTCATCAGTCATCTGGGAAAAGACTTGGCTTTCATTGCTCGTTGAAACAGCATAACCCCTGATATTGTCAGGTTGAGATCTCCCATCTCCCTGCTCTTTCTTTTGCTTAGTTTTTTTATGCATCCTACTGCATTGGTGTTTGTCTTCTAGACCTTTGTGTTGGTATTACCATCTCAACGCTTCCATTTCTCTGTTTTCACTCAACTTATCTTTCCTGGCTTTGCCTTCTGTAATCTGTCACAGCTCAGCAGCAGTGTTTGTGATAGAACTTGGTGAATATCAGGCAGCTATTCCGCAAAGAGCTGAGCTTTGAATTAGAGGTGGCTCAAGCCCTGGTCATTGATCACCTTAGTGCTTGATTCAGAAACCTAAATCTAGACCTTTAACTACCATTAAAGGTAACTTAGGATGCAGTTATAATTAAAGAACAATATCAGTTTCCCCTAGGTTTGTTCCAAGAAGGTGCTCTTCTCCTAGCCGGAAAATGTCTTCTTACATGGGTTCACTACCCTTCCTAACTTTGTTGGGAAGTAATGAAAAGCCTGCACTCTGGGCTGCTCTGAAAGTGTTGATTTGCCTCAATCTCTTTGAAAGCAGCTAATTCTCCTCTTTGTTTATCAAGAAAGTCCTTTCGTACAAGATATTTTAGGCTGTGGATTGTCTCAGCTGCAGATTCAGATATTCTTGTGCTGGTTTTGGCTGGAATGGAGTTAATTTTCTTAACAGTGGATGTGTTTTGGGTTTGTGCTGAATACAGTGATGGTAATAGAAATGTTTTTGCTATTGCTCAGCAGGGCTTACACAGAGCCAAGGCCTTTCCTGCTTTTTGTACCGCCAGCCTGGTGAGGAAGTTGGGGCTGCATGGGGAAGTTGGAAAGAGACACAGCCAGGGCAGCTGACTCCAAGTGACCAAAGGATATTCCAGACCATATGAGATCATGTTCAGTATTAAAGTGAGGGAAAGAAGGAGGAAGTGGGGAATATTTGGAGCGATAGCATCTGTCTTCCCAAAGAACCATTTATGCGTGATGTGCCCCAGCTCTCCTGGGAATGGCTGAACAGCTGCCTGCCCATGGGATGCAGTGAATTAAATCCTTGTTTTGCTTTGTTTGTGTGTGTGCTTTTTGCTTTCCCTATGTAAACTGTTTTCATATCAATTCACAAGTTTTCCAGCTTTTATTCTTCCAGTTGTCTCCCCAATGCTTCTGGTGGAGGAGGGAGAGAGCTGCTGAGTGGGACTTGCTTGTTGGCTGAGGTTAAACCACAACATATTCTCAGGTAATCTTGGCAAAAGATAACACTCATATGGGAAATCAAGTCTATTGAACAGCATGATCAATTGTTGGCTGATGGCAATGAGGGTCTCCACTGCAATAATCACTGCAGTGGAATCTTCAGCAAGGTTGGTAAAATTCCAGCTGCTCCACGATCCTGTGTGACCACTCCAGCATATGAATAACTCACTGCTATCAATTACCCTAACAACATGTAACACATCTCTCCAATATCTCAACTATGTACAAAATGGTGTTCTGCTTGACCTTTTATGTATCTCTAAGAGGAGTCCTCTATTGGCTCTTTACAAATATTTGTTCTATGTACAGTTTGATTAGTTCTGCAGCAGAAGCTGCCTGGAGGTCTCTGGGATAATTTGCATGGGATATAAAAATCAGCAGATTTAAGGATAACTTGATTTTTGAGCATCCTGGGGATCCAGAGAGGTACCAGGTGAGAGGAAGCTGACAAATGTCCCAATTTTCAAGAAAAGAAAGAAGGAGGACCCCAGAAACTTCAGGCCCATCAGTCTCACTTCAGTGCCTGATAAAATCATGGAAAAGGATATTCTGTGAAGTACTGAAAGCCACCTGGAGAACAACATAGTCATTGGTACCAGATAGCACAGCTTTGTGAGGAGAAGGTCCTGTTTGTTGAACCTGATTTCCTTCTGTGACAGGATAAACCTCTTAAATGATCTAGGAAAGCCAGTAGACTTTGGACTTCAGCAAAGCTTTTGATATTGTCTCTCATAATATCCTTCTGATAAAATGCCTCATGATGAAGGTGGCTAGGGGTGCAGTCAGTCAACTGGTTAAAAGGCCTTTGTCTACAATCAGTTATCTCATGTATGCAGATGGCTGGCTGGGGAGTTCCATACCACCCTGATGTCCATCCACATCACAGTTTTAATTAAAGGGCAGGCTGGAATTTCATCTTGTAGCTCACTAATAACTGAGATTCTTAGCGTTTGCCACACAATAGATCAGTGAAATTCTTTGGCATATATAAGGTTAAATAAAATTATACAAATCCAAGGAAAATATGATTGAAGTAAGAATAGGCCATGATTATGTTGGGGGTTTTTATTCTGTAGAAGAGTAGGATTTCCTTATCACTTGCAAGCAGGGTCGGTATATGTATGTAAGTGCAGAAAATCTCAAAACATGCATGCAGATTGGAACATTGCTTCCAGTTCTATCTATCTTGCATTATAAAACCACACTCCCAGAAAATCTGTTGTGTAGGCTAACATTTTTCTTCACCCTTGTCATGATGGATTTTTTTGCTGTTGTTCATGCTTTTTGGCATCTGAGCACAAAATACAGCATATATGATGTGTTGCTAAACACAGCATTTGGGAGGATGTAAATGGAAAACGAAGCATTTCTTAGTACTAAAAGTAAGAAAATTTTTCCTTACTTTTTGGCTGTCTGTTCTACTGAGATTTACTTTTGCTGACATACTTTTACATTCACTTCCCCTGTAGTAGATAAAAGAACAAGGCTACAGGAGGATTGCATTATTGCATTTATTTATAATATTCTTATGCAAACAATATAGTGAGCACTTAAAAATAACTTGTTTGAGATCTAATAAAACTGAGGTCTGTTATACTTGTTCAGTCAAATTTTTTGATTTTCTCCCCCTTCTTTATTTGCATTGTTTCTGGCTTCTATTTATTTCCTTGCTGTAATCCTTGTCTGCTTAGAGATCTGTGTGGATAAAATAAAAACTTTCTTTGCTGTCACTGGTTTATTCTCATTCCATCTTGACAGGAACTGTAGAAAACCCAGCTAGAAGGCAAAGGGTTTTTAAGCATACAATGACTCTTTACCTACCAGCAACTATTCAAATTAAAAAATAATAATAAAAAATACCAACCAAAAATGAATACAATACCTTAAATAATTTCCAACCTTATCAGAGCATTGTTTCCTAGGGCAATGGCACTTTCCCTCCCTGTGGACTGCCCTTTGATACAACCTTCATGCTTAGTTGTGTGCAATCTTTTTATTCTCCATGCAATACTTCTCCTTTCCTGCTTTATTGGTTATAATTTCCATCACAGAGAAAATCTTTTTGTTGTTGTCCTTAGACCATTTCAACTTTATGTTTCCTTTCCAAACTTCCAAAATTTTATCAGGAATTTCTTTTTTTTCATTTATACAATAATTTTATAAACATTTTAGGGATGTATTTGCAGTTTATAGCTCTCTGCAGCTGAGTGTTTCCCCTGGGCCTGTTCACCTCATGACATCTCTGTAATTTCATTCTCTTAACTATACTTTAGCATGCAAAACAATGGGAGATAAAGTCTCCCTAGATGTTAGACAAAACCTGCCAGAGATCTTACTAAAATTTCTTACCAATAATGATTTTTCTGATAAGCCTCACAATTGGTAAGACAGTAGCCTAGTTTGTAACATGTAGAAAATGTTAACAATCTGATTAATATACTGAGAGTGTTCAATGCTGCTTGTGTTCATTGTGGAGACTGGACAAGCCACCTGTGTAACTGAGGAGTAAATCCTATATCAGGAGACTTCATGCTTTTTTCAAGGGCAAAATTCTCTGTTGCTCAAAGATGATTCCTTTCAGGGTGGAATTCCATGCACTTTCATACCTATGAATCCCACACACCAGAGCAGCTCAAATAACTACTTTTTTTGGGAAAATGTTTAATCTTATCACCAGAGAAGTTCTGTTTGTTGTTCATAGCCCAACTGATTCTTTTTTGTCAACATCAGAGCACCCAAACAGTTGGGTTCAGCCTACTCATTTCTACATTAAGTACCAAATGTCTTAGAAAGTTTGCATTGCTGAAGGCAGAGGACTGCCAGAGTGGTTGTTTTTGTAATTAATCTCTATGGAAACAAAATGTTGTGATTTGAAATTTTGACCAATTTAAGAAAAAAATGGACTTTTAAAAGGAATTTTTTTTTATTAATAAAATCTAGGTATACTATATTATATGTAATGCAATTGGTAGGAGTTAATTTATAGTGAATATGAACAGATACTAATTCAATAAGTGTAGTTCCATGCTTTGATATATAACAGAAATAAGACTGCACCTGACCTGTTTAATCAAGTTGTATAATCATAGAATCAAAGAATGGTTTGGGTAGAAAGGCACTTTAATGATCATCTATTCCAATACTCCCATTCCCTGCCATGGACAGGGACACCTTCCTGTAGATCAGGTTGCCCAGGGACCCATCCAATGTTGACCGCTGTCACAGATGGGGCATCCACAACTTCTCTGGGCAAACAGTTCTAGTGTCTCACTCCTCTCTGAAAAAAGAATTTCTGCTTAAAACTTAATTCAAATCTCTACTCTTTCAGTTTAAAATGGTTACCCTTTGTCCTCTCACTGTCTGCCCATGTAACAAGTCACTCCTCCTATTTTTTTAAAACCTTCTTTAACTACTTGAAGGCTGCAACAAGGTTTCCCCAGTGCCTTCTCATCTCCATGCTGAACAACCCCATCTCTCCCAACCTGTCTTTGTAGGAGAGGTGCTCCAGCCCTCATATAATCTTTGTGGCCTTCCTCAGGACCCACTCTAACAAATCCATATCTGTGCTGTGCTGAGCTGAAGACTCCAGACCTGGATACAATACTTTAGGTGGAGTCACACTGTCTGTGATTGAGACAGCTGAGTTGAAATTTGATCTGTTAAAAACCTCAATTTACATGATTTCCATCTGGAGAAGCATGAGGAGTGATTCTGGTCATTTTCACGACAAAGAAAGAGGATGTTTTCTGTTTGACAGCGTGTAATATGAAGAGAGTTTGCCAACTGAGGAAGGATATTCACTAGTTTGACTCTTGTGTTATAGCACACAAGAGCTGTAACACAAGAGTCATACTAGTGAATATCCTTCCTCAGTTGGCAAACTCTCTTCATATTACTGGAGCCAATAGAGAACTCCTCATAGAGATACAAAAAAGGTCATGCAGAACAGCATTTTGTACATAGTTGAGATATTGAGATATTGGAGAGATGTGTTAAATGTTGTTAGGGTAATTGATAGCAGTGAGTTTTTCATATGCTGGAGTGGTCACACAGGATCGTGGAGCAGCTGGAATTTTACCCAACCTTGCTGAAGATTCCACTGCAGTGATTATTGCAGTGGAGACCCTCATTGCCATCAGCCAACAATTGATCATGCTGTTCAATAGACTTGATTTCCCATATGAGTGTTAACTTTTGCCAAGATCCTGATAAATTAGTTCTGCCTTTTAACAAACACTTTGTCCATGAGACTGTGAGTGCCTCCCTAAGAATTCACATACACATAATTACTATAGTAGGATTAATGTGTCTGGAAAAGTGCAGAAAATTTTATTTATGTTTCAGGTCAAGAGAGCATTTGAAGCTCAGCTGCAAGGGAATTACAAATTTCAGGGACAAAACCCAGACCTGAAGAAAAAATGGCCTAGTTAAATGCAGTCTTTTTTGAAATAAGATAGCAAAGTGTGAAAAACAAGTTAGGTGATTTATCAGGAAGTCATTAAAAATCTCCAGCTATTCATACTTTCCAATTACTTGACCACCACTTTCTGAGAGAAGGCAAAGCATAAAAGAAGTGAAAATAGGTGGATTTAAAATATGTGGATCTTAAGATATGTTGGCTTGGCTCAAATACTCCAGTTCTGTGGATCATAGGAAATTAATGAATGTGGTAAAGGGAGCCTACTTAAAAAGAATGTTAGGTACAACCAAAGAGGAACCTTACCCAAACATGATGGAAGTGCTAGCATGTTTGATAAAAGATCTGTCACTGAACTTTAATAACAGAAACATTTAAATGCTTTACTTATTAGACATATAATCAGTATCAGTCAAGGGATCTGATTTTCAAAAACAAATCCTGTATGTTGCCATTTCCATCGATGGGTGCATGGGGCAGGGGACTGCAGTGTGCAGTGGGGTGGGGGATACACCTTCAATTACCTTGATAAAACCAAGTCATATACCTGAAGCAAAAGCAGGAAAATGCTTTTAGATCCGGTAACACAAATGTAGCCAGTAAGAAGTGTCCCTCCTATTTTTGCATAAACCTTTCAGTTTTAAGGTAGCGCGCTGGTTTTGCATCATGGAGGTGATGTTCTAAGAGAAGCTGCTAGCAGTTTCCTCAGTGTCTGACAAAAAACTAATCAGTAATTAGGTTTGAGAGTTGTCAATCAGTTAAACAACTGAGAAAACTGATATGCTTCTGTGAACACCCCTGTGAAAGATGAAGAATCCCAGGAATTTTATCTTTCCCTTCTGGCTGGCAAGAAAGTAACAAGGCTGGCCCAGCCCCTGTCTCAGGTGAAGTTTTATATTTTGTTTGAAAATAAATGTCTCATGGAGTTAAAAAATTCAGATTAGGATAATTACCTTCATCAACCAGACTGATAATCTTAAACGCTAAGTAAAGGTGACTGGTAGCTATCCTTACACAATGGAGAGGGGTTTAAATTTTTATACACTTCTTTTCATGCTTTATTGACTAAAACCTATGTCAACTATCTCATTAGTTTCTGAGAATCAATCTCTACTTGATACATTTGTAATTTGTATTATAGTATACTCTATAACTGTGAAATACCTCATACTGTTTTCTGGTTTTCTTCTTCATTCTTGTCTTTCACACTTTCTATCTAGTTTACCATATTTAATCTCATCTACATTTGAATCTCTTGACTTTGAAACTCTTGTGAAAAAAAGTGGTTTTTTTTAAAAAAAATCTGAACATTGGTGTGGTGTATCTCAGTGCTGGAGATGTATTATGTTGGGAGGAAAAATAAGATGACCGCTATCTTTTTTTTAAACAATAATTTTTTTAAAACACATTTCAAACTAAAACAAATACATTTTCCACTTTTGACACTAGTGAATCAAGAAATTCTTGAGGTATTTCTGAGATTCTATTTTCACTAGTAAATTTCTCTTTTCTCGGCCAGTCAATACCATGATACTGTTGGAATGCTGTGCTAAACCTCTCTGAAAATAATTTTTTACAAAGTAAAGTATTTTTCCTCTTGAGTATAGTATTTTTCCTTCATTGAGATGGTGAAAATTAAAATCTTGACTAATATTTCTTAGTAACCTTGACTTCAAAAATAAGTTAAATTTGAAAAATGGGATTTCAATTGTTTCAAAAAAGTCAAAAAGGTAAAGACAGATATTTAACCTTTTTTAGAATATCACAAAGACATTAGAAGCTGTTGTAGGAAGCAATTAGCCCTCCGTAGATCTAATCACCTGGGATACTTCAGAGGTGTGCCTTCCCCTGATTAGCTTGGCCTCTCTTACAGTGGTGTTTAAGCAGAAAAAAAATCTTTGTGTGTATTGAAATAACCTTGAAACTCCAATTCTATGATACATAGTCATGTAGTCAATTTTAAAATGTTCACTACATCCCACACTTTTGAATTAGCATAAATATTGTCATTCAGAGTTTCTTTGTACTCAAATACAAAAGCATCCAATTAAGCCAAAGCTTCCAGATATATGTGACAGCACATAACCTCTGTGGAAAAGTCCAGGCCAAAATCCAAAGATACCAAGAGTTAAAGTCAGTCCTTTGAGTATGAACTATCCATTACTATTGACCGAATCCTCAGCACATTGTATCTCATTATTTGTCTATTTTAAGTGAAATAGAAGCTACAGTTTCACTTAGTTGGACCCACTGCCTATAGCACAAGTTGATTTGAAAACTAATACTTTGTATGACTTTGTACTTGGGTAACTAGAGAGGATTGTACAAGAAGACAGTAACAAGGACAGATAAGTTTGTACCCATTGCCCTTTACCTTGCAAGGTTTGTCACAAGGATGGATTAATGTTGTACTATTTTCTGTTCTCATTATGCTCTACCTAAAAGAGAATGAGGCATAGGAATTTTAATTCCTCCTGTTCCTAACACTTAATAACGTTCTGCAGTTTCTAGTAGAATGATGGGGTTTTTTTTCCTCATTCAGTGCTTTGTTTTGAATAACTTAATTGTTTGAGACACTGTGATAGTGTTTAAGTTCTGTTGTGCATATTCTGATTCTCATAGATATATTTCTGACCATTGTGAACTAGAAAAAGAACAAACACGTGCAATACTGACATGCAGTTATGAAAATACTATACTCCATGCTTTATTTTGAGCTTGATTTTGGGAAGTGGTTTCCATTTTCTGCTCATGGTAATTTGCAGGCCTAATTAGTAAGGTACATTATTACCTGGCTTGCTCTTTGCAACACTAATGAAGTAATGAAGTCAACACTATAGTCAACACACAATGGATTACTTCCAGCAGTCCTAGGTAGGAAGGTAAATGCCAAACACAGGAAAAAACCCCACCAAACAAGCATCTTTGTGAACCTTGTGTTAAAAAATTCAATATTAAGCCATTTATAGAGGTTTTATAGTTGCTTCAAATTTTGGCATCTTCAATCTAGATAAATCTCTTTAGAAGCATATGATTTTATCTGGGTATTTTCAGATGCCAACCTCTCTATATTGACTATAAAAGGAATTTATATATCTAAACCTTTTTTTTTTTCCCTTTTTTCCTAAAATGCACATTTTAAAATATGCCACACAATAGTATATGAGCATCCATATCACATCAATACATGTCTGGGGCATATTAAATAGCGTACATGTTAAATTGTAGTCAGCTGAAGCAATTTGTCCCAAAAATCAAAAGCATTTAAGTTTTGAGGTGTTCACATGTCTACATTAATATATATTGGTTTGTCTACAATCAGAATGTTGATTTCTGTGCACATTCTTTCCTTCAAAAGAGTTTATCTTTCAGCATGCATATAAATCAGTCACTTTGTTTGTCTTTTACTTCAGATTGATTACAATTGAATTACTCACAGAATTTTCACAGAATATTCTGAGTTGGAAGGGTCCCAGAAAGATCATAAAGTCCAGCTCTTAAGTGAATGGTGAATTGTACAGCCTGTAAATTTGGTGGTGCCTTGAATATTTTTTGTTGTGTGATTTTTCAGAGAACACAAGCTGACCTAAAATTTATTCCTTGATAGCTTGTATTTCATTTTGTCTTTTTATTGGTAGATTTCAAGTTCCAAAATAAAAAAGATTTGAGGGTTTATAACCAGAGGAAAAAAAAAAAAGATGCAAATATTGCAAGGACAATCAATAAATAAAATAAATCTTAATAAGTATTTTCCACATGGACTGAAATGAATGTCGTTTTTTCAATATAAGAATAAAAATGAAGGTTCAGTTAGACTCAAGAATGACAAATTTCACCTTAACAAATGCACATTTGTTCTGAGGCTGTATGAAAGGATAATAATGATGTCTTGTAAAACGTTAAACAGGAGTCATATATTTCAGGTGTATGATAACATCCCTTAAATTTGTATTTTTTCATATTGGGACACTTTCTTAATTTGACAACATTTTTTAAATTAAAAAGAACAGATTTCATGTTTATGCTTTCCTTTCTTATTTATGGCCAGAAGTAATTATTTCTCTGCTATTAATTCAGGATTCCAAATAACTGAGCCATTCACGAATTATAGTTTTTTATATGGTTGTGTAGAGTCTTCAATAAGCCCTTTCACAGCTGCATAAATTTACATTTCTCAACGAACAATAAGACAGAGGCTTCAAGAAAGGTTTCACGGTATTCTTTTTTTTGGTGAATGTCTGAAGTTGTCTTTGTGCGCCTGTTTTGTTTTAATTATCACTATTATTGTTTATTTTCAATATTATTCAATATAACCAAGTGATGGGTTCTTCTGTGAAGTCAATGAGCAAATGAGGCTGTCTAATTGAACATCTGCTGAGCAACTAGTATGTGAAATCATCATAGCAGTCTCTTTGTGGTTACCTCTACTCTTCAGAGAAGCCAGTGTGATGTTACAAAGGATGGTCACATGAATTGTAACTCTGTCTTTACCATCCCTGTTACCATACATTCAACAGAGAGAGAGAGCACTTAACACCAATTCCCTCCTGACTTTGCTGAGCAGAGGAAACTGTGGCAGCACAAGGCACAGGTTTGTGTGCTGCAACTGTTTTTAGTCATCTTATCTGATGATAAAATGTTTTAGGTTGCAATGCAAGATGTAAGAGAAAGTATGTATTCTATTACCATCTGTTAAAACCATATGGGGTAGTTTTCTTCTATTAATGGGCCAGCTGTTAAAACCAGGTGGAGTAGTTTTCTTTAGCTCTTCCATGACCCATCCTCTCTCCAGGGAGATATCTTCTGTTAATGTGCCATTGAGTCTCACTGCATGGCTGATAAAATTACATCATCCCACTGGGAGATGTCCTGCCCAGGGGGAGGAGCCAAGCATTCCTACCTGGATATAATCTGAGACTCAGAACACCACAGACAGCCTTTTCCCACTGGATTCCCAGAGGAAGACCGGACCTGTCTGCGCCAGCACTGGACCTTCAGAGGAAAACTACACCCTTCTGCAGGATCACTGCTTCAACAGAACCACGTTGATCAGTCCAGGGGAGCTGCAGCCACCATTTCAATTAGACTGCTACCAACAACCTGACCCACAGGGTGTCAGGCCATATTCTGATTCTGTCAGTGGTTTTTATTTTTGTACTACTGCATTTTTATTTTCATTTTCCTAGTAAAGAACTGCTATTCCTGTTCTCATATCTTTGCCTGAGAGCCCCTTAATTTCAAAATTATAATAATTTGGAGGGAGGGGGTATACATTTTCCATTTCAAGGGAGGCCCTGCCTTCCTCACCTGTCTTTTCAAATCAAGCCAAAACCCAACAAATTAAAAATGCCAACAAACAAACAAAACGAACAAAAATTCCAAAGTTAGGCTGTACACTTGACAATACAGAAAACCACCTGATACTATGGCAGCAATACAGAATACCATCATTTGTGAATTTGAACTTGGGCATTTTCCTGCAACCTTTTTTCGTCCATTATGCTAGAACAGTATAAAAGGATAGATGTTTTTCCTCTCAAAATCCTCAGATAACACCAAATTTTGGGTTAAATTCTAACATACTCCCACTGAAAGCAAATCACAGTGTCTGTCAAGAAAACTGGAGACTGACAAGAGAAAATTTAACACCACAGGACACTTAAAAATATGAATTTTGGAGCAGAGGTGGTGATTGGATGGCCTAAACTTCTGGTTCATTTTTGTTATTGAAAATTCACCATCATCCATAGGCACATTAGAGAAATTTCTCTCTTGAGGCATAATTTAGCTTTAATAGGAAAATCTTAAGACTAAGAATTAAGATGGGAGAATTTATAGCATTGTGATTACTGTGAACTCCAGAACAGCTCTATATTGATCTGATCAAATAATATCTGGGTGATGAAAATGGCAGGTGCTGTCTTTTTTGTCTATATAGTACATTTCATGGTTATTGTAGAGTTTTTTTTAAGGATTGAACCTGAACTTATTATTTTGCTTTTCTGCTCAAAGTTGCTGAAAAATAAACACCTTCACTAAATCAAGTTGAGACATAAGATTAGTTCAATAAACCTCTTTATTTTTAGCTTATATATTTCTCTAACTTTACCCAGCCAGATGTCATGTAAGGTTTGAAGATAGCATTACACCTTCCAAGGGATACATTCAGTAAAACTGTCTTTGGGAGCAACTAGTCAAATTCCAAACATCTGATTGATTGGTTTTTATAGCTCTTCCTCATTTATTGTGTGCAAATATTCACAGGGAAAAACTTTAGTCTTCTGATATGTTGGAGAATTGCTATTTTTTCGTGGAACTAAATGTATTTCCAAACATTAAAGAATTATTTCTGCCGAAAGGACAACATCTGCTGCGGTGATCACTGCGATGGGTGATTCTGCAGAAATCCCCCTTGACCTTAGAATTCCTTTATCTTCCATGATTTAGTTCTACTTAATCAATTTTCAGGAGAAAATGGATCTTTAAAAAAACACTATGTGGCTACTTGCCATAGGGGAAGTTTCCCCTTTTGTTAGAGGGCTCAAGGTTCTTTAATTTTTTTCCCTTCTCTCTTTTTTTGGCTCATTTGACCCATATATAACATTAAGCAGCTCCCTGGCTGACAGACAAGGCCATCTCATCATATGGTAAATGGTAATACGCTCCATTACCCAGTAAGTTTAAAATCACAGCCACAATGAGAAGGCTTTGTTCTGAAATTAAATGCCTCTCCTGGAAGGTATCAGCCACCAGCTAAATACATTAATAGGGCAAAGCCCACCTAGCCCAGCAGAGGTTTCAGAAGAACTTCTTGTACATTCTCCATGGAGTGTTCTCCTTTGCATGATTACACTTCTTTGTGTTCATTCTCTCCCATTCCATAATTACTTCTCACCCCACAGATGGAAAAGATGAAATTTCTTTTTACCATAAAAATGTCGGAGTTTGGTGGAAATGTTTTATTTTCTTCATCCATATTTGGTCCTCTCTTCTACCTGATATTTCACCCACCCACAGTATCAGCATCTACAGCTGGACTTATTTAAGCTATCACACGGCTTTTCATAGCTGGTCACAGAGGATGTCAGTATCAAAGTTTGGAGGATAGCATAGAAGACTCAGAGATTACATAAAAGAAATGTAATCTTTCTACAAGCATAGCATATGATAGTTCTTCTCAGGAAACAGTATAGCCAAATAGGGAAATATTGCCTGCAACGCATTCAGATTGTGTATATATATATGTATATATATTTAGTACCTCACACAGTCTACACTTTTGAAAAGCTTTAGGAATGAAAATGAAGTCTGGCACCCTTTGATGATTACACCTACTCAGAAGTAAAAACAGAGTGGATTCAAAGGTAGCAATATTTTAAGGAAGATAAAAACCCATGGGCATTATGGCAGGGGAGATATGGAAAGGAAGGAAATTTTACAGTAGAGTTCACACTATACTAAATAATTTTAATGTTATTGTATCGGTAATATTAAATTTTAAGTAGGTATGTGCCATATGCAGGAAAGTCTCAGCACTTTTGAAAAACAGAAGCACTAAGTTTGGATGCACTGACAAACCACTATACATTCCATAGCTGTATTATTCTGCCATTGAAGTTAATTTCATACACTAAACAAAAGCTCCAAGTTTTGTAACAAAAATGGTTAATAGTCACCATAATATAAAAATATTAAAGAATTTAGAGAGAAGACAGTAAAAAAGAAGAGGTGAGAATACCTTATAGGAAGAGTCAATCACGTGTGATATTTAAACAGCAGAGATGTGACAAAATAAAGTCTTCTGTAAAGTAATGTCATGAGCTTTATGCTTTCTTTTATAATAATAATATCTCCATAAGCTAGCATCCTATGAAAAGATGCATCATCTGTCTATATGAAAAGTTTAATTACACTATTGTATATAGGACTAATGGGTTATAATTAATAATTATGTCCATTGGTTTGAGTGTCTTTGCTGGAGAATAAGATTTTCAGATAGGGAAGCAAAGAAAAAGACGGATAACACCTTTCAGTTGAGAGCCTGGACCACAATACCATTGCACTCCAGTACAAGCTCACATTTAATTTTAGATATTGAAGAGCTTTGAAAAAGGAAAGATATAATCAAATATTTTCATGAAAGTCCTGAGAATTTAAACAAATAATCTTTAAAACGTAAAAGATTAAAATTACAATTATTTTTGCTAGCATGGATCCATTTTAAAAAATGTTTTTATCTTCATTCTTTTTTCTTGTCATGATACATAATACTGTGGATTCAAAGAAAGTTTTTCATTGTACTTTTTTTTTTTCTGTAATATTCAGAACTACCACCTCATGTTAAATGGGCAAAATTACTTTATTCCAAATACAAACCATGTCTATACTTTGCAAGTCTGCTTGGAAGAGTTAACAGGAAGATGAAAAATTATAATTTCTCAGGCATATTTTCAAAGTTAAAAATCAGACTTTATTGGCAATAAAAAGACAAACTCAACATCTGACATTTTATTTAGTGATAGGCTTGATTGACAAAGTTATACAACTCAGTCTTATTCAGAATATTCCTGACATTTTGAGTAGCTATGATTTGAGAAGGTTGTTTCAGCTTCACAAGTACAGCCAGATTTTGAGAAGACCTCAAGGCCAGATTTTTAAGTACTCTTCCTCTAAAACTGGAAATAATTATTTTAAAATGATATTTTTTCTTCTAAAGGAAAAAAAAAAAGCAAAACTCAATGGCTCCAATCATAACACTTATGATACATTTTTTAAATCCAATCTCTTTTGGCAATCTGGCCAATTAATTTGAGTACTAAAGGGGAGCTGATTCTTTAGAAAACTTGAACTCAGTCAGAGGTTCTGAATCTTTCTTAGCTTTTACCAGTTTGATCTTCATGAAATTCAGACAATACAATTTTTCACATCTAAAGATGAAAAATGAAAAAATTTGTATGATCAGTTGTATCCTTTAATACAGTATGGTGTGTGTGTGTGTATATATATATATATATATATATATATATATGCACACACACACATAAGAGATGTATATATATAAAGATAAGTATAATATATGTGTTGCCTGGTCAATCACATCTGAAGATTCTGAGGGCTTTTTTAAACTTAAGGGCATAAGGATTATGAGCAACTGCAATAAGGCACCTAACACAATAGAATCCAAACGGGGATTGAAATTTACTTAAAGTATTAAAACATCATGATCACTTCTTGGATTTTTTTAAACTCAAATTTTTTAGTAACTCATGCGTTCATTAAAAAAAAAAAAAGGTTTGCTAACATTTTACTGTGTAACATCAGAATTCAAGCAAGGTGTATGTGTTCAGCATCTCTTATACACACTTGCATAAATACAAGTAAGATGCATAACTAACTCTCAGACTGGTGACCACAGACTGACTATTTGCAAGGACAAAGTTCTTATGCCAGCAAATACGCAAAAGGAAGAGTCTTTCCAGTTGTAATAGCTTGGTTGTGAGATGAGATCTAATTTGAGATATGTCCTCAAGCAGTAATTTTCTTCGAAATAGGGAGTATGACAACTTTTCTTGCCCATTCAAGACAGTGCAAGATAAATTGCAGTAAAACAGATTCAACAGCATTGTGAAAGCCAAATACTCTTTATGAGACTACTCGGCAGACAGAAAACTGTTCACAAAGGCTCGATAAAGCTACTGGAGGATGGGTTGACTTAGGAGTGGGAGAAAGCATTTTATTTCATGACCCATGCACTTAACGACCATCTTTTTAGCTCAGCAAGAGACTGGCCTCAAAATGCTTTCTGTACATATAGACAGACGTGCTTAGAGAGAGAGATAGTACATATTCCTTCTGGACAGTAAGGCCAAGTGTCTGTCTATGTTTTTAAAATGTTAATCATGCTGAGGCATTCTATTCCAGCTACAACCAGAGCTATAATGTTCTGTTGAGCAAAAACTAGGGGTGTCAGGTATGTTAGATGGACAAGGCTGAAATATGACTGGGGCTTGTATCCATCATATGAAGACAGAAAAAAATTTCCTCCATCTCCAAGGTCCTCAAAACTACAGATGCAGGTGGATGAAAAGACAATAGATGAAAAAAATAAAAGATGTAAATATGGGTGGCACAATTGTTATAATGGATGGCAGGTCCCCCCATCCCAAGTCCTCAAAAATTACAGAAAATAAGGAAACTAGGGAACTACTTAAGAAGATAGGGAAATAATTTCTTTATTAATTTCTTGTAGACTCTGGTTTTGTAACTTCAAGCAAGGTAGGTGAAAAATAATTTACTTGCACTGTTAACATGTGCATGAGATTTTTTTTCAGATAGTTTCAGCTATAATTATGTGAATGAGAACCTGACATTATGATTGGATAGTCATTTCTCAGTGAATATGCAAAATTAAAAACCTAAGAGATAGATTCTACTATATTCATCTGATGTTCATTGTATAAAAACTTATTTCAAGAAGTCAACCCTCTTCATACATACATATACATAGAAAATATGCAAAGGAAAAAATGCATACATGAAATAATAAAACACAGTATATTGTTATCTAAGAAAGTTTCTGATTATCAACATTTGTTTAAGGAAATGACCATTTTAGGAGCATAGATTATGGGACATTAGGAATGGGGCTGCAGCCAAGCCTCATCCCTAATAGGATACGGCTGTGTAAAACAGGTGACCATTGTTAAGAGAAAAAAAAAAACACGGAATGCTAAGGTGTATTGACCAATCACAAAAGTGCAAAAAGGTACACAGGTGTGGTGCATGTGAGAGGGTATAAAAGGTTGTATTGGGGAATAATAAAGTGCTGATGTTGGAAACTATTGTTGGTGTTGGTTGTGAGGCCTCTGTCAGACCACTACTAGCTTTAATGATTGAAGGCCAAAGATGGTTATGAAAACTGACAGCTCATATAAGACTAGGTTCTGTTGCTTTTCTACACAGTTAATTTATTCAGGTGCTTGTCAATGAGAAAAACTATGCTGTAAGGTGTTATTCTGTGTGACTGAGTCTCACAACTTTGGGTTGAAGTCTAATTTAAAAAGCCAAACAGCTGTTGACAAACACCTATTGAAAATGTGTATAACAGGTTAAAACTCAGACAAGCGACTCAAATTCAAGCCAGCAAGGCTTCTTAGTCATGTAGCACCTCATTAACAAGTCTGTGTGCAATTAAGATTCAAGTTCTGTTTCAAATGTTTCTTTTAAATTCTGAACCTGAATAAGCAAAGAAGGAGCAACTAGTTTTCTCCATATTCTCTAGTCTTAAATTAAATTTTATACATTAGATGGTATAGAATATTAAATTCTTTTAGAGAAATATGATTGCGCTTGTATTCAAAGGACTCAAAGCTTTGCACAACTCAGGGCAATCACAGTTTCTTTACTAGAAGACTACATTCACATGTGTTCAGGTTAAATACAGCAAAGATGGATTGGTCATGTGATGAATTAATTTATCATAGAATTTCTAACATTTTAAATAGAAAGGCAATGCTGGATATGTGCTAAATTATCACCTTCCTGTCCACACTGCCAGCAAGTATTGATATTCAACAAACATATTTGAAGCATGCTGTAGATCATTTAAACCTTGTTTAAGTTTAAATTAATTTTCGCTTTTATCCCACAAATATATTTTTGTTCCGTCTCTGATGTATTTGAAGAGTACAAGAAATTAGGAGTTCTAAGAAAGAAATGTGAACTATGGTGTTGGACATGAGATAACCCTGGGACAGTATTACAGAAGCTTAAATGGATCATATGACTGGCAAATATTGGTAGACCTGAAAGTGCTTTCACTTTGTATTGGTAAAAAAAACAGAAGCAGGAGTGCAGAAATAGGATGAAGAAAAATGAGTGATAGAAGAGTTTGGAGGAAAATTATTTCTCAAGTATTGTTTATCAAAAGCTCATGGAACATGTTTGTCATTACAACATTTACTTAATGAAATGGAAAAAAGGAAATTAAAATATAACATTTGATAAAATCATTAAATATATTTTCTATTAAATAATACATAATTCCATTGTCTTTATTTTGAAAAATAAAAATTATGATTATGTCAACATAGATTAATATAGAATTCTAATAAAGTCATACTGTTTTATTATGTAAAAATAAATCAGAAAGTAAATTATTCTTATGTATTATTTTATTAGATATTTTGAAATGCATCGTTTGAAATTCAGGAAGAAGAGAAATTTCCTGAGAATCTAAAACATCCTCACCAACCTAACTGAGACATGTGAGACTGCGTATAAACTGTGTCAAGTTAGTGCTACAAAAATCCTGTAAATGATTTGAAAGACTCAACCTTATAAGCCCAAGCCCAGACTTAGTAATTGGACCTGTTTTCAGCTTACATGTAAGAAGGAAATTATCATCTCTCTGTAATACATATGTGTTTAATACTGGACCATAGAGAATTTTATCTAGAAGGCAAAGTGCAATTGACTAGGTCTTTTATAAGACCCCAAAAAAGTGTTTTTTAATATGGTCTCAAAACTCAGAACGCTCAAAAACTAGCAACACAGTGGATAAAAAACAAGTTTTAATTAGCATGTGAAAGAAAATATCCATTAGTTATTAGTTAAAGAAAAAGAGAACTAATAAAGCAGTTCAGGTGTCCACTGTGGTTTCATGAAAGTCATTCATCTCTCTTAGAAAATCTGTTTGATGGAACTGTCAGTTCTAAACCTGAAATTAAAGACAAAGTTTATTAGTTCCTGTGCCTGAAGAAAAATAAATTCTGAACAAAAAGCAATGTCCTAAGCAAGTTTTTGGAGGGGAACCAAGACACATAAGCAATAATAACAAACTGAGAATTGAAGGAGCGGCTGTTTCTTTGTTTTCAATGATATATGCTCATACATATTTAAGCAGTTGGAACGCTGATAGAAATCCATCTCTGACATTTACATGAAGGGCTGGAGTAGAAATTTTTTTTTTTTTTGGAGATGCTTCCTTTATAAATGAAATTACAGGGCACTGCCAGACCATATACTGTCCGTGGTATAATTTAAGTTTGATACAGATAGGCTTTTGATAGGTGACAAAGGCTATTAGTTGTGGTTTTTTTCAAAAAAGTACGTGTCAAACATTTAATGCACTCAGTAACAGAAAGTCCACATAAATTCTCTATAGTGCACCAAAGCTTCTCTCAGGTTTTCATACATTTCACTATTTCCTTCCATGTTGCCTTCTTAAATGCTAGCAGGAAAATCCCTTGGAATTGCATCCCCAAATTGCAAGTAATATCACATTGCTGAGAAATAAGGCAGACCAAGTTACAAGAGAAAAGAAAGGAGGATGAAATACAGCTAAAAATACAGCTAAAATGCAAAAGACAAAAGATGAAATGAAAACAGATGATGGGGGCTTTAGGTTGCTCTTTACAGTCCTTATTCATAGTGGTGAAACTATATATGGTTATGAAACAAAACCACTCTACCTAAATGCAGACTGAAATTTTTGCTTGATAAAGTGAACCATCATTGATAGAAGGTCTCAGCAGAATTGTAATTTGTTATAAATCACAGAATATAGTTTTAGAAATGCTTTCTGAATAACTAGCGTGGTTTGTAAAGTTAAAACATCATACTATCTTCCAGGTAAGTTTTCCCTGCGCATTTGCTAGCTGGAATATATTTGCTGTGGTGAATGTAGACAAGTAGGAAACTGCAATAATAATGGGCTGTGTTTTATTCTCTTAATCCATCTGAAAATTTAATCTAAGTGGAGAATGAAAATCAAATTACATGGACAGGAAGAAATCCTATTGTTATTGTTTGAGACACCCTGCCATCATAATAAAATTTAAATAATTTCAGACTAAATATTTTGAGGCTTTGAACGTTCAGCTCCTCCTCAACAAAAATACATGGAAAACAGCAATGACAAAGAAACCACCAATGTGTTAGCCTTCTACCTACTATTATTTATGTGTTTGCCCACACACTTGCATGCTCTCTAGGCTTATGTATGTACAGCTGTAATCTCTTGGCCCACAAAATATATTCACACACAGCTCTTTTAATGGCATCATGAAAATAGTGGAAAACAGTTCTATTTCCCAGGCTGCGTCTTGTATTTATTACTTGGGATGTGGCTTCCCTCACCAGACATCAGTTAACAAAAAGTTAAGTTCCATAAGCTAATAATTTATATTTCTATGGGAATTGAAAAGAGACAGATAAGCTGTGGTAATGTCAAATTGTCCTTAGCAGGTACCAGCCCTTGGTGTCAAGTAGAGAAAGAGTTTAAATAACTACTTACAATTAATATTCTTTTCTTTTTTCTTGTCTTCATTTTCTTCTTTTTTTTTTAATTCAAATATTAAAAAAAAAAAAACAAACAAACCAAAAACAACATGCATTTTTGTTCAAATGTTTCTATCAGCATCTGGAATGGCATTTCCAGTCCATTAGTCACAATCAGAAACACTCTGAATCCAACTATAAATCTATCTTCTGTCAAAACCAATTGTAAAAATATGGGATTTTTTAGATCACCTTGTCTGGATTGCAAATTCTCTGGTCCCCTCAAAGTCATGACACTATCTCTGCTGGTATCCTACATGGTAAATGAGAATTTCTCTAAATAAGAAATTCATGTAATGAGGTAAAATCAGCACAGGATTTTAAGACATTAGAGAACTCAAGAGGTGTAGGTGTTGTTACCATAGCAAAACCCACTTTCTGCAGTCTAGTTCCCTAACTCCCTGGAGTACCTTCATACGTCTTAACAAAGTTGCTGGTTCTTCTTACTGTTTTCCTAGCTGTGCATCATTATGTATGCTTGTAAGAAAATAGGTTTCATGGTTGAGAGTTCTCAAATTTCTCCTTTTAAACCGTATCTGAAGACAGAATCTAAGGGTGTTTTTACACTTTGTTTATAATTACAATTCCTCTGGTTCCTCTAAATGTAAGGCTGATGTCTCAAACACTGGATTTTAAGGCTGAGAATCAGCAGCAGTAGCAGATGCACTCCCAAAAAACAAAGATCCCGTTTTCATGCAAATGCTCCTAGCAGTAAAGAACAATGGAAGATAAATATTGAAAAATATATAATATGGGAACAGAATGGCTTGTAAACAGTGCTTTCAGAGTCAGCTGTTCTTTAAGCAAACTAGCATAGAGTAGCTCTAGAGACACATTACATGATTCAGTGTAATTACTAGCTTGTTCAAGTAAGTGCATTTTATCTGATTCTAATCTGAATCCTTCAATTCAGCTATATGGTACAATGATCTACTTTGCATTTTGGAAAATGTACCATACAGTTACACTGACAATACATCTTCACAATTTTATACAGTATTAGATGTTATGACAGAAAAATGAAACACAGAAGGGATTTTCAGCAAAAGTAATATTTTCAGAATGATGAGAAGAGTTTGGAGACACTTTTTAAAAATTTGTAGTTAAAAACCATTACCTTGTTTGCAGTTACTTTTATTAATACCTTGGAACATTTTCCGGGGTGATTTTTGTTTCCTCACAATGTTCCCAGAAAACAAAAATCTTTTTAATATTTAGACATCATTGGCACATACTCTTTATGTAAAGTGTTTTTTCCCCTAGAAAATGTCCTAACCACTAAGATATTTGATATGACAATATCAGAGGAATCAATCACATCATCTTCACTCAACATTTTTTTAATGGAACATGACAAAGTAAGAGAAAATCAAATAAATTAGACCAGAAAAAGGAAACAAGATTTCTAGAAAATGTATAGCTCAAATAGGTGGAGAGGGAAGTACAGCATAATTTTCCTTGTATTATGAGTGCTGTTTTTATATATCACATACAAATTTTTGCCCAGAAAAGCTGTTGATGCCCCATGCCTGGAAGTGCTCAAGGCCAGGTTGGATGTGGTGTTGAAGAACCTATTCTAGTGGTAGGCATCCCTGTCCATGTCAGGGGAGTTGGAACCAAGTGATCTTGTTGGTTCCTTCCAACTCAAAGTATTCTATGATATTATGAGTCTATAAAAGTGACTTGGATACAAGACCAGGATATAAATTATTATGTTAAATCATATCATCTATTGCTTCTCTTTCCACTCCAAAATAATTAGAATTATTTTCTTCACCAGAAAGGAAGTTAACACTTTGAAATAAAAGAATGAAATATCTTAGTGCAGGATGGTCTATAGCAAGAGGTTCATATGAAATTTGTAGATATCAAGTTTTCTCCATTCAGACTGAATTTTGATAGAGATGTCTGGATCAGGGACAGTGTTTACCTCTTGTCCCATAGCTGTGTATGTATGGTTGCATTTATGTGTAATCAATTTTTAAAAATTGCATGATTGCTGCCAACACAAGAAGCAGGAAGCCACTGTGTAAATGGAAAGCTGGATCCTGTCTCTGAAACTCAGTGGGATGAACAACATGACAGAATATCCAGAACTTTCCTGTACAATGTGTTCCAATGTCTCACCACCCTCATTGTAAAACATTTCTTCCTTATATCCAACCCCTTTCAGTTTAATGCTCTTTCACCTTTTCCTGCCACTACAGGACTTGGTAAGAATTCTCTCTCTCCATCTTCTTTTTAAGCTCCCTTTATATACTGAAAGGCTGCAATGAAGTATTCCCAAAGCCTTCTCTTCTCCAGTTGAGAAAAACCTCAATGCCTTTGAGTTTTCTTAGGAGAGCTTTTCCAGCTCTCTGACCATTTTCATGGTCAGGGCATGATCACTGCAACCCAGACTGCCACCAGTCTTAACCTCTGTAATTAGTTCTTGTAAGTTGGCAAGCACGGGGCTAACAATATTTTTCTGGTCAAGCTGTATCACATGAATTAAGAAATTATTCTCAATACACTCCAAGAGTTTTCTGGACTGCTTGCAGCTTGCTGTGCTGCTGATTCAAGTGTCAGGGGGTTACTGTTCCACAGCAGGATCAGAGCATGCAAACGTGATTCATCCCACCATGTTTCTGTGACAGTGAATTGAACCATCATAGCTTTCCAGCTGCACCATGACTTCCAGCTACTCCTGTTTGCTGCCCATTGGTATAGAGACACATCAGCTGCATTGATGACTGCCTCACCCTTTTGTCACAGCCTTTTGGAGGGCTGGAAGACATTCCTCATCACTTTCATAGGTAACATCCTGCCCATTGCTTATCAGTACACAAGTGTTACAGGTTTGGACCCTATCCCTCAAGTTTACTAGCTTAAGGTGTGAATCACTACATAAGCCAATCTGCCAGCTGAGATGCTCCTTCTTCTTCTAGACAGGTGGATCCAGGTCAGATTATGGATTCAGAAAGGCCTGTTTATTTTGGTTGGTTGTTTCTCCCCAGTGAGGCTCAAGGCAAAATGCTTAAGTAGATCATTGTATCTTTCTGCTTCAGTTTCATTAAATTATCTGAGGAGGATTAGATTCTCTTCTCACAACTTTATCTTTCCATGCCTGTGTCCTCTATAAGATTTTGGGGTAAAAATGGTATTAAATTTATTTGCAGCCCTAAAAACCTATGTTTTCAGTGAAATATTTTACAGTTCTTCCAGGACAAGTACTTCAAATTAGTAAAATAATAGGAACTGTTCTTTTGCTGTACAGGAGGGAAGAATCCTAACAAAGATCTCTAACTCCTATGCTTTATTTTAAGATTTTTTCAGAGCTTTAGTGAATATAAAAAGTACAGAAAAAGAGAAAGTTTAAGATATATATATCTGTTGATTGCACTGTACAATAACAGGTTACTTTGCTGTAATAATTTGCTATCTAAAAAATAGGAATTCCTTTATCTTGATGGTCATGCCTAGAAAGAGTGTTATGCTATCACTCGGGGATTTTTTTTTATTTTTATTATAACAGTTCTATACAATTAATTTGCTTCCTTGCAAACTCTTTGCAATTCCACAGACCTTTACTGGCCTGCTTTCAGTCAGTTGACCACAGTCTTACAGAATAACACAAATAGTCGACTAATGAGAATTTCAGACCCTTTTCAAATGAATACTTGACCACTCAGTGAAACTCTCAACAAATCAGCAACTTCATCACTAGCAGTAATGTCAATCAATAAAAAGATTATCTTTTAATGCTGTTTGAAAGATGGAGACAAGAGGGATTGCTTAAGGGATACAAAGAGACAAATACATTCATTCTCCATACAGACACGGAGGCTGCTGGTCACACAGATCACTGGAATCACATAACTTCTACTGTAAAGGTGCTCTAGTTCATGTATAAATCAAAATGAGTAGTTTCAGGGCACTCACACTTTATAAAAGAAACTAAAAACCCCTTACCACCTTGCCAAAAAAAATCTTTCTTTTCCTCTGAATGTTTAATTCCTTATAACTCTGATGGTGCAAGGCATGAATATTGTGTTTGAACTTGTGAAGATTCACATCTCTTCATGTAAGATTGCATTCAAATATTTTAACAGACATTCTTTTTCTCTGCCATTCTTTCAGTTTATTTCTTTCGCATGTAATTATAAAGCTTAAAAAATAAAAATACTCTGGATTTTCTGTCAGTAGATGTAGATAATAGGAACTAAATCCATAAATGCAGAACTAGTATTAAAGGACAGAAAACACCTTCTTGAACATATAACAGAAAAATTAACATCAGCACAGCCTGTTAGGCTTACTTTTCTCATCTTTCTTTTGTCCCCTGGAATATAGAGAAGTTTTAAAATGTGCTATGCATTACTACAAACTTCCTTCAAAAAGGGAACTTGCTTGGAGCCATTAAATAGAAAAACATTTTCTCAAGTGATGGTCTAGTTCTTTCTTTTATGTTGCAGTGTTACAGTTTTGTGGAATTACCTTTGTGACAACATATAGCATATTTTTGGGTATTGATATTTGGATGCTCATTTAATTTTACTTAAAAACTATATTTCAGATGCATAGTCAAGGGAAAAAGGGTATAAAATATCATCATTAAATGTTACCAGCTATTTCAGTCTTTAAAAAAACAAACGATGACACAATCTGAAATGAATTCAGTCATAGTCCATATTTTAAAAATTCTGCATTTACCACAACTATTAAGACCTGAAATGAAGGAATGAGAAAGCAGCAGCAGAGACACCTTGTGATGAACTGACCATGGCCCCATTTGCTGTCTTCCTGTGGCACTGGAGGGGAGGTAGAAACCAGGAAAGAAGAGAGCTGGAAGTAATGAGGTTTTAAGATTTGTCTCACTTCTCCTTACTGCTCTGATTTTGATTTAGCTAATTTCCCCAATTCAAGTCTGTTTTTCTCATGATGATATTCAATGAGTGATCTCTCACATGATCCTTAACTCTTGAACTTTTGCTACATTTTCTCTGTGTCCAGTTGCAGAGGTGAATTGTGGGGAGGCTTTGGTGGGTGCCTGGCATTCAGCCAGGATCAACCCGCAGCAAAAACCCAGAATAAAGTTTATTTTTCTTTCTCTATCGTTTTAATCCTTTGCATACCTTAGTGATATACAAGGTGTAGATGGAACTTTGAACAAGTCAAACTACATCTCACACAGTGGGATGTTTCAAATGAATGATTCTGGGATTCTTCTCTGTTTTTTCTCTAACTCTTTAATAACGTGTATTTAAATCTTTATAGATTTTTCTTCAAAAATGCTTCACTTTAAAGTGAATAGTGATGCTTTTTGACTTTTTTCTAAAGCTGCCTAAATCTCCCGGTTTTAATACAAGACCAAGTAAAATATGTTGATTTCACCTGCAGTTTTGCATTTTCTTTTCTGCTGACAGTGAAATTAATATCATAGCTGATGTGAATATCCAAGAACAAAAAGCTTGACAGAAAGTGCTCTATAACCTGGTGGATTTATGCAGATTAAGGACTGAAAACCTTCAGCACACCCTGGGCCCATTATCAGGTAGCATCTTTTCTTTCTGCTGCTTCAAAACATCCATGGTGTCTTGAGAGCAGATATCTTTTTTTGCTTCCTCAATCATTAATCACAAAGCAGGAGCGTCCTCTTCTTCCATATTGCCATAATGATACTGACTGAACAGGACCAGACCTTGTAGAGTTATCCCTAGACAGAAGAGGACAAGATTGCTGCCATTGTGGAGAGGACTGCACGATTTTAGAAAAGCTTAAGACCTCTGCTGAGAAAGCAGAAACCTGAGAAAAACTCTATTTTGGAAAAGGAATCTGTGATTCATTGAATTCCTGCCCCTCAGCGTGAGCCACTATTTCAAATCATAAATTATACCTACATTTAAAAGTGTATTGCAGGTGTCTGCTACTTCTGTGCAATTCACTGGTGGGCATTTTTCAGATTCTACTGAAAGAAACTTACTTTCATAAAAGTTTGAGTTTTCTGTTTGGTTTTTGCAAGGTCTGTAGGCCCTTTTCTCTGGTAAGGATGACAAAGAAGAATGGATATATATAGGAGGCTGTACATACCATTTAAGGAACAGACTTTGCCATAAGATTTAGCCGTCCATTCCTTCTAAATCCATTAGGGTTATGAAGGATTTCTTTCTTCCCCCAGAACGTAAAGGGTCAAAGTTGTAGAGTCACACACAACAAACAATGTATCATCCTGATATATCCCTATGAACATTTTTTCCATTTAGAATTAAAGGAATCTAAATTTAGAAGAATGACAAGGTAAACACAACAAAAATAGATTCATCACACTAAAACAAGATGATGAGAGTTGTATTGTAATTGTGAATCAGTTTATAACAAAAACATTAGTCTAAAAAGGGTCTGGATGAAAAATGTACTTCAAATAAGGAAATTCTCAGAAAATGTATTCGCCGATACAGAGAATCAAAAGGAAACGGGAATAAAACCTGAAAACTGAGCAGAACAGAAAGATATTTTAGTGCAATAAAAATAATTCTACATTTTTGTCTCGCTGACTAATATGTTTGCTTCAAAAATTTCTTGCATTGCTGCTTCCTGAAGCAATTTTTTTTAATATTTGAGACTGGTATTTTTGTAAAGAGTAAATTAGCTTATCTCAGCACATGAGAACTGACCCAAGTTTTCACAGGCTAGACCAGGAAGAAAAAAGTAAAACAAACCAGGAACTTTCTGAAGAAATACATTAATTTATATTTAACTTTAATCTTCACTATGTTTTCATTTTTCTGACTTCTGCTACTTTAAGTGAAAGCCTCAGGACACTAAATTTTGAAAACATATGCCATGGATTTGTTTAAATATTGTCATTGAAATTCTACATACAGATGTATGCCCTTACTTTTTTCATTACTTAATTTTATAGGTAATTTAGAGCTCTCCATATTATAGCTACAGGATGTTCTGCAAAGTTGAACAGGTCTTTAAATACAAACAGATATGACTTTAAGCCCAAATGAGTTAATTCAGAATCTCTTAAAGTAAATCAACATTCAATTTTATTAGAAGTCTTTAATTTTCAGCATAACATATTATGTGCATGTTTGGAAATAAATTCTTGTCAGATATCTGGTGATATTTAACTGGTCACCAATCCAAAACCTTTATATTAATGAAAATTCAGTTGAGTTATGACTCAAGACTTCTGTGATTAAAAAAGATAGTTTCCAGAGTATTTAAAGTTTTATTTTCAAAAAGAAAATTTCCTGCATAAGCAGGAAAAGATTGAGTACTTTAGTTTCTGTCTAATTAGCTTTAACTGAGGATTTCAAAGAATGATTCTATCATGTCTTAAAACTCTACTATTTCAGGTTGAAGCAGCATCTTCTTTCATTTTATCGCTTTTTTCAATGCATCATCACAACACATATAAATTTGCTTTTAGTCATATTCTTCTGTTAATAGTAGTAATTTCAAAATAAGGTCCTTCAGACTTTAGTCAATAGGTGGAATAATTATGCAAAAAACCCCTACTCAAATATTTTGAAAAACAATTAAAATAGGTTAAATTTAAAACAGTTAAATGGATTTAATTGTTTTTCAGAACTCAATATAAATATATTGTCATCTGAGAAAACATATTTTAATAATTAATTGAATAATAAAAAATTGTATAATAATGAAATGTTTAAAAAAAAAAGAGAGGTTGCAACATTTAAAAATCTTCTCAGCTTTATTGTGAATCTTGATATGAATATGTGTTGTTGGCTTGAACTTGTACTCAAATGTATCAACAATGTAGCTATACTAGTAAATAAAAAGAACTAAGAAACACAACTCTACAAGAATGTACCAAGAACATTCTCAGCACACAATGCAATTAACAAGCAAATATTCAATTACTCATTTTTGCACAACATAGGGAAACACAAATGGCAACTGATGTGTCATATGGTGGTTTTGTGCTTTTGTTTTAATATTAGATTTTTTTTTTCCCAAAGTAATAGTTTTGGGTTTTCAATTTGAAAGAAATCAAGCACTTCTAGCTAATTGAGTATAAAATGAAAAAGTTGCCAGGGACATATAACATGAATCTCCAGGCTGTTTTATGGGAAGAAAATGGGAATGAGATCTTTTTAAAGGTTAGTTTCTTTCTCTCAGGCAGCTTAGATTTTAAGCACCCATCTATTTCTCATTTCAACTCTTCTCTGTCTACACTAGCCGAAGGCTGAGATTCTGTCTGGCTTTCTGTTTCTAAGATGAGCCTGATCTTTGTTTCACCTTTAAACTAGTCTTTACTTCTTACAGCTGAAGAGCCTTTCATCACCTGAATATTAAGATATTTACTAATTAGATATTTATTATTAGGATGACCACATTGTACCAACCTGAAATCCCTGGAAATTATTTGAGATTCTGGCTGTTCAATAGATGTAACTGACTCATAAACAGATGTTTCACCTTAATTATTTATGCTGCAAATTATGTCCAAGAACAGAAATCTGCAGAGGAGCCTTCACTGATTTTTCTCTAGATCTTTTTCCTTATTGTGTTTCTGCCTATAAGTGGCTGGAGGTCTTGTTGGATGTCTTGTCTGTTCATTGTTCATTAGCATTCTTAGTGCTCCATCCTACAGGCTCTTTTTTTAATGTGACTTTTGGCAATCCAGAATTAAGAAACTCATAATCTCTACCTTCTCTACCTAAAATATCTTTAAATAAATATATTAATGTTTTTTCAGAAATGCTATTTTACATAGACATAAACCTTCACCCACAAGCAATCTGTGTAACCTCAGTAATATAAAAGACAGTCCAAATCCTAACCTCTACCCAAATTTAAGGCTTTTATATTTGACCAACATCTTAGCATTACATCTGATTTTAAATTGCCTTCTGCTTGCTTGCTTGCTTCCTTCTTTTCTTCCTTCCTTCTTCCTGACTTCACGTGTCTTGCTATTCTTTCAGAAATGTTTGGAATCTGCTATGTTTTATTACTGTGAATGATACTTCATGGTAGTCATGAAATGCTGACTTCTAGATCTCTAAATTGCTCTTCTGCCATAAAGTGTGCCTATGACAAGTAAAACTAAATAGTTCATCACAAGTGTCCTTCTCTTATGTACCTGTTATTTTCCACAGCATATATCATGCCACTGATTCTAATACTGCCAACATCATGATGTCATGATGGGAAAGATCTAGTGGAGCTCTACTACTATAAACTTTCTTAGCACTTACATTAATCATTGATTAAATGTATATGTCATTAGGAAAACATAAAATATAGAAATTTATCAAGAATGTAAGTATGAAACTTAAAAGAATAAATGCAAATTTTTAGACATAATATGCACACAGATCATATACATGTATGTGCACACACACAAAAGATCACACACATACCCTATTAAATCAAATGTCTTAATAATAAGGTGTGTGGCTCAGAACCTTAAAAAGATTAATTCAACCCAGAACCCATTCTGAATTTGATTGTACATAACAAAGTAATTGATCAGTATACCTGGCTGCCTTTGATTGCTGCAATTGACTTTCCAGTAGCCACTTATAATTAGACTGATTAAAGTAGCCTTTTCACTGAACAGACTAAAGCATAAATCCCTATTTTTTTGATATTTGACAAATAATTTAGCCATTCATCCCCCCAGTCCCTTGAAATAACACTGATTAAAATAACATACAGAGATAATAGTTATGCCCTTTTGATTCACATATTTATTGTTACACTGAGGAATCTCTGTGTCAATTTCTTATGATGAAGTATTTCTCCTATCGATGTTTCAGAACATTAGATCAATTCATATTTAGCTTTGACTGGTAGTATTCATGTAACATTTACGTCCTTTACTTAAATGATAAATTTTCTTAGCTGTTTGTGGTGAATCACTTGTTCTTTTCCTTTCTCATATTCAGACAAGTACCTAATCCAGAAATGTTCCTGCTGCTTGTTACAGAGTTTCATGAAGATGTTCAGGATGTAATTTATCCTGGCCTGCTACTATGTCAGTTTTAATAGGTCTAATTTCCTTACTCCCTGCTTCATTGTGACCATAAAGCCTTTTAGCATTTCACTTGCTTCACCAGGAAAATTTATCCCAGGCTGTGGAATATGACCTTCAAATTCTTTCATGCATACACTAGCAAAGGATTCATTCAGCCTCTTGGCAATATGAACCCCATTTGTCATTAACATCTCACTCTTGTCCTTCAATAGTTCATCTGACTCCTTGTCTACCTTCCAGCCAGTAGTGTAATTGTAACATTTTAATCCATTTATTATTTTAGTCTTCATCATTGTTAGCACTAAGAACCCTAGCTTATGCTCTTAGTCTTCTTTTTTTCTTTGGACTGGTCTCAAAGGAATTTTCTTTCAACACTTTGAGAACACCTATTTTCTTGCACTGCTTTTTTCATGTCTAATAAAAAACCTTATTTATGCAATGTGTTTGCTTCATATAGCACCACACCTTATGATCCCTGTCTCTTTTCTACGTCCCTTTCTTCTTTCTTCCAATTCATCCATTTTATACAAGACCTTGAGTATTTTCCAAATGAACAGAATAAAGTGTCAGATAAAATTCTGGGTTTTATTTTGTCATCTTAGTTATGTCTATGTCTGGATTTCCTAATACCCCAGAGGGTCATGCTGCCATCCAGAGGGGCCTGGATTTGCTGGAGAAATGGACTGAAAACAATCTCATGAAGGTCAACAAGGGGAATTGAAAAGCCTGAGGAGGAAAAGCCTAAGGTGTCAATGTATGATGGTAGCTAGCCATCTAGGAAGGAACTTGGCAATAAAGACCTGGGGGTACCGGTGTACACCTGGCCTTCATTATATAAAGTATTGCCAGCAGGTTGACAGAGGTTATCCTCCTCTGCTCAGCCACGTCTGGAGCCGTGTGTCCAGTTCTGGGCCTCCCTTGTGTGAGAGAGGCATGGACATATTGGAGAGAGTCCAGTGAAGAGCCACAAAGGTGAAAAAAAAGAAAAAAGCTATGACTGTTTACCACAGAAGAGGCTCAGGAGCAATCTTACCCATGTGTATAAATACCTGAGAGAACAAAGGGCGTGCACAGAGCCTACATCTTTCCAGTGACAGTACCAGAGCCAATGGGCACAAAGTGAAACAGAGGTCAGCCATTCTGGATGTCACAATTTTTTACTGTCAGGGTGACTGACCACTGGCACAGGTTGCAAAGGGAGGGTGTGGAGTTTTCGTCCTTGGAGACATTCAAAAGCCATCTGTACACAGACCTTGCCAACCAGCTCTACATATCCCTCCTTGAGCAGGGCAGCTGGACCAAATGACCTTCAGAGGCCCCTTCTGACCTCAGCCATTTTTAGATTCTGTGAGGAGTCCCTAAACTTGGTCATTGTTCTGCACTGTCTTGTAACACTTATGTATACAAATACTTTGGAAAACCAGTCATAGTCTATTTTGGTAAAGTGAACTCAAATATTTTTCTTCCATTTTTTTATTCACAAAGGGAAAATTTAAGTCTTTCTTCCTAATATTTCTCGTCACATTTTCAATTTTGAAATTAACTTATATGTAAGTGGTTACCTGTGAAGCAAAACTATATCAAATGCAACCTGCTTATTCTTGGGTTGTATGATTCAGTTTGCCAGTTCAAAACCATATAAAACCTTTAATATTAACCCAGGAATAATATCTATTTTCCTAAAAAAAATTGAAAGCACTTCCCAAATCTATTTTCCTCACTATTTCTGCTTTGACATAAAAACACTTATCAGCTGTACTCTTCCATTTTCTGTTATTTTGGCCAGGAAGTGAGGTGTTGTTGAATGGCTGTAATGAGCTGATTTTGGACTGCCACAGTCTGCCATCCTTGATTATTTGCCCTACAAAGATAAACTGATAGAATTGTTGCAAGTATACTTTTACTAAGTCTTTCAGTAGCAGGATGAGAATGATTTCTGTTAGCAGCAATTTTTGGTAACAACATAGACTCACTAAAGTATATTAAAATATACTTAGGAGAAGTGGCATGATTTGTGCTCCCCTAGGAGTTTGAGGAATATAAGCACAGGTAAATGAAACCAAGTACAGTCTCACTAAGCAATAAATATCTTAAAGAAAATACAGAATATATTTACATAGTATTTTGAGGAAATCACGTTATTTTGATATATCTCATACACTGCAATTTAGACATGAGACTGTATTATTACTGAAATTCATTGCAGTTATAGACATTATTAGCTGTAATCCATGTAGGAAATAGGGTATCCTATGTCTTGTCCCATGGAGTATTGTGTAAAAGGCTCCCACTCCACCCCTCTGATTTTGACAAAAAAACTCTATACTTACTAAATCATTCATATATACAAAGTATCAAAAATTATTTTTATTATCCATTTGGAAAAGATATTAAAAAGATACTTGCAAAATTTAAAAATAAATTATTTCAAAAAATAAGTAGATAGCAAAAGCTTCCCCTTTTGAGAATACAGAAATGCAGTTAGGTGAATACACTGTACATGCTGAAAGATCACTTTCAAGAGAGTTTAAGAGTGGACAGATATGGAAGTCTAAATGATAAATTTTCATTAGCAAATTGTTGGGGAAATGGTGAGGAATCATTTCAATGTTTAGGACACTACAATGAGAGCTACTTAGAACTGTTGTATTATATTGAAACTTGTCTTAAACTGTGCTAGTCTGCCAATAAACCATTCTAGAATAGACTATTTTTGAGTGACTTCTGACCGCAAGATACACCAGAAATAAAACATGGAAACTAAAAATACATAATTTGCATGAGAGAGAAAGAAGACATTTAAGCAGTTCCTCTTAAGGAACTGCTTAAAAATTAAGCAGCTTGAATATTATTTACTTTTTGCAAAATGTTAAAAAGTGCAGATCTTATGAACTTATTCCAAAGTATTTGATGTTTGCTGTAGCTTTCAGCAAGTCAGGAAAAGAAAATTAAAATACAGATGAACAGAACTTAATTTATTCTAAAGTAGGACACGTACAGGATGTTTTTAAGTACATAGTGAAGAGAAAGATAAAAAAAAGCACTTATAACTAAACTACTTTTTGACTAACACAGAGTGAGTAAGCCTGTTCAAACTTGCAAAAGCCAGCTCATTTGTTCTTAACATAAGAGACTGCTTATTTGCTTTCACAGCTTCTGAAATACGGACTGTGTTGACACTGGAAATATTACTTCAAATTCTAAACAGAAATAGTAAACAATTTTGAAGCAGGGCAGTATGCAGAGATTCAAGTTACAATTATTCAACCAACAAAAAGCACATGTAACTGTATGGTTAAGGAAATGATGCAACACAAAGCAATGTCATGAGCCAAAGGAAAGGTATTGGGAAATGCAATAATTTTTTTTCAAGAATTTGCAAGTGCCCTGCTGCAAATACTTTAGGTCACTTAAAGAATCACCAGGAAGGTATCAGCAAAAGCAGAAGTTTTGGGAGCAGACGGTGTTTCTGATAAAGTCAAGGGCAGCTGAACTGCCAGTATTCAAGGCCTAGGGCTAAAGAGCATTCCTGGGATCATAGTGTGATATGGCCCGAGGGTGGTGGTGGTTATGCATTACCAAATGTTATGAGAGTGTAGCAAACAGAACAAAGAAGATCTCAGAGCAGTAGTTCAGAGGAATAATTCACAACAACCATACCCAGCATTTTTTGCATAAGATAAATAAACTAGCAGTCTGGAATAAAAAGCAGTATTTGTATGGGCACAGATGCACACATTAATGTGATGTTAGAAAAAATGGCACCAGAACAATACTAGCAATTAATGGGACACAGAGAAGATAAAGGTTACACTAGAAAACCATATGAATTAATGAGTATGAAAATCCCTTTTTAAGAGAAAAAATGCTTTAGAGAATCAAGGGATCTGGTAGAATGAGGAAGATATTAAAGATTTCAGCACAGTTGTAAGGCTGAAAGGAAACAATCACTTCAGTTTTTTACATTTATTAGATTTCTTCTACCTTTAGACAAACTTTAAATGTTGGATGAAATCCGTTTCCTACTGTAGATGGCACAGAACAAAAAGAGAATATTCATTTAAAGAGGGAAATATTGAGATATTCAATAATATAAAAACTCAAGAGAAGACATTCTAAGAAATATGCCTGCCTATAGGGTCATTATAAAAAGCCCTGCCTTTTGGATGATATAAATAACACTCAGAACGGTGCAGTTTTTTGTTCTACATCCAACCATCTACATTAAAGATAAACAACAGTGTGAAATGCTATAGAAGGACTAAAACAGGCTGTGTAGAGGAATTAACACACTGAGGTGGACAGGGTAGTCAAGACTAAGATTATTAATTACCTGCTTTCTGGAAAACAAAAAAAGTATTTTTTTCTGTATGGAGAATCTGTGAATCTCCAGACCAGGAAAACTATTCTATGGAATAGAATATGGAATTGCTAAAATGAGAAGGGCTTGCATTTTTAATATGCATTTTCAAAAACTAAATTTAATAAAGAATTTTTGGTCTTAATTCTTATATTTAAGATCTTTTTTTTGGGATGGGGAAGAATGAGGGAGCAAGATATATATTTTCTGAATCTGACTCCAAAAGACTAGTGTTATAGGAAGAGGATTAACATATGAGGAGAATGTACTTTTGTCAGCACTATTCATGAGTTATCCACAAGAAAGTTATGTATTGAAAAAACATAGTGGATCGAAGTACTGATCTACACATTGTACATATCAGTGTAATAGGAGAGCTCTTTTGGAATTGGTTTTGATGTAAACTGTTATTGACATATCTAGTGCTGAATGTGAAATTTAGGAAAAAACAATTAAGAATTTACTGCTGGTATAGCCTCATTAAAGAAGTAATTTTTAAAGAGGGTGAGATTACAATTGCTCAGGAAAATATATGAAACAGAATGTACTGTGGTCATTAATAGATCAGTAACCTGAAAAGGATCATTTGTGAGGGGTCAGTGGAAACCAACGGCCCTTTGAAGAAAAATACAGTCTTTTTAACATATTGGGCCTGGGGAAAGAAAAAAAGAATAATAAATTTGTATAGTACCTCTTGTCTCTTTTCTTGTCTGTTTTCCAAATTTGTAAAGAGTTAAAATCCAAACTGACGCCTCTCTTGATTTTTAAATCAATCTTTCTTTAACATGCAAGAAGATTTATGTATTTGATGTACAATCATCAAATGTGGTTTGTATTCCAATCATTAATACATTTTATTATCTTTAAGAAAAACTCTGGTTAAACATAAAATCAAAATAACAATTAAAATATGAAAATAATTTATAGCATCAGAAACCCTTTTTTTGATGCAGCCAAACTACAGATTGTCTTTAACAAAACAAAATGACACTGAGATCATTGGATCCCAGGCCACAGTAGCATCACTCATCATAATGCTGACATTTCAAGAAGAACCACAGTCAGAGCATGGAGCTCAGACTATCTCTGTACTAGTCAATAAAATCTTGCCAGGCTCTGGATTGCTTCTGTCCACTGGAGTTGTGTGTCTGCTCTGATCAGATGTTAGAGTGGTCCTGGTCCTGGGCTAGGCCACTTTGCTCCCTCCTAGGCATGCCCTGACAAAAGCAAGCAGGCACTTTGGATATGTAATATGCTGGCTATGAGGAATTTCCCATGTGATTCTTTTTAAGAAATTTTCCTTAAAGCCTTTTTTTTTTTTCTGTTTCCTGCATATTGCAGAGTCTGGATGACATTGTGTTATATTACTGTATTATTGATTACTGTATTAGGATTTTATTAATGATAATGTATTAAAATACATTATGTATATCACTGCATAGTAGTGAACCCATTGACAGAATGAGGTCATTAAGCAAGAAATGGGAAGAGACCTTTATCACACCAAGGACAAAGATGGTTCAGTGATAGCTATTGCTATACCTGTATTAGTTTGATGTAAAAGGATTTTGTATTAGTTTATTTTAGATTTAATGCATATTTGGTCTTTTGGTTGGCATTTTTTTTTCTCAGTGGATAAATATTCAGTCATTGTTGTAATAATTAACATCCCAAACCTACTTCGATGTATTTTCATTAATAGTTCATTAAACTGTTCATTCATTAAACTGTTTCAGTCATCACATCTGACATTCTGTTAAACACAGGACAGCTTTAAATAGATTTGGACACAATATTTCACACAAAGGTCTGAAGAACAGTTTTCTCAGATGAACATAGAGAAAACAGATATTGGATAATTCTGGACAACTCATTATCCATTTTGTTTTGCTTGCAGTACTCACTTGGGCTTCTACTACTGTAGTCTCTTTCCTCAGAATTCTTGCTCTGTCTTTGTCTGATCAGTCAATATTTTGTTGAACTCCTCCCTGAAATTATTTGCTATCTAGGAAGCAAGTTGCTGACAATCACAGTAATGGTGCTGTCTGCTTTAAAATAAATGCAAAGGTTTTTCCATAAAATTCACCCTATAAAAATTAAAATATTTTGCGCAGTTCCCTATCTGAGCTTGGTAAACACCTGGATAAGGAGTACATCTAAGTCACTCCAGTTTACAATTGTATCATCTTCTCTAAGTTAGGTTTCTTTTCTTGTTTCTACAGCAATTACTGAGGCCCTATGCTATTCCCTTCAGCCCTTTAAATTCCTCCACATGAGCCAAATATATTTACCTGACCTGCTGTTATACCAAGACTATGTACTGCAGCTTTGTCTTTAATGTGTAATTTCTTTTGCAGTCAAGTAGAATTATTAGTTCCTTTTCTTCAGCACATGAAGATTTTCTCATCTTCATTGCTTTAAAATGGAGTTTTTCTAGCCGAAAAAGCCTTCTTTGCTGATGATTTTTTATTCCTTGGTTTTTCCACAGCTCTGCAGGAACTCATCAAGATTTCTCACCTTGCTAAATACAAGAGATATTTTTTCTCTGTCAATGGTATTCCAGAGATCTTAAAAATTAATACATTCTAACTGCATATCCATCAAAATTTTAACTTGGAATATCCATAGAATGGTTTCAGCTGGGATTGTCAAGATTGTCAAGGTTTGGTTTACCACTGTTGCTACTGATAACTATAATTCTTCTTTATTCTCAAGAGTTACATTTTGATATTTGCACTTTGAACAGCATGACACTTGTACATATTTATTTAAATGTTACACTTATCATTGGGACAAAATAATGCAGAAATTAATTAGAAGTGAAGAAGGTGATTTTACATTCAGCAAGGGTTGTTGTTGAAAATCTTAATAACACTGTAATTAAATTTCATACAATAACTGTTACTGGAATAAAAAAATCCCACTCAAAGTACAGATTTGGTGAATCTTGCCTGAATTCAATCTTAAGCTGCACTTTTTCAGGAAAGGAAGAGGATGTTTCAACTTTACTATAATTTATTAGACTCTTCCAATATCATAATTTAAAGGTTATCAGATTGTTGGCATATGCTGTATGCAGATGAAAATCCTGATAATGACAAATTCTAACCAATGAAGGAAACGTTGCTACCTTAGAGATGTCTTTTGTACAATATTGTGAAATTGAGAAAAAATATCATGCAAAGGTGGAATTGGTTAAATTCTACATAACTTGACTATGTTTCAAGCATGAAAGAAAAATTGTAATCTAAGCTATATCTAATTGTAACTATTTTCTCCTTATGCCTATAATTTTCAGATTATACAATCGATAGAGGAAGCCAAAGATGAAAAAAGAATATAAAAGTCAAATTTGATATAGTGAGAAAAAAATGTACATGCTATTTAAAGACAAATATTTCTATTTTTCTCATTAAAGTAAAACTTCACAACATACTTCTGACAGTAAAGAACATAATTTTGAAATCAGTGTAAGTTGTGAAAAGAATTTTCAAACATTTAAAAATGAATTATATTCAGAGGAAACATATTAAATATTTAGAATACTAAAAATTTTGAAATTTTATTATCAATTTATCAACCAAGAGATGGCATGCAGTAGAACATGGGGAATATTAATTTAAAATAATCTCTTAATTGTATGCTAAAAAGTGTAAGACAGACGCTACTTTCCCAAAGGCAGAAAGAGAATTGTATTTACAATTCAGTTATGGACAGGTGCCCAGATTTTGGCTTATCTATCATTTGCTACATGCTGAGCTTGCTGCATGCAAGCTGCCATTACTAATAGTCTGGGAGAGAGCCATGAAATTTTAAGTACTGTATATTCCAGGTCAGAGCACAATCTAGTTAGTGTCATCTGAAATTCATCCACCATTCCTCTGCTTAATCAAGCCTGCTGGTGACCAATTGAACTGCAACAGTGGTATACTTCCATATGTTTTTTATATGCTAAATTTGTCTTTTACCTGTGCTTTAGAAGCTCTATTTCTTGTGGAAAATCTTTTTGTTTCTAGTATGTTTGCAATTTCATTTTCAATATCTTTTTTTACACGTGCTATCCAGGTAACACAGACTACACAGCAGGCAATTCCACAGATAGCAGAAACAGGAACTTTGATTTTAAGTAAAACATCATGTTCCAAAAAAAACCCCAAAACTGCTCTACATTCAGCATCAAATCTTTGTAAACAAGTTAGAACATACCTAGTTTTTGGCTTTTAATCTATATGGTGCAGAACTGAAGGAACATTGCAATGGACCACTGCAAGGAAGATGCTACAAATATTTTCTTTTACAAAGCACATTGGAATTTCTATTTGAACTTTAAGGTCAGTAAGTTGCTCACTTGTTTAGAGAGTGCAGATGTGGTATTTTTCTAGTGACAATTTCATCAAAGAAATATGTAATTTAGATGCTTTTATCTCCAAAACCTATTCTGCTTTTTTTTTTTAGTTTTGGTGGGAGAGCATTCCAAAAGCCATACCAGTATACTGAGGTTATTATATTTATGAATTTTTTCCTACATTCTTAACCATGGTAAACCATTTTCAATATTCACCTTGTGCATATTAAAATAATTAATTTATATCTTTAATAATCTTTATATTACTAAAATATTTTTAGAAATTATTATTATTATTATTATTGGAAACGTGCAGTAAGTAGGTAGCATGACAGAATAGCAACAAATATCCCAAGACTGTGCTGACATATTTATATTGACAATAAAAATTACATTTCTAAACATGGATTGGTCTGGATGAATCTGAATGCCTGGACACCTACACCATGAAGACTGACCCAACATAAAATTGCTGACAAAGTGAAGTTTTTTTTAAGTTGTCCCAGACCTTTTTGTGTTAGCTGAATGACATTTCCAGTATTAGCTTAACCCCACACCTTGCCATCACCCACTTTTATAGACTGCTCCAAGATTACAGCATTTTGAAATTTTTAAGTGTTTAGGAACCTAACATGTAAGAATATTATCAAAGTATAACTTTCATATAATATGTATCATAATAGAAGTAAAACACCAAATAATTAAAGTTTTATATAATCATTTTATAGCTCTTTATCAAAAAGATACTGAAAAAACATCTACTGATGTTTTATCTACCTCATCAGATAGTATAGAAACATCTACCTCATTAAATGGTATAGAAACCCCTGGAAGAAGAATAAGCAGAGCTGGTCTCCTTCACAATGTGCAGCCTGTCTTCTATGCAATAATTCAAAATTTATTAATTTTTATTCTCCATTGAAACATTGCTTCCCACCTTCATTCCAGGAACTTTTGAGTGAGTCGCAGAAGGCAGAGCATGACATTTTCAAGTCACCCAAAGGTTTCCTCACTTGAAAAGAAAACAGTGTATTTTTCACTTGCTACTCTGGACCAAGTTAAGTACATTGAGTTTCAACAAACTAAATTGAACTAAATCACTTTCTCCTCTTGAGTTCAAGTGCAGCACAGGCTGGTCTCTTCACTCCAAAGCTGGCTGGAATTTACATGTTCCTCTAAAACATTTTATTGGAGTCATTAAAATAATAAGCCCTGCAGTTTGATCACAACCTCCTTCTGGACTTCACAACTTATAGTTATTAAGGTGTCATAACTTAATGTACATGCTCAGGGAGCCTTAGATCCTCCCCTGGAAGATGCCAAGGGAAACTAAATCAGCAGCTGCTACTTTTTCATCTTCATGGTTGGCTGCTGTCAAAACAATCCGTATATAAAATGGGATTTTCCAGCCAGGTGGCCGCCAGGAACAGTTGGTCTCACAGGCCCTCTGAAGTCAAAACTTGAAGCTTTCAATTAAGACAGTTTTTCACTATTTTTTATAGCGCTTTTTTGACTGGTTTATCACCATGTTATCAGTGAACTTTCTTTAAATTGCATGGATTGCTTACCCTTAAGATGAAACTGCTGTAAAGTAAGTAGCTGTTTTATGGAAACACTAACACCTATTCTTTTTTTCCGTCATAAGAATTCGACAGCAGGTAAAGTCTTGTATTTGTCAACATTGTTCGGATTGACAGGCAAATCCAAAATACCTAGCAAGTCTTTTGTGAAGGCAAGTCAAGGCTTCTTTGGAAAAGAGACATTTGAAGAGAAAATGTCTGTTAGTTTAAGAAACATTTCATATCAACAGAAAAAAAAAATTACCCCCATTTCCTTTGCAGGAGAGGTGCATCAGGAGTAGCATAACTCTGATAGCTTAATTACAGGAATATTACATATACAAACAGCCATTACAAAATACTTCAAATAAGGATGAAAAAGGCACTATGGTTTTTAGAAAACCTGCTAAAGTTGATTTGCTTAGAAAAAGCTATTTAAGATTTTTTTTAATGTATGCATGTAGATAAGAAAAGTAGTAGAAAGGAGCATAGTCTCATTAAGCCTCATTGAGACCTACATGATAATTAGTGATCAATTTACTATTAGAGGTTGAGTGATAATGTAGGTTTCTAAAATGTATAACTGTCTTTACAAAAAAAATTCTTTCTCTGCCTCAGCAATAACTAACGTCAGCTGAGTTGTTTTGGTTGGGTTTTTTTTCATGTCTGGAATCTTGAAAACAAATATGTTTAGCTGTTCGTGTTTATAATCATAGGGTATCCAAAGAGTTGTGAAAGTCTACATGTAAAACTTTCAACAACATTAATGTGAAAGACTGATTAAAAATATTCATTAATTACCTTCCTCCTCTATAAAAATCTTAAATCTTTTCAGTTTGAGAGTCTGAGTTTGAATCAAGGTATTATATGTAACTAGAGAAGTGAACAGAACCCAGAACCCAAAAAATCAGTGAAAGTTTCCTCAGTTTTCCAATGACTGGTTCAATGGAAGTTAGTTCTTCAACCACAGTACTATCAAATAAAACAAAATCAAAATTTGAATGTCCCTTTCCTGATAATAGTCTTGCAATTAAAAAAAAAAACTTGATTATTACTTTATTAAAATGGCTTCTGATATGTTCTAAAACTGTTCAGCTTGTTTGTGTTAAAACATGAATTGAAAAATTGTTTGACAAATTGAATAAATCAACATGTTAAAGCTTATTTGCCTATCTAAATATAGATAGATACTATTTCCTTTCCAATGGAAAAACGGAGTAATTTTTAGTGCACTGATTTTCAAACTTGTTTGTACTCACTTTTAATAAGCCCATCTCTTTCTTTCCTCTTTTCTGCTCCCAGTTCCTCAGTTACAAGAGGTTGTTTTAAATTTATATTAAGGGAAAACATTAAAATATTTCTAATTTCCTTATATATAACAAGAAATATATTTAATTCTTCCTCCCTGCTCCAGGTAATTTTTTCAGATTTGCTACATCGAATTTCCTCAACCTGTATTGTTTAAACTATAAATTAGGAGAGCTGAAGAAATCCAGATACTTCATGTACAGCCATAACTCATTTTCTGCTCATCTTTCTCTTCGAAATCGCTAACATAAGTGCATGATACAATACCCATGGAACACTCAGGCTGTTTCCTGCTGCTTTGATTAAATCTTCATTTCCTCTGAAAGAAATGTAATGAAAAAATCAAGCCACCAGAAATGAGGCCCTACAGCTTCTTAGTCCAGGTATCATAATAAGTTTCAGCAGTTTGTGAATACAATGAGGAATTATCAAATACTTCATACAAAAATCTTGTTTTAATAACTACCTATATCTTCTCCAGTGTTTAAGAGAAATTTTTGATTGGCATTTGGAAGTTTTCCCCTAATACCAGAACTGAACAAGGAAATAAGTGAGCCTTGGTGACCAATTTATCGATCAATGGGCAAGTATAGTCATTTACACAAAAATATAATAACCTGTAGTCCTATAGTCATTTATCCATCAATACCTATAGTCCTATAGTCATTTAAACATAAATATAATAACCTAGGATGCAGCAAGATCTTGCACCACAAACATCAATTATTTGTGTTAGATAAAAGCATCACTGACAGGAGATTAATGACTTTTTTCTCTATTATCTTTCCCACACAGTTACATAATTTTAAAAGGCACTGTCTATTACAGAGCATTTTAAAATACATTTTCTGTAATGTATTTTATATATATATATATATATATCTCCTTTCTATAGTATTCACTTCAGGAAACAATATTATTTATTACAAAATATTCAGTGGGGTAAAAAACAAAGAAAAAAACCCCAGATTCTCATGTATTACTCTCCTTTTTTTTTTTTTTTTTTTTTTTTTTTTTAATTTTAGCTTGTTAAGGAATGATTTACAAGTGACTTTTTGTGAAGGCCTCCTGAAAAAAGGACAGCCTCATAGCTCATCCAGAGGATTTTTGTGTGACCATATTCTTAACTGTATCACTAAGAGAACAAATGAAAAAAAACATTGTCCTATCTCATGGGATTTTGCACAAATACATAGAATTACAGGGATCTCCAATAAAAGAAATAAGTAATAAAAAGGCCTGCAGTAATTAGGAATAGTTTCTTAGAAAAGACTGTTGAATTTGTCATTGCTATATGTGTCTTGAGGTGTATATTACTGAGATAGATGTGGATAAAATGTGCCATAGCTTGATTGTTCAGAGCAGAGAGAAACACTAGAACAAACTAAAGCTGTGCAGTAGTAGTACAGTTTTCAAAATTAATTACTGAGAAGCAAATGGGAAATGCAACCTATAGATTTACAGGGACAGTACTTGATTACAAAGAGAGCTATCCCACTGCCTAGACCTGACTAAACAGACAAGACAAGAGAATTAAATACAAAAGACACAGTTTGAAATATCATGGAAGTTAATACGCTAAATTCTAGACAAAATTATAAGAGTTTAAATCAAACTATATTAAAAAGCCACAATCCTCTTCCTGGTTGCATACATGTCTGAGATGTAAAGCTTTGCCATTTGAAAGTCTTGAGGTACCCTACAAGTCAGATGTAGAAGGTCATTGAGAAAAGCCAACATGAATTTACCAAAGGCAAATCATGCCAGACTAACCTGATTGCTTTCTACAGCAAAATAGTGTCTTCTGTCTAGGAGGTGAATTGTTAGAAACAAAGATCCTGCTCTTATACAAATGGGTTTGTCAGTTAAAAAAGGGAATTGGAAAAAACATCTTGCATTGTGTAGTATAGCAGGTGAATTGTTAGAAACAAAGATCCTGCTCTTATACAAATGGGTTTGTCAGTTAAAAAAAGGGAATTGGAAAAAACGTCTTGCATTGTGTAGTATACAGGATGATTTTCAATTGGTTTTGAGACTTTAAAACCATGCAACAAGTGTGGAAGTGACTCATAATTTTGATCATTGGAAAAGAATAACAGCCTACATCTGAGATCTTTGGTTTCAGAAAGAATTGTGTTAACATATGTGGGACTGCTGTTTCTATGTATGGAGCATTTGTTACAGAAATACTTTAATAAAAAACATGCTGTATAATTTAACAACAGGATTTGATCCTGACCTAACAAAACAACCTATACGACTCAGATGCTCAAGAATACCTCTTTCTTTTTAGAAAGATGTCTAGACAAGGAACCTGACTGCTCTAAATTTCATTGCTTCAGGCTGTGCAGTAGAATCTATGAAACTGAGTCAGGCACCTATGTTCCCTACAGTAACTGTGGGGATTGAAGCATTATGTTATGGCATTCATAGCACACAGCATTGTCTTAACAAGGAAGAGCTGATGAAATAAATACATCTCAAATCCCAAACTCAGTGAATTAAATTAATTTAAAGGGACATTTCTGATTTTTTTCTCACTGGATGGCTAGCATAGCACCAACTTTACACTGAGACAAGCAACCCTGCTGAAGTTTTCAGACACTAAAGTTTTACCTTCCCAAGATTTCATTTCTTCCCTATCCACAAATGCACATTCAAGCATCTCAGGATCATGAAAAAGCATTGCTACAGAATCATGTAAGAGGATTTCCTATTTAGCCTTGAACACTAAGGTTGTAATTTCTTTTTCTTTCTCTAAGAATGACATCAGAAGTCTAACCGACATTTCTAATGTGATCTGTGAGTGTCTCCAGGGAGAGAAAAATAAGGCCGAGAGAAACAAGACACAAAAAAAGCCAGAGGAATAACAGAGAAAGGGAAAATGACAGAAGAGGCTGACAAGCAGGAGAGAGTAGAACGATGAGAAGATAAACAAAAACTTAGAATGCATACAACAAGGATTAATATTAAAAGTAGACAATTTTAGAAAGTTTCAAAAATACATGTTTTAAGCTAACATTAGTATTTAGCATATTTGCCATCTTTTTATAAAACAAATCGGAAGATCTCTGTGCAGTTACTATGATTTCCAAGTTATAACAATCCTTGTGTACTTTCCTTATGCTGCAAGTTTATAGTCTCAGTGTAAATGATCTCATTAACTCCCTGGTCTATAAGCTATGTCTCAGTAAAGTTAGAGGTACATATTATGATGGAGGATGATTTAATGAATACAAACAAGATAAGACAGTATTCTGAGATTTTTTTTTGTGGATTTATTTATTTTTTTATTTTCCATTAAATATTTTAGTTTAAAATGCTGCTTATGGGGAAATCAGCTCTTCTACTGGATAAAACCTTCAAAGAACCAAACTTTCTAGGCTGCTGGTAGTAGTATCTATCCTGATAAGCAAATTGAAAAGAATAAACCAAAGATTTGTTGGTATCCTGGAGTATCACACCAAAGAGACAATGTTAAATGAGTTCTGAAAGAAGTAACTTGCATAGACCTTTCTGACAAAGGGCGGATATGCACCTCCATCATCTTCCTTTTTTGTGGAAATCTCTTTTGAACAAGGAAAGACTATTTAACTCTGTCATTCCTAAGCTGACAATGCCTACTGTTGAGCACGTGAAAATTAGTGCTTTCATTTAAAGAGAAGTATCCCTAACTAATTCTTTCAGATTTTAAAGCTCTTTCATATAATCCAGAATAGGCCTTGCTAAAGGTAGTTCTTGTATTATGCTGACCATGATCACTTATCAGAGAATCTGCAAGCATGCAGTCATAAAAAAGAAATCAACACAATAAAAATAAGTTAATTTAATGTCGTAGATATTATTGCCGCCCTGCAGTGATCTTTCAGAGAAGTGCTTATTTATCACAATTCTTGATATCATAGGCAAGAGAAAGAGCATTGACAAACAGTTTTTGTACTTATAACTTTTGATGTTTCAAAACAGCAGATTTTTCAGTATATGGAGAACATAGAGGATTGAAGCCAGGCATGGCTAAGAGGAACTAAAAAGTTTAAGATTTTTTTCTTCACAATTAATATAATTTATTGTGCTTTGTACTCCCTATCATGTTACAGGCAACAAGTTTTCTTGTCTTAGAAGCCTAATCCTCATATCAATCTGTCATGAACATTGCATTAAATCCCGCTAAGGCTGAAGGAAAAACTTACTGGTTTCCATGAACAACTTCATTGGTGTGAATATCCAAATTTGTCCCTCTAGTGTGTGAATTAGTGAAGTAAATGTACTTATAAAGTGAATGTGGAAAAAAATCCCTTGTGACCTAGCTCTTTAGTTCACAAAATATTTCAGTTTCCTAACACAAGCAGTAACTCTCCAGCCAGTGTGACCTTCAGCTATGGTCTCTTGTATTGAGGATCTCACAGCTCATCAGTCCCTCCACTGTACCATGAGGAGACCTCCTGTAAGCAAATATCAGCAGTAAAATTATTTTACTAAAGGGTATAGGACAAATCTCTTCTTCAAGATGTTAGGGGACTTCTTCCCAGCAAAGACACTTTTGGAAATTAAGTTTTAAAAGCTAGAACTTCTGAACTTTATTTAAAATATAGAAAGAGAAGAAAAATACAAGCTGAACATTGCTGTATTAAGAACAGGGGAAAAAAACAATCTCTGAACAAATGCTCACTATATGCTGTATTAAGAACAGGGAAAAAAACCAATCCCTGAACAAATGCTCACTATATGCTGTATTAAGAGCAGGGGAAAAAACCAATCCCTGAACAAATGCTCACTATACATAGTGTTTAGTTGTCACTAGATTGCACTGGAAACACCCAAGGTAACTGCTCCAAGGTACCCAATCAAATGGCAATTTGCAAAACAAGAGAGATGAAACAAAGGCCTTATAAATGGAAACAACAGAAAAAGTTGTGAAAAGTGATATCACAGAGAAAAAAATCAAACTGGAAATATGGTGAAATAAAAAACCAGAGGCTGTAGCAACTTCAGTGAAGGAGCAAGCACCAATGAACGCTGAGGAAAAAAAAGTATTGAAAATAAGACAAAAAATGGCAGAACTGCATATAGATGAAATGATACTGGAAAATCAAGGCCTAGAGAAACTTAAAGGAGGAAAATTTTTAAAACAAGATAAATCAGCCAGAAGGGGTAGAGACATAAAGCTTCTTGAACAAGTCAAGACCTTTAAAAACAGATGGAATTCTCAGCCCTACTACTGCTTTCCATGGCATAGTCACAAAATGTTGCTTCCAGACCTCAACTTGGAAATCTGATGTGTCATCTCATTCTGAATCAGGAAACCTGAAGCATCCTCACAGGGAGTCTGCAGTGGCCAGTTTAGCCTTAATTTTTCTTAAAAGCAAAAAGAGGGAAAAACACAGATATTATATCTGTCTTATAGCAACAAGGGGGGGAAAAAAGAAAGAAGTCAAAGCAGATGCAGAAAATTGTCAATCAGAATAACATTGTTCTGATTAATACAGGCATTTAATGATATAGATATAGATGTTATGCTTAGTGCAGATTGATTGGCGTAAGTCACAGTCTCCATTATTTATTTCCATCTGTTAATATATGTACCTGTGGTTATTATTTATTCTTTATAATTGTCTCCTTTAACCATTTGAGCGGCAGTGACATTCTGTCAGAGAAATACCTCATTGGGATAAAATATTCCTTTAGGTCTCTGTTCTTCAATGGGAACTCATTCCAATGGCTTCCACTTTATTAATGTTGCCTTTGGTAGGTGCAGTCTGTAGGACTTCTTAACTCTAGCAGGAAGTGCATAGGAATGCACTTTAATCAAGTAAACAAAAAAGACCGTGTTCACCTTGACTTTTCTGTTATCGTGGTTCTTCAGCCATAAAACTAAATTTAATTCAAACTAAACTGCCCTCAATTAGAGTAAATGGAGAGGTAAATGATGCTATTGCACAACAGAATAGCCATTACACTAAAAAAATTGTAGATGACCTACTTTGTACCAGAGTATGGAATAGCTGCCAAAACTGCATAAAGAATTAGATATTTTTAGTTATGCTCAGTTTTGCAATTCAGATTGTGCCAGCTTTAACTTAATGAAGTTGGCTGAGATGCTTCACCTAGAAAGGAATATAGTTAAGCCAGGTCTCTTTCACCAAAATTGCACTTGTAACTTCTTCACCGGACAAACAAGGATAATATGGGAGAGAAAGAGGAAGAAATAAGATAATAATAAGGCAGCAAGTTTTATATAGTCACAAATATAACTGTTTCAACCAATACAGATTTGTAATCTCACTTTAGGTTCATGATATTAAGTTACTTAATTGTTGTGAATTCTTAAAATCTTGAAAATACAAGATGCCCATTTCAGGCTTATTGGTATAATCAGTGCTTACATTTAAAATCTTCCTTTCCCTAAATACCAGTTAAAAAGTTTTAAGTTATTTAACATTTTCTTGTTAACACTTCTGTCTGGCATGTCTAGAAGAAAACTGATGGAGTTAAAATTTGACAGTCCCCTAAGCTGTGGGAGTGTATGTGATTTTTATCATAAGTTTCCCAACAGAATCAATTACCAATGACACCTTTTCTTTTAGAAAAGTATAAAAAAGTCACCTCAAATGCCAGCAAAATTTTAACAGAAAACACCAGAATATTGCTTCTCCCTGTCATCCTTTCTTTCCATTTAATGAGAGAACATATAATCCATCAGGAGAGGAGAGAGGATGGTGTTTATATCTAATAAATGCTGACACTTTTATATGTCAAACATTCCAGCCATGTTAATCTTTTACATTACTGGTGGCAACTGTTCAAAATTTAACATCAGAGCAAGTGTTTGAAAACAATAAAAAAGGCAGAAGTCTTAAAATGTCATCTGACTTGGTGAAACACAAAATGTGTACATTAATGTGTTTTTTGTATGGAATGATTTATCATTCAGGTTGTCATCAAAATTGTCTTTATTATAACAGTGCTCAGAGTTTTTCAGCAGTGAATTAAGTGTTTGGGGGAATTTCTTTTTTCACAAAAAAAAAAAAAAGAAAAAAGACAAAACGTGTAGATAATTACAAATTTTGTAAATGACCCCACTCCATGTTATTGAATGCTTTAGAAGATCACATTGTAATTTTTTCCCAACACCGTTATGATATACACATTTTTATTTGATACTGACAAGTTACTTCAAGTATGAAAGTTTATATATTAATTTTTAATATATTTATTCTTACTTTTATACTTATATCACAGTTTTATTCATTTTTATTCAGCGGGTAAAGATGCTTTTTAGATTGAAATATTCCACAGTAGTACATCTTTTAACTCATATACTAAGTGAACAGTCTTAGTGATGAACGAAGTCATATTATTTTTGTTCTATAAATATGCAAAAAACATTACATTATTAATAATTCTTTCACATCTTTATTTGCTTATTTATCAAGAATACATATTTGTCTTAGTTTAATTTGATAGAAGTATAAAAAACCAAACGAATATATAAATGTATTTTTGAAAATAATTTCTATGTATGCGTAAAAAGCAGTTTTGAAAGTGCAAAGAAAAATCACTGGGTGATCAGTCAAATGTTGCTAATATCCGTAGTTTTTACTTTTGAAAGAGCATGTTACTTGGGCCACCTGTATCAGAAAGATACCTTGGACTTAATTTTATAAAGCTAACATTTTTTAGATTCATGGAGACATATCAAAGTATGTATAATTCTCTACTTCCCTATAAACTCACTACTTTGGATCTTTGGGAAGGTGTATTGACTGTACTGGTCTCAGTGCAATGGTGGCAATCTTTTTCTTGATTTAACTTTTCCCCCTGAACCCCATTTTAAATACTAATATCTCATTTAATTAATTGAGTGATTAATTAATTAACCCCATTTTAAATGCTGATATTTATTTTCTGCTAGTTTTTCTAGCAACTATACCTTATTTAGGTTTTGTGAAGATTCTGGTTGTATGAATATTAAGTACTGGCAGGGAAGCTATTCACAGTGGGCTGCTCTTTTCATCAGTTAGAGAAATCTTCATCAATAACTTTACTTTGGCAACGGGGGGTTGGCCCGTTTTATGTGCATTTCCTTAGTCTTTTGACTTTTCTTGTTATCTTTATACCATGCCTGAGGTTCCACTTTGGATAGTTTAGAGTTTGCTCTTCCTAAGCCTGCTCTAAAACCACAGAACTGTTACAGGAATTATATTAATCTACAAATTGCCCAGAAGTTGCAACCTGGTTTTCTTTACTCTAATATAGTTTTCTTGGGTTTCAATGTTACTGATGGATTTTTTTTTTTTCAAATGAAGTGTCTGTGCCCATATGTTTGCAAATTCTGTAGCCAGGTAATATTGCTTAAGCCATTTACTATCACTTTAAAGTGTCTCTACATTGGCTTAGATTGCACATGTCTTTAAGGCATATCAACAAACTGTATCCAAGTTGTTTGATTTTTCTTTGGTTTTTTTTTCTTGAGAACAAATTTTTCAACATCTTGGCCTAGTATTAAAATAGGATCATCCTTGACCTTATGTATACTCTAAGTGATGAATTTATCTAGCCCATACTACACAAAAATAACTTTTGACAGAGTTTTTGCTCTTTGACAGTGGTTTTGCTCAGATTTAGACTAGCTTCATATTTTTGCCTAGTCTAGATTATTTTTCTTCAAGAGATTGCAGGCATCAAGGCTTTACTTGGCTAGGCCAAATTAATTTTTCCTCAGAGAAATGGACAATAGGATGATATAAATAATTGAAAGGGATATGTACAATAATTATTCCTTAGGGGATATAAACAACTGCTCCATTGATACTGGTTAAATTTCACTTTCTATATCGTCATGATTATGCCCACCAAGTGATGGATAGTCCTTTGTAACATGCATTACATTGTTTTTCCTCTTCTTGTGCACTGGTCTAGATATAATCTGTAACAGCAGTAAGTAATTGCTGTGATAGTGTAATGGATCTGTGCTGCAACTTTTATTCTACTTTCCTAATAGTGAATTGTAACAATATCTTGGCAAATGAGAAGTTTTAATTATCTTTAATGGACCCAGAGTTGTCACTTCATGTATTTGTTAAACATCTCAGCACAAGAACAAAAGAGGAGAAGGGCTAAAATAGTAGTTGAGTATTACTGGTCACTAAAAAGGGACACTAGCAAATGGAGTTTAAAAGAGGGTGATTTTACTTCTTACTTTAACCCTTGAGTAGAAAAGAAATTTACTGAAAAAAAGAAACACAAGTTCAAACAGTCACTAAAAGCATTCAGACAGCTGATCAGTTGGATAATTTTTTGCCAATAAAACCATGTTCAGAACATATTGATGAAAATGCTTTGAAAATATTTTTGCTTCTCAAAAATGAAAGACTATTCACTCAAAAACATTTTAATTTGAAATTCATTGACCTTTTCATTATAACATGTCCATAGAGTTCAAATTAGTAATGTCACTTTTTTCTTCTTTTTTTTTTTTTGTCTACACATGGCACATTTTTCTGAAGCAGAGATTTTTGTTGCATAATTCTTTCTCATTCTTTCTTTTAAATCAGATCTAAACAGGGACTCAAGTATAAAGTACAGTTCTCAAGTATGTTTAATGTTGGACTCATCAGGACTCGGTAATATGTTAATAGGTGTTTGCTAATTCTACCATATCATGGAAGCTCAGAATGATAAGCAAAGTCTATTTCAAACTTTGAGGCTTGGTATAAATGCTTTCAAAAAAGGCTAGTGATGCACCCCTAGAGCTCATGGGGACTGGATCTTGTCAGTGCAACATGATGAGACCAAGACAAAAGATGTCAGCCATGAGACTTACCTTCCTGTACGTGATATTTTATTTTTTATTTTAAGATGAAGTTCAATCATATTCTGAAATACAGAGAAAAACATCTGAGAGAACAAAATCTATTAACATCACCCAAAACCATATTTTTCCTTTGCGTTTATTTTGACATCATGTATTTTGCTTTTGTGTTCTGTTTAAATTTTACAAACAAAATGAAGCAATAATTTAGCCAGAAGCAAAATATTTACATTGCAAACAAATCTCTTGCCAACCTGTACAATTCTCTAGAGAATTACATGGCATTTGTATAAGAAAATTAGCTCCCTAAGAAGAAAGATAACACAGGCAACTGAAGACTCACTACGGGAAAAGAAATCCTATAAAATAGTAAATGATAAATTAGAGTATGAGAAGTTTTTTCATGAAAAATCAGCTTGACAAACCATACAGTAAGCATATAATGTTAACTCATTTAAAGGTAACATCTTAAAGTAGAATCAAGACTAAATTATCCTTGAGGTCCTTCTAGAAATTAAATGGGGTGAATTTTTTTATAGTTACAATAAGTATTTTTGAGGATATCTTTGCCAATTATGAACAGGAACCATAAGGTTTAAAAATAACTTAAACATGTTGAGTAGTTCTGTATTGTTTGTCACGATTTAAACAATCAGAAATAGCTTAAGTATGTCATTATAGACTTGTAAGGGTAAATTAAAACTTTACCAGATTAACCCTAAATTAGCAAGCTAGGGACAATCAAGAATTTCAGAAGTCTTCACAAGGGCAGGCAGAAAGCTCTTCATGCTAATCCTTTGCAGGAAGCACAGAATATTTTTATACCTACCATTTTCCAAGGCTAAAATGCTTTCCTTTTCAGACTTAAAGAAGGATTTCCCTCATGTCAAGGGATCATAATCTTTATGGAATTATAATTGTCTTTTAAAATTTTTTACTTACTACAAAATTGGATCAGCACATCTTTTGGAAAAGGTCAAGAATTCTTTTCAAAATGCTTCTCCTATTTGGTCACTGTTTGAAAAATTCACCTGATATGAAATTTCTGGGCTCACATCCAGATTTCTTTATGGAGATTTAAACCCATATATCCCATGACAGTGTCCTAAATGACAGCCTGGCCTGAGGCTTTATTTTCACATAGTTCTTCTCATTATTTTACATAAAAACTTCTTCCTGTTAGAAAAAATTGGCTCTTACCTGTTTGTAGGCTTATGACTATATAATATGTCTGTACAAGCAGTATATATGATGGATTTTAGTTTTATCATTTATGCAACTGTAAGAACATTTATTAATACTCAGTGTGTAATATAATCTAATCTATTGCATACTGCTAAGCACAACAGTGAAAGTCCACCTTCCTGAGGTGCACTGAACCCTCAGAAGGGTCAAAGGGGACATTCTGGGAAATTCTCAGAATTCCTGGGAGGGTCTGCTCCTACAAAATGCATTATAAATGCTTATTGAGGAAGGACACTCAATAGAAAAAAAGACCTGAACCCAACTGTCATATAAGCACTTCAAGGACAAAAAAATGGTAAGATCAAGCAAGAAAAGTTAAAAAGTGACTTAGTTAAATCTCAAGAATTACTACAGAAATCATTCTTCTAGTGCTTAAAAGTTTGAAAAAAATAATAACAGAAACAAAACCAACAAAAAACAAACAAAGAAATAAAACCAAAAAACAAACAAACAAATAAAAACTAATAAAAAATTAAGACAATTAAAGAAAATTTCTGGGTTTTAAATCTGTAAAAAGTATTCATTTGGTAAAAAAAAAAAGGAAAAAAAAGAACAAAGACAACACCTTGAAAGAACCATAGGAAGCTGAAAATATGAAAACCCTCAGAGACTAACTCTAAAATATGTTACTAATTTATCATCCAAATTTCATTGTTTTTTTATAGAGTTATTTTATTGCTAACAATGCATTCAAAGTTGCAATAATTGCTCAGTTACAAATTGAGGTTTTTATTCTTTCCATGTGTGATAAGGATGAAGGTGATCTGCTGTGATATATATATATATATATAAGGAAAGAAAACAAAAAACCTTACCTGAGACATCCCTCCAGGATAGGGATATAGGGATTTTATTTCCTATGCCACTGAAAACAGAGGATGAAACAATTAAATACCTGCCATACTCTTTGTGGAGCCACACTCTTTGTGTGATCTTTTTCCCGGCCCAGTTACCTTTGAATTCTTTAAACATCCATTTATTGGTTGAAAGGATATCATTGTCCCTCCATTACCTAAAGAACACCTGATGTGTAATGAAAACTTTGCAAGAGTATGCCAAATTGTCTCCATTTTAGTGAGGGATGTAAAGAGAAAAGTAGGCATTTGTGCATCCTGGTGAAGCTAAGCATCAGAAAAATGCTGCCAAAGTACTTGGCTCATGTGAGACTAAAGCCATTATTGAAAACAGTAAGTTCAGGTTTAGCATATTTTCAAATATTTTCTAGGTAGTCTTAATAAACAAATTGTGTTGAAGCTACTGTCTGGATACAAGTCTACTAAAAACAGTGAAAAATACTATTGGGAACAATGACACTAATGATACCCTTTTCTTAAATAGCCAATGAAGCATGGTTAAGAAGTCATGAGAAATATCAAATTATCTGTAAAACAGGTAGGTGTAAACATTGTGGTGTTTAAAAAATTTAGTTACTCTTTACCTCAGTATCATTCTCATCATGAATTTAAAAAGGCAAATTCAAATTTTCTACAGTTCTCCTCCAATTTCAGCTGGATATTGGATTCTGCTCTATTTCCTTTGAAACCGTCTTTGCAAAGTCATTGTGTTTGCCATCAAATTTGTTTACTGTAAATTTAAAATCTGGTTTAAGCAAAAAAGAAATTTTATTTTTTATTTCCTTTGTGGTCATAATAAAAAAAAAAAAAAGAGGTTCTCCAATATATCGGATCATGTAGCTAAGAAGTTAAAAAAAAGCATAAGACCTCCCAAATGTTATAAGTATTTAATTTCACTGGTAAATGACTTTTTAAAATCAATGTTCAAAATGTTTCTGGAGGAAAAGTCATGAATCTCTAAGATCTGATTCCGTTCTGGTCTCCCCTTTTCAATTCAGAAAAAAAGACACTGGAGTGAAGAACTCGATGTAGATAAAAGTCTACATTATCTTCTTGCAGTGTCAGCCTCTTCATATCAAATTTAAGTGGCAGGATACCTCTGTTTTAGTGTTGTTTAAATCCTTATAAGGAGCATCTGAGCCTAGCTTGGATTCACTTTTGTGCAAAGCAATTCTTGGATTTTATGCAAATGCAACTTGCCTGATATTATCAGGAGGAGGAATCTTTGGAAAGAAGCCACATGATTTACAGTGATGTTTGCATGGTTTTAAGAACAACCAATAACTACATGTCACTAATAATATTAATAGGTATGCTGGAAGAAGTAGAACAGGAAATTAAAGAGAAGAATTTGAAATTCCCTTGGAAATTTTGAGGGAATCATTCCAGAATTTTGTTTAAAGATTTTTTATTTTTTTCATCTATGTAAAATCTGATAATTATTGTAATTAATGAAGCTACTTGAATTTAAGCTCATGTAGCCTAAGAATTTATGAAAGAGTCAGAAATGCAGAAGAAATTATCACCAGTCTGATTTATAGTTCAAATCTCATGTCCATCTAATGCATACTTATTTTATTTGTACAAATGTTTGGGAGTTTTAAGACAGTCTTAGTATGCTTACCTTCTCTTTTCACAGAACATTTAGAAAGCACCAGGAAAGCCAAAGAGAGATTGTCCACTGTTACACTGATATTTCATTTCCAAAAGACCTATATCTCCTTGCCAGTCAGATGTAAATGAAGAAAATAAGTTTGATTTGGTAGCTGAAACATTCTGAAGCAACACTGAAGAAATAATCTTTTGGTCATTTACATTTAGTGTGAACAAACTTTGACTACAGCAGTGTCCACAAAAGTTATGAAATCAGACCTGCATATTTGTTTTTGAAAATACTGACTATTGTGATTTCAGACACCAAAAGTTCAGAAATATATATCCACAGGCACCCACACACAAAAATGTCATGGCCAATGCCACTTTTAGCTAGCAAGCAGTTTTATTCAAATTCAGAGAATATGTATTAAACTCCATACTATTAGTGGTGTACAAACCCCACTGGATTATATAACATCAAGCTTGACATTAGAAAACACATCAATCAAATTTCATGACTGAATCTCAGAAAGGAAGTGACACTTCTGAATGGCACTTCAGATATATTCCTTTTTATGTTGTTAATAAAGAGAAATCTTATTAGTGGGAGATTCAAGATGGTGTAAACAAGTTTTTGAGCTCAATATACCATATGCTATAGCTGCCAATTATGTTCTCGTTGACATTTTCTGCATGTGGGAATATTATCATCTCAAATTCATTATGCTTCTGTTCACATGTACTGTGTTAATTGGCATGTGACACTTTTGAAAATCTGTTCTCAGGCAATATTCATAAATAGTTCTTTTTTATATGAGCAATGTATTCAGTTAGCCCAATACTTAAAAGAATGTAGCAATATGATTTTTTTATTTCCCACTGATCTTTTTTAAAAAAACGTTACTTTTAATTTGTTTATTCTTTTTAAACCATAATTTATTCCACATTTTTTTAATATGTCATGTTTAGTGATTTATTGTCCAAAAGAAAGGGGACTTTATATATCACTTAATTTTACTGTGTTGTTTGTAATTCGTATGTGCAAATTAACCAAAGAATCCAAAACACCTTATTCCATTTAGCTTTTTCAACAAAAAGCATGGAGTAGTAAAGGGCAAGAGAGGATGTGTAAGCTGTGTTCCACAGAATAGGTGAGATTTCATATATTTCAAAGATGACATCTTAATTACAGCACTACAAGTGCAGTCTGCAGAAAATGAGTAGGCTATATCTGAAGATCCAAGGATGTAAACAATAATAGCTCTGTCACCAGAAAAGACAGCAAGGGCTTTGTCATCAGCACCCTCTAGAGAAGAATTGAGTGAAGAGTTCAGGATGCATCTCATCTAAAAATGACATCAAAATGAGGCTTCTGGGTCAGAACATTATCATATTAGAGTGCTTGCGTTGTTAATACACATTGATAGACATCTCTGAAGAATGGCTCAGATCTCAGGTGGGTTGAATTGCCTTGTTAGACTGCACTGTGTTTTATCTATAACTATTTTGGAAGCCAAAGCCTGCTCCTCTTTTTTTAGTTCTCATGCTAGCATTTAATAACAGGATTTTTCATTTTCATAATTCCTAATCATACCATCTGGGCAATATTTGCATGTTTTTATGGTCTAAAAGAGAAATAACTACATACCTGGCATCTTCTACTGACATTTGTTACCACATCTATCCACATATCTGCTCTTTGGCTACTGTTTCTCTGTTGCTAGCACGATGTTTTCCATTTTGCTCTTTGGGGGAAAATGGTATTTAGTTTCTCTTCCTTGTTCTCTGTAAGTTCCTGCTTCATCTTATGCTCACAAGCATTATTTTTTCCTTCTGTAATATATGAATAGAAATAGCTGAAATGGAAAAAACATTGCTATATGCCAAATACAGACTCTTGCTGTTACCAGGCAAGAATCTCAGTTCTAATAAGTGTACATCCTCCATCTCTGCTAGAAACATGAATTAATCAGACCTTTGCTTGAGGAAACGATAAATTTAGTCACTTTAAGTGCATTTACATCTGTGATAGACAGGATGGATGTATATTCTCACAAGGAAGAACCAATATTTCCAGAGAACCTGGTCACAGTCTCTTCATCTCTGTCTCCTTTACAGCCAATTAATAACATTTGGCTTGTAGTGTCCATAGACTGTATACTAATCACTTGATATCTGGACACCTGGAAAACCTTGTACAGTGTTAATGGTGTGCTTCAAGTTGCATAATTTAGTTCTGCAATAATACAAATTACCCTGCAGAAGGCCATGGCCAGATATGAGGAAGGACAATATGTAGCACTCACTGATGCACAGCCAAAGCAACAGACTGTGAAGAGTATTGGAACAGAAATTGTAGTCAGAATCTATCACTATTTTATATGCATTTATTTACATTTAAATGGTGCATATAGTTAATCAAATTTACCAATTTTTTTCTGTCATGTCTGCTTCTAGAAGTTGAAGAATACAGTAGCTCAATAAACACAGCCCCATGTTCTGAGATGCTGCTATTAATGACTAATGAAGCTGAGCACGCAGCCCTAGCAGACACACATGCACGAGTACTCACAATACATGTGCACGTCTGGCCACACAGATCAACACAGATGGAGCACTCAGCATTAAGACAAATGCAAACAGCAGCAATGGCCTGACATTGTTCACTTTTTGGCTGCTCGGTGCAAATATTGTCCAATCACCTTTTCTACAACTAATAGTTTTCTATTTCATATTCCTTGTACTTTATATTTTGAAAGTAATTTTCCCTTTCTATATTTCCCTTATGTTTCACAAACAAGGGAGTTACAACTGGTTTTGTATAAATTGCTTGTTATTGGAAGTTAAGGATGCACACACAAAAATAAAAAAGACGATTGCTCTCTTTCTTTCCCAGCTTCACAATTGTCTTCATCTAGACTAGTTCCATCCATTTGGATTTGTACAAAACCTTACTCTGCTTGTATCATGTCCCCAAGTCTTTTTGTCTTTTATTCCTTGTAGACCAAAAGCGTTCTTATTCTCTGACTTGAGGGTATATGTTCTTTGTAACATTAGTAGGCAATTCATTGAGTAAGAAGACTTCAATATTAATTTTAACTGAAATAAGAATGACAGAATTTTATCTTCAGCCATCTACAAGCTACATACTTTTCCAAACTGAAGAACATATATTCTCAATATAACTAATGAGAACTAGACAATCAAGCAGGAGTTTCACTTTGAGATGGATGTCTAGGAGAGGATAAACAGCAAATAAAAATAGCAACTTATCATTTTCCACTGCCTATAAAAGCATACTACAGATTGACATTAAACAATCCTTTTTGTAATTTATTGAGACATATATACCTTAGAATACTTTGTAAATTATTTGATAATTTTATGGGATTATTTTTGGAGCTTTCAAAATAGATAATTTAGATGCTGAATTACTATCCAATTATGTCTGCCAGGTATGTACTACCACCATTTTAACTAAACTCATGATAAACGTATTTCCTGAAATGGTGAATTATTTGTTTTGTTTTTGCTGCAGAGAAATTGATGTTCTAAATGAAATGTTTAATAAACACCATTCTTGCCTGCCATAAGGCCTGCAAGCACATTATAAGAAATTTCAAGAACTGATGAAAATATAGGATCTGCTAACAGAACTGACATTCAACATATTCATAAGCTGCTTAGAAAAAGGCAAAATGAATGAGGTGACAGACTTTAACATAAATGCAAGGTATTACAGGATAGTGAAAAAAAATCATGAAAAGGTACAGGAACATCTCATGGTGGGCAGTAAATTGGCAGATAAAATTCAGTATGAATAGCTGTAAAATGATTTATAGGTAAACAAGCAACCTCAAAAAATCTGTATGAAAAGCTACCCTTTAAATTATCTATTACTTTTCCAGAAAAGAGGTCTTAGAATTTCTAAGGCAATGTAACTGAAAATACTAACACAGTAATAAAAATGACAGGCAAATATTTGAACAAATTTAAATGAAAAGAGAGAATTACGTAAAAAAAATGTAACAAATTTAAATAAATCAAATGGAATACTGTGTGTTAATAATATAAAACATTGCTTCAGAGCCTTATGGTTGCCCGGAGCAATCTTGAATTCAAAAAGTTCCTAGACAATTTTAGGAAAACAAGTTTACTGAAAGGTGTTAAATATTAAAATTGCAATTTGTGACTCCAAAAAAATATCCCTAACCCCCAAATCGCTACAAACTGAAAGAGCAAATAAGAAACCCCCCCAAAAAGCACTGCTATACACTCTGATGTGCATGCAGTCTTCCTCTAGTGTTACTGGCTACCATCAGATTCAAGTATATCAAGGCAAAGAGACTTTTTATACTACACAATATTTTCATCTTATGTTTTAATCCCACATTGTCTCTTGGCTTCTATCATACAGAAAAAGTGATCATGGCTAAATACAACTTACACAGACATTAACACATATTATTTTTTTGCAACAGAGATGGACAGATACCTGTTCTTCATGCAGAATAGCTGAATCTTTATTCACATAGCTCATATTTATATGATTATCCAAAGGCACCATGTTAAACTCCAGCTGGTCAGCAATTCACTGAAACTCAGTTCATTTCTTGGTAATGGCTAGTGTACATGTCCATCAAACTTTTTCTACATATGTTTACATTTTTGTCTCCTGGGAAGTGGATGTTTCACATGGGTAGAATCTTTCTCTGCACAGGTGAAAACTGTCTTCCCACAAGAATAGATTGTTATGCTAACTGATTCTCACTGTTACAATTCTTTTCTCACGGGAATTTATCAGGCTAGCTGTTAGCTTAGCCCAAGTAACAAAGCCTGATTTTACAAGGCCTTTCTTTTATAAGATTTTACTATATTAAACATTAATTAATATGTAAAAGTGTAGGTTTATTGCTTTCTTTTGCCTTCTTATCACCTGTGCAACAAATTATCAAAGAGAATTTGAATTACATTTAGTGTGGGCAGAAATATATCTACATTTTATCAAAGCAAGATGCTTAAGCACTTCGTTTTATGGGATGATAACCACCATGATGGTCAATTCTGGTGTTCAGTCATGTAAGTAGGCTAGTCATGTCCGTGGAACTTTAAAATAATAATGTATTTTTTTTTCAGCTGCAGTTGATTGATAGAGAGACTTTTGAAGATCTTGAAAATAGCAACAAAGAAATAGCTGTGAAGAATTAGTATCTTAATATTAGTAATCAAAATATGGAATAAAATGTGCACTCTTTGCAGAAATGGATGAAAACTTGAAGCTTTTAGAAAGAAATATTAGGAAGATCAAGCTTTATGTGTGCAGAATGGAAATTTTACTATGTTTTGGTAACATTTGGAAATGGTACAAAATAATATTCTGGGAGAATGGATATGAGGATGAAACTAAATTGAAATTTTTTGTTGTACTCTCCAGAGTTTTAGTCAAGAAGAATAAGGTAGCTTAAAGATCTCTTGAGGATGTGCTGCATATCAACTCTAATCAATTCAGAAGCAGTTGGCGTGTCTTTAGGTGAGATTTCAGTTTTGATCAAGTACATGCACCTACAGTATTTGTTTCTGTCACAGTCAGATGCACAAGTGTCGGGAGAGATTTGGTATTTGTAATCAAGAAGACATAAAGGTTAGAAGTAGCTTGCTTTGACCATTACCTGTCTTATAAAGGAAACCAGCCAATATATATGTGATTAAATTGTTAATCAACTCAAAATCAGGTAATTCCCATGCTGTTCAATGCAATCCATTTTCTTCATCAAAAGAAAACACATGAAAGAGGAATTTAATAAATTGCTTGTTAATTACCATTAGGTAACAACTTTAAAACAGATTTGTTTTATTCTATCACATGCATGTTGGTTCCTTTTGTGTAATGTGAGTAATATTAATTAAGAAAATTGAATTACTCACCAAATATTGATGAACAATAAATATTAAAGATGTGTTTAGGAATTACTAAGAAATGGTGCTTAATTTGAAAAGTGTTGAGCTATAAATATGTATTTATCGTTAAATTCTAACTTACCAATACTTGCATATTACTAAGGGTTAACAAGAATAATGTGAATTGAGATAACCATAGCAAAACATAATTATTCCATCTTCAAAAAGGATGATACATCCTTTTGTCTTTATCTTCGTGTTTATTTATAATAACTGGTCAGAAACTGTTTTATCTTTATTAGCACAGAACAAGAACAGAATAAAAGTGAAAATTCCATGTAAAATGCAGCTTAGAATGATTGGTGATTCAAACTATGAATTACCAAGAAGTTGAAGAAATAATTTGGATTTAAGCTTCTATTTGATATAAAAGCATATATTTCAAAATCAGCAAACAGAGGAGCTCTATCACACTGTGCAACATTTTGTTTTTAGAAGTATCTAAAAGTCTGTTTCTGGTAAAGATTTCACTTTCAAGTATTTCTCTCTTCTGATATTCCTTGGAGTTTTTCTGGTCAACTTTGCTCCTAGGGTATTCCTCAGCTGCAATTCTTCAGTCTTACAGGACAACTTCATGGAATTATTTTTTGAGAAGTAGTTAGAAAAATAGCTTGGAACTAATGTCATTTAAATTAGTGGGAAGCCCAAAAGAAGCAGTGGTTGAAGTGTGTTTATAATCTCTGCCTCTCCTAAAGTGCAGACTTTTGAGGGAAAAATATCATGTTCCATCAAATATTAAATACGTCTTTCACATGAATTAAGGTGCACATGTAGGAATTCCAAAAATCTCTGAATTTTATGGCAATCTCTGAATTTTTATTTTATGTATTTTATCTCTACATTTTAGGTGGATTTTCTTACCAGACTAAAACCTGTCAAGTCATCCACTGAATTTTCTGTTATAACCAAGAATCTTCTTTAGAGGCAACAGGCATACAGGTGGGTGGGTTCCTTTCAGGTGTCAACACAGATTTGGGTTTTTGTATGGGGACAAACTACATGCTTAGCATTCAGATAACCAAAAACACCACAGAGTATGAGTGCCTACTTAGCAGAATCACTACCAGTGACTACTTAGTATCACTAAATTTAATAAAAAAGGAGCACTTTTCTAGAGGAATGAGTTCATAACCATGTTCTAGGTCTGAGTTCACATCAATGCTCTTTTTTAAAAATTGCGTGTTTCTAAGGATGTGGATTACTTTTCTGAACATTGGAATAGTATTATTAATAGGAAACAATGTGTTCACAGGGTTTTTTTGTGGAGTATTTACTATATGTAATGTGAGGTACTTCCTATATACAATGCACAAGACTGGCCCCAAATTTTCATTCATTCAGGAGATTTATGAGTTCAGTAGACTATTGATCCCTACTACCAAAATAATGGCCTCCAAAATCAACTTTGTTTCATGTTGAAAACAAGGGCCAGTGGTTAGATGAAGACAACTGGAGAATTTTACTCTTCTTTTTGAAAACTAAAATACACCTAATTACTACTCTCTCGATGGGCATCTTAAATAAATAATCTAATTTCCTAGAGATCAAATTTTAACATTACTGAATTCAGTGAAATAACTTAGGTTAAGTTTAGTGTGCTAATATGGAAAAGAGCTGAGCATTCATGTCAGATGTTAAATTAGGGACACATAATTGCACAGAAAACAAAACTGCATGCTTAAAACTGGGCTTTACGGGTCACTAGTTCGGTGAACACTTTTTCCTGTCTTTTAATCTCTCAGACAGATATAGTTAATCTCAATGCCATGTATTTCTGTACTTCTTATTTATATCATAACCTCCTAGTCAAAAACCTGCTAGCCAATCTTTTTAACTGTGTAGGGATGTTTCACTATAGTTAAATTCTTACTCCAGTAAAAAAAAAATTAATATTCTTTTCCAAACATTCTCCCAATGAATGTCTGTTTCTAGAGATGAAAATCTTATCCACTGAGCCATGTTGTTCTCCTTCCCGGGAAATATTGTCTTTTAATAACATACTTAGTGTAATCAATATTGACAGAGACAATGTGCAAACAATTACTAAGAACAAGAGTGCTATAATTTGAAGGCAGCATGAGTTTGTAAATTGTTCCATACCTCCTACCTCAATGTACCATGCAGACTTCCTCATCTCAGCAAGGTAACAACATGAAATATGTAATTTATTGGAGTTGAGATGAGTTTTTCAGGTGCTTTCTTTAAAACTGCTTAATTACAAGCATTTTCTCCCCAGTTTAGATGTTCCTCTAAGAAACTTTTGTAACTCAACTAAGTCTTTGAAATCTCTCCTAAAGCTCTTAGAGTTTAGGCCCTTTCTTTTGAGGAAATAATGTTTCATTTGATATACACTATAGCTTATTTTAACACACTGTTATTTGTTGAAGCCCAAAGAATATTTGTAAATTACTTTTATTTTAAGAGTTGTACTGATTTACATATTTTTCAAAATAGAAATTTAGGAAAAAAAAAATTTTGGAAGTAGTAGTTTCTTACTTAAAATTTTGTTATGATATCCTCGCCTGTATTTATAACATGTATAATAATCAGGAGTTCTCATTCAGACAAGCCAGATGATTACCTAGACAGATTCTTATCATTGCTGTTGATACCTACTACAATTTGCATGTTCAATCACTCAGATCCCAATTCACCACATTTTTTCAGCAAAGAGTCTTCAAGGGGCAACTCAAATATTTATGTCAGGCAATTGCTGAAATGTCTTACTGAATCTAGAACACTAAGTACAGCTACTCTGGATAGGAAGGAGCATATGAAGCTGGAGAAAACAGGGAACAATTTCAAGAGAAATATCTTAGTTGTACCTATATTGCCACTCTGCCACTAAAGCAGTTCCCAGAGGCCACAAAAAGGGATATATCACTGTTTAGTTTGCAACCTGTTGCCCTGGCTATCCTTTAGCAGCTGATTTCTGGTTCTCCTGCACAGGATAAAATATTTATGTGTGCTTTATATCATTCAGAGTAGCAGTGTGAGGACTTTCTCATGTGTCATTCCTATTATCTAACAGTAACAATTTTCCAATTATTGAAATTGCTATTTAGTCCCAGTGTATGCAGACATTATACAAAGTGAGAGAGGAGGAGGCATTCTGTCTGCATCATCACCTAAAAGTTACACACACATCACACATCACCTAAAAGTTACTTGATTATTATTATTATGCAGATTGTCTCCACACACATAAACAAAAGGGTATATTTAAATGAAATAGAAGGCAAACAAAAAGAAAATAGCAATATTAATACTTGTAGAATAAGAAATTTATAAAAGAAGATAATGTCTTTATTTGGAAGTCCCGTTTCTGGGCAAGACTAGAAGAGAGTACCACTACAGGATTCTTTAGAAGGAAAAAAAAAATTCAGGCTGATAACAAGAGTTGGATATGAATCTCAAGCAGAAAAACAGAGAAAGTATATTACTGAAGTATAATGTTTCTCCTTTCTTTACATGGGGAACTATCAATAACTAGGATGTCTGAAACTTGCAAAAATTTGAACAGTTTAAGCCTAGATATGAATAGAATACATATAGTTTTTCTTTGCTTCTCTTTGCCTTACATGATGTGTTATTAGGGGTTATTGCTTTGGGATTTTTTAGAGTTCAATCTGATCTTGAACTCTCTTTATTGTTTTGTATTTCAAACAGAATAAAATCAATGAAGACTACTAAACATATTATTAGCCTGTATGAAGAAAAAGAAAAGAAAATAATAATTTTCTTTACACCTAAGAAATAGTTTATTGTTGAACCACATGATTCCACTATGAAAGAGGCACAGGAACTTGAATTTCTTGATAAAAAGGCAGATTAAAAGTAAAACCTGCCTCTGCTACAAGACAGAATAAGCAAACATGTTTTTGAAAAGTATGATTCCAAGCACATTGAAGGTCAGATGACAGAATAGACTAGTCCCATATCCTTTTAAAAGCCCCCAAAAATATTCCATTCATTTTGCTTGCATTGAAATGTTAAGTCTTTGTAGAAATTATGGAAAGGATTTTCAATTGACTTCCATTTGAGCTAATAACACTTTGAGTGGACATTCTGTTTGATCCCTGACAGCTCCCTACCTGAGTGGGGACCTGAGTATTCATAGAGTGTGTAGTAACTAGTGCATCTCAGTGGATGATGGCCTGCAGACACAAAAAATAAATACTGAAGATGCAGTGTACACACTATATGAGGCTTTGCTCTTGCTAGTTCTGGACTGGAGCCCTGGATTTGTGCAATTTTAGCTGTTAGAGAATACTAGAAGTTTTTCTTTTCTGTTTTTTGCCTCCTTTTCATCCAGAATGGAAACAGCTGACACTCTGAAACCACTCTGTGGTATGAATGTGTGTGTGTGAGGAGTGAGAAAAATTAAGAGACTCACTTCAAAATTTTATTCTTGACCTAAACTAAAACATCACTGTAAGTCCTTTATTTACTCTTTTCCGGAACACAGGTTTTCATGTTATCTTGCTGAAATACAGTCAATGGAAAAAGCAAAATTGACTATGGAAAACCCTACTAGTATCACTAAATCTAAATGAAAAATCTCTTCTCTAGATCATTAAATAAATTCAATAATGAGAACATTTAAATTGAAATTGTTTCTAGCGGTTGTTAGATAAAATTAAGTGGGGTTTTTTTCTGATCATGTTTGGATGTTTGTGGGCAGTGCAAGGAAAAAAAATTAAAAGTGATTGCATATATACTGACATTTAGCCAAATATTTAGTAAGAAAAGTGGTTTCTAGAAATCTGAACTGCAGATTTAAGAATTTTTTCATTAAATTATTGGCTTCATGAGCATTCCTGTAAACTGAAAAATTACCCATCACCCCCAAAATTTTCATGAACAAAGCCTCCTTTAATTACATTTTATCATTAAAAAGGATTTCATTAAAATGAGTCTCCCTCTCATTTTAGTGAAATTCCTTACTTTACTATTTTTGATACATTTTGATTTCAATTTTTAGATATTCTCCAAAACCAAAACTAAATCCCTCTAATTTTTTTGAAAAGGTGGAATTTTATGGAAAACAATGTTTTTGCCTTAATTTTTACCTGAAATAATATTTTTTTCAGGAAGCAGAAGGACTTGTGTTAATTTGTTTAAAACTTTTAAAACTTGAAAAACACAATTAGGGTTAGCAAATAATGTCATCAGATTTGGCTTAACATGAACATTGCAATTGCAAAATTGTTGAAATGTTTTTTTCAAAAGGTGTCAAAGCTCATTGGCAAGGACTACTCTACTCATGTAAATTTACTATTGGATCAATTTTGTAAGTAGAAAAGTCACCACATTGCTATCAGGGACCAGGAACTTGGTTTCACCTACTAATAAAACATGATTAAAGGTGCTATTTCGTTTGGTATTTTCCTGGAATGAAAGGTGTTAGTATCTAGGACTCTAGCTATATATTAGAAATTTTTTTTAGTTTCTCTCAAAATTCTAAAAAGTAGTTTTGTTCATAGGAGGTCTATCGTAAGATCTGAAAAGAAATCATATTCCTCCTCTTTGCACAGACAGAAGTGCAAAAGAAAACGATGGTTTTTCTAGTCTTAAGTTGTTGTTTGCTGTATGCTAAAATTTGTTTCCTCACAATGAAATCAGAGATAATATTCATTAAAAGAGATTTTGTCTTGAAAGAAGGTTTTCTCCTAACACTCAAACAATCCCTGATCTTACTAAATTCATTTTCAGAATCAATATACATGAAGAAAGAAAATGGAGTGTAGTATATTGAATAATTTTGTTGAAGATTAAAGTATTACATATTACATATCCAAATTACATATTACTATTACATATCCAAATGGTCTGGGATAAAAAGAAGTAATAAAGGCTATCTATGCCTAGTTACTGATGGGACAATACCTTTCACTAAAAATCTAAGGTTTGACTTCTCAGTACTGATCTTGACTGAAGGTCAATGAAACACCTTCTTAAGGACCTAGTAATTGAAATTCATATCTGACTTCAATTTTAGGTAAGAAAAAAGAAATCAAGTAATTACAAATGCTTATTTCATAATTTTGGACTTTCCACATTTCTCATTTCTTCCTCAGGACAGATGAGATCTTGTCATACAGACACTAATACATTGTCATTTTTCCCATTCTAAAATGGTCCCTGATTTGCAGCTGCTACCTAGCTTTTTATTCAAATTGTCTAATTGACGAGCAAAATCAAGCTAAACCCAGAAAAGTTGTTCTTGACTTGTAGCTAGATTGTGTGATTGTTGTTTCTGTTCTGAGACCTAAACAAGGGCTGGTTTTGAAAACTTTTTTTAAATTCTATGAGCTTTTCAGCTACTCCCCCTTCCTACAAACTTTGTCTCAGAGCATAGTTATGATGAGGAATTTTAACTGAGGAGGTGGTTCCCATAGTAAACAAAATACAGAGAAATATCAGTGTCTTGAAGCTCTTGTGCTCAGAGCAACCACCTTTAGCAAAGAAAGAGCCAAGTAATCCAATTTCTTTCAATTAGACTGCAAAAGAAAGATAAAAAGAGAATGAGTAAATAGCCTGTGCAGCCAGCATCGAAGAAAGAAGTTGAAGCAGCTCTGCTTAACCAGTTTCAAGATCCTTTGCATAAGGGTCTCAGGAAATTTCACCTGACCATTAGGAAAGATAAAGTAATGATGTCACTAATGGAATGCAACTGGCTTCAATACTGAACACTTCCAAAATACCCAAAGCATTTTGCACTTTTTTCAAATAGAATATCCCTTGGAAAAACAATTTTGTTTTTATATTTTTGTTTTATCAGTGATATAAAGACATCACAGAACTTCTTTCCTCTTAACTTACTGATGAATAGTGACAAACAGACAGGCAGTTAAAGATATCACTACCTTTTTCAAACACTGAAGGGGCACATGCAGAATCTGAAAATGCCATAGAAGTCCCTCCTATTATTCTTCTATTAGAAAACAGTAGACAGTTGTTTTTTCTAACATTTTTTTTTAATTTATTTGAGACATTTTCACACCTTGATAGTATTCTTAGACTTTGTACTTCTGAAAGGCAAAAAACATTAGTGACTACATTATTCAGCTGCAGAAGTCTCTGAATAGGGAACATTAATCTCATAATTATGAATGTTAAATGACTGAAAATTTATACACATATTTGTACAAAGAATTTAAACTTCTATTTCTGACAGTTTATGTCTGTGAATGAGAGGTGCAAATAAAAGAAAAACTGGAAACATACTTGTTCTATACATGTTCTTGAAAATAGTCTTACCCCATTTTTCCTGTAAGTTCCCTTCAGCTAGTGGAAGGCTGCAACTAGGTTGCCTCAAAGCCTTCTCTTTTCCAGGCTGAACAATCCCAATTCTCCCAACTTCTCTTTACAGAGGAAGGTGATTCTGCCCCTTTGCTCCAATCTTGTAAAACATGACCTGGAATGCTGCATCCAGCTCTGGGGTCTTAAACAAAAGATATAATTGTTTTATTTTTTGTTTCATTATAAAACATAGAACAAGCTGTTTTTCTGAAATGTTTTTTGAAGTTCATGACTATGAATTCAAGTTCCCCCTAGCAGATCTTTTAACCCAACTCTCTGTCTATCTGTTAATTAGGCAATGCTTAAACCACCACACTGTGACTGACTGCTTCCATAGAAAGGGCCTGCTTATTCTTACTCCTAACTTTGTCATAGTAAAAGTAATCAATCAGATTTCTCTACAGAGAAACTGCTAGAGCATGATTTTTTTTGTTGTTGTCTGTTTACCTTTACTTAGTCTTTTGAAAATATATTTAGATATAAGATTAAAAAATTGCTAAAATTGCAGGTTTCACAATTCGTGTCTTCTGATGGTCAAGGGCTGTGTAATCAGAATAGTGACTTTTATTTTTCCCTGGAACTGGTACCAGAGCAGAGCTGTCTTGCCTGCATTTTCACTAATTTTTCCACTGACTTTTGAAGCAAGGAAGTGAAAGAGATGACCAAAGCAGACTTAATAGCCTTGTATGATGGGAAAAATAAGGAAATGGAACTCCTATAAGTAATAGAAGGCAAAAATGAATCAGTAAATTTTTGTCAAGTTCAACATTCATATCACTAAGTGACAGAACAAAAATGACTGAAATTGCAGTTCATATTTATTTCTTTTGGAAATATAAGTTTATATTTATCTTGTAATTTAATTACAAGATCTAATACTTTATAACCCACATGTCTTTCTGTGGCTTAGTGCTCTCTGTATCCTCAAAAATAAGTCTGAGATCCACCCCTCGCTGCTGAAGAATATTGCTTAAGAATATGGCAATTAAAAAAGGCATGTTTAAATTAAGGATATAAGAAGACAAAAAGCAACTGAAGCCTAAGCTCCTCCTGTTTCAAAAAGGCAGTTATAACTAAAATTCATTGCATGCAAACAGGATAAATTTGCAACAGATAGGACTTTTTATTTTATCTCCCTTTTTTAATCAATACATGGCTATCAAAAAATGAAAAAAGGTGAGGTTGGAAAGAAATGTAACCACCACCTTTATTCTGAAATTTTCAAACACTTTTAAGTTTAATGTTGTTTAGATATATTGTTTCAAAGGGAATTTTATGCATAAATTAATGTTTTCAAATAAGATGCATACATGCCTTTTTAGGAAAACAGTGCTTTCAAACCTAAGGAAAATTCTGGGCTCAAAAGTTTTTCCCCAAAATATCAGTTAGTCTAGTGAAAGAATTTATTTTGCCCTTCAAATAAGACATTGCATATATCTGTAAAGCATTCTGGGTGTGGCATTAATCAATATGGGTAAGATTTGTGTGTTCTGTGCTATGCTATGGTCCTATGATTTGTCCAACTAATTAACGTGTCTGGCACAAACCAAGAACTTCCATTGCCACATATCAGAGGCCCTGTAATGCAAGCCAAACACTTAACTTCCACTGTCTCAAAAAAAAAAAAAAAATCAAACTTCATCCTTTAAATCTCTGAGGGCAACACTTATTAGAAAAAAAAAATAACAAACACAGAGAAAAGTAAATAAATACTGCAAGGATGTGAGTGGGCTTGGTTTGATCAGTTAAAACATGTAAAATGGAAAGAAATTTTTTCAGTTGTTGCCAGTACAGTCATTAAGTTGGCTTGCAACCTGCATAGTAGATAACATGGATAGAGCAACACTGAATATAAGGAAATTACTATAATACTGGGGGTTTGTTTTGTCAACTAAAACTGTTTCTGGTGTACACATTATTACTGATCTGTACAAATTTATTTTGTATTTTGATATAACTTTGGGCTAAATAATATGACAAAATCAAACCACTTAGAAGCTTTTGGGAAAACTGACATAATTTACTTTCACTCAAAGGAAAGGTGACAGTATTTTAGTGGTTTTGTGAAACTGAGATCTGAAAGATTGAAAGGTAAAAAGAAAAGAAAAAATGTGTTCTTTCCCCTTGTGTTAAATAAGTCTGAGAAAGCTATGTCAAGATTGTACATCACCGGTAGATTTTGAGATAATAATTCAGAGGCCTTTAATAACAATATTTTTTGTATATTACTGAAAGAAAAAATTCTGTCAAATTATATAGTGGCGTTTTTGCATGAATTTCTTTGTTTTGCAACTTTATTTTAATCACTTCGCTGCAGTTCAAAATATTACAGTTATAGTGAAGGATTGCAAAGATATAGGACTGAGTATCAATTGATTATAATTTCAATTTGATTATATTAACTGATTTTGCCCAGAGGATAAGCTGATAAAAAGACACCAACATGGATTGTACTGTAATTTGTATGTTGCAAAGTATGTTGCAAAACGTATTAATGCTCTTTCTAACATTATACTCAACCTGAAAAAAGTAAATCCTTGTGATAATCTTAAAAAAATATATAAAATAACAAACAAAATCAAGAATTATTTTTACAGGGGATTTTCTTGTTAAAAATAAAAATTTGGTAATTTCTGTAAAAAAAACCTTTTTTTAAAATAATTTGTCATGCTTATGTATGAGGGTGGTTTTGGGTATTTTTTAATAGTGGGAATATCTTTCCTTCAAAGCTTATTTGGTTACATAATTTGAAATAGTTTTTTGGATTTTTTAGTATTGAAGATCAATATTTTCAATTATCCTTGAGACTGAAGATCTTAAAATTTGTGTTATGTCAAATGCAGTCACAAAATCTTTTAACAGAGACATCACCTATCACATGGCTCTAATATTACTCCTGAACAGAAGAATGCCTCTTATCTTAATTTTTTTCAAATTAAAATTTTGGGGAGAAATAAAGTGCTTGTTAGTAGACCATAGGTGGGGTTATTAAAGAATTTTATGAATATTTATTCTATCAGGCGATAGAAATTTATGGCAAGTAAGTCTTCATAAAAACTTTACTGTAAATAAAACCACAAACTGCAACATTACCAATTCCTCATATAAAAAATAATGTCTTATTCTTGTTGGTTATCTAATTCTCAGAATCTTTGTTCGTATTTCAAAGCATTTTCAGGGTCAAGGCTTCATAAAACGTAGCTGATAAATACACATAGGAAAGATGAAAGGTAAAATATTCAAGAATAAGAAAACAACTTTTCCAAAATATGAACTCAAATCTGGAGCAGGGTTTTCATTGTAGGTTTTCTGGTCTTTTATAGTGCCTTTTATTTTGTTTTTCTAATTATTAAAATTTTATTTCACAGCCTTTATTTTTATTGTCTGATTTCCTATTTAGAAGCAAAATGTGTAAACATTATTCATATGAACAGACTTATTGAGAGCAAGATGGGGATTGGTGATGCATATAATTACTCGTGTACAATTGTAGTATGATGGTATTCAATTAGAAAAATCACAGGAGTAAGCTATACTCTTACAAGTTTTATAAAATAGCTGGCAGCTTTTTGTACAAGCAACATAGCAATTAATTAAATTGCTCAAATAATTTCTCAAATATTATGTAGCGCATTAAAGAGCAATAGAACTGAAGTTTAGATTGTTGTTTACAATGTCTTTTAATGTCATTAATTTGTTTATCTTTCAGAACTAATATTTTGTGCTATTTTTTCATCTACAATTTGAGATGTTTTGTCTAAGAAAAAAATGCACAAAGATATTTCCTTTAAAAAACCTAAAAAAGAAAAATATACATACTGTTTCCTTGCCTTCCTTTAGAATTTAGGTTAGACTAGTTTTTTAAAAACTTTTAAATCATGGATCCATAGAATCACTTAAGTTGGAAAAAGCCTCATAAGGTCACAGAATCCAACCATTATCCCTGCACTGCCAAGTCCACCAATAAACCATGTCATTAAATGTCATGGCCTGCACACCTTTAAGGTACATCCAGGCAGGATGACTCAATGCTTCCCTGAGCAGTTCTCTTCCAGTGTTTGAAAACCCTCTCAGTGGAGAATCTTTTCCTAGCATCCTAAATATTGTGTAGAAAGAACAGCTGCAGTTGTGCTTTTTTTGCAATGGAGTACTCTGAAGATGGTGATCAGCCACAGCTCAGCTCCAGACCCATAGGTTGGCACCAGGCCCCTGAGTCTGACCAGGACGTCAGAACTTACCAATTACCATCATGGACAAAAGAGACTCCACTCGTGGAACATTATTTAATTTATTAGGAAGTTTTATCTTTTTTCAAATTTCTATTTTCTACTGTTGAAACTGAAGCGCAACCCCAAAATTTTCTATATAAATATCCAATAATACTATGAAAAGGAGAAAGAACTGTTGCTCAGAATAATATATATTTAGAAATATTCACTGAAGCTGTACATTCTGTATGATCTCATAAATCACACATGTAAATCTACACTGAACCATTTTTGTTGTATCATACTCAAATATATTCAAGTATGGCAGCCTATTTTCAGAAAATAAAACATGGGAAATTCATAAATATTGATAATCTGATGAGCAACGTGTAGAGCATTTAGAATATGTATCAGGTTAGAGTTCTTCTAGGTGAAGTTCTTACCCTACATTTGGTATATTCTCATGACAACAAAGGACCCACTGTTGCACTTTTAGTCTTCTAAGGAGATATTTTCCAGGGCCAAAGGAACATTTGACATGAAATTATTGACAGCTGGGAAATACATGAATAATAGACAGACTACCACTACGCCTTACCGAGTGACCTGCTCACCCTGCCACATCCTGATGTCTGAAGGTGATTCAATAGGCAGTCCAAAATCTCCTCCCAGCAGGTAGATTTCCTGATAGACAACATTCTTCCTTGCATTTGAGGTCTCCTTAGAGTACCTTTTATGGATTTAATGCAACCACCTACTGAAAGGATCTGAGTGTTCACAAAGGTTTCAAGTTCTCACTGGGTGGCTCTTTAACATGTTTATGGAGCTTGCACAAAGTGAACCAAACTTACCCAGTAAAGCTGCAGGAACCATGGTAACTGTTTGCAGTCCCTCTGCTCTCTCAGACACTTGTGCCACAGGGTGGGTCATCATCATGCTTCACTCACATTAAACCTTTATCTCAGCTTCACTCATGAGTTATGTTAAGCTTAACAGAGCTATACCCCTTACAGTCCCAAGGCTGGTTCAACTGAGGTCAATGCAAGCTAACATCTCTGCACAATACTCACATCCTTTAAAACTTCAGAGCCAAATCCATTGAAAATCACTGGGTCATTGATCAAGAATCATGCAGCCCTTTCAAAAATCAAACTTACTTTCAATTTTCCTGTTCTTCAGCATGAGAATAAGGAGCTTCTGATCTTCCAGAATATTTTGGTCACCTTTTCTGTAGAAAAATTTGAGCAGCATCAGCAAAATTCAACATGGAGAGCAAAGAAACAGTTTATTTTATGAGAATTTTAGACCACAAGACAAGCAAGATTGATCAATGATTTACATTAAAACTGAAATGGAAAATGTTTTCAATCCATTTTATTACTGAGACAAGAGTTGTTGCTCTGATACAGTCAGTAACACTGCACATTCCCTCCACAGGCAGTAAACCTGAACTAGAGATTAACTGGGTCTTTCATTTTTTATTCAGTAATTTAATTTTTTTATTCATATTTATTTTACTCTAATGCTTTTTTTTTTCTCCAAGAAAATAGATCTACAATAATTTTCAGATATGAGAACTTTGCAATTTCATACAAGCACTGATAGATTATTTCACAGAAAATTCTAATTCTTCTTTCAGTTTGTAAACATAAAAATCATTTATCTGATTGCATTCTCTGAGTGAAAATCACCCTTTAGAATAATTCTTTTTGCTACCAAATATATTCTTTATTTATTTAAATGCTGTTATCAAAAACTGTGGTTTAAAAGCCATTTTAACATATTATTACTCTTTTTATTATCCAAGGTTTATAACAGTTTTTTATTTAAAATAAATTTATTCAACATTTATCTGACACATTTAATAAAATAAAATGTACTCACACAGAAAGACACTTAAATGATTAAGAAACAACAAGCTGAAAATGCAAGCCTTTTTTTTTAATTTGCACATGCAGTTTATGACTAAAGAAAAGGTCCTTTTGTATGCACCAAGTCTCTTTGAAAATTGATATTTGTAGTACTTTGGATAAACCATAAATCTGTTAATACATAGATAATGATATACAGATTTATAAATGCTACTAGCTTCTATCAGTTGTGGAACTGTTTGTTGCAAGTATCCCATTCTGAGCACTGAATAAGATTTTGGAATACAATGTCAAAGAATAATGCAGTGTGCTTTTTATGCAACAGCATTAAGTTTCCTCTTCATTTTCCTTTCTATCCTGTTTACATCAAATTTTAGTAAAGCAATCACAGATGATAATATGGCAAAATCCAAAGTTCATGTGAAATTATGATCAATTTAAGGTGCCTCTAGGCCAATCCCACATTATTGAGAGCATGGAAAACATTACTCTCAAAATTAACAGCTAAGGCTCAGGACAGATTATTGGTATTTTGTTTTTTAATAGCTTCTCTGAGATCTGAAATCAAATCCTGCCTTTCCTCAAGGTACAATGGCAACTAAGATGAGATAATTTGATTTTTTTTGTTAGTGACTAAAGAATAACTGAATAGTCATTTTTAAAGTACTGTACTTAAAAAAAAAAAGAAAAAAAAGCTTAGGCTTGAGATACCCTTCTGTTTTTCTGGAAAATAAGTGAAATTCTTTTAATTGTGGGAAATTTAATACAATATTTTTTTAGAAGACAATACTTCTCGATTTAGGCATGATTATGCATTCTGATCACCTTTAAAAGAATGTTGTAAACTACATAAGGTCTTAATTTTTGTCAGCAGATCTATCTACAACTCAGATATTAAAATAAGTTTCATTCTTATATAGCTGATATTTCTGATATTTTATTTAAATTTTGGTCAGTTAATGAACCATTGCAACTAGAGCTTTAACCACAACAGGATGTCTAAACCTTGATAACTAAATTCAAACTATAGCTCCTCACAGCCACAGCTAAGTTACCACCTATTCCTGAAAGCTCCTGAGATGAATAGATGTAATTTCCTTTTTCCAAAACTTTACATCCTGACATGCTTGAAAGACTTCAGTTTTTACAACATTAGACAGTCCATGGTCTTGTTTATATTTAAACTTCCCCATCAAACACAGGGTAGATATGATGTCCCCTTTAAATAACAACTCAATAAGTCAGGAAAAGATAAATTTAGCTAAATTGAAGATAGCTCAGACCAAATATTAATTTTCTCTAGTGTCCAGAGAAATCCAAGTCCTTATCTATCATCTGAGTCCTACTTCCCAATACACTGTAGATGGCAGTTAAACAAAATTTCTAGAAACTCCATGTCTTTAGAAATGCTGAAGTAAGTGGAAAAGGAAATTCTTAAGACAGCAGTGTTTTGGGGTGTCAGTAAGATGAATTCTGGGAACCAGCTCTGTGTTTTGAGCATCTCAAAATTTTTGAGCAAAATGCAATTAGGTAATTACTTCACCATTAATTCTAATTAGTCAAATAAAAGTAATTAAAACACACCTCCAGGTGTCATATTTATTAAAGGACAGTTTGTTTTGATACGCCAGTGGTACTTTTCTTTCAGTCCCACACTCATTTCCAGGCAGGCTACTCTAGCAGGAATGATACTAATAATATATTTAACACAGGGAAATAATTTTTTTTTGGATGCCAAATGCTGGAATGCTGTGATGCTCAGAGTATTGACACCAATCTCCTTGTGTTTTTATTATTTGAAACGATATCAAGAAGCCAGCAAAAAGATGAAATTCTGCTGCACTGAATGCTGTATAAGACTGTCAATTAACTATGAAAATTATAGGATTTTAATTTTTAAACTTCTATTGGAAGTAACAGATTCTTGCATATGTAGTTGCTTTAAAGTTTGAAGTCCTTATTATTTAGATTAAGAAGTTCACTTTTCTTTAACTTTTATTTGGTATCACCAACAAACTTGGGCAAATCCAGGACTGTTTAAAGAGACAATGTGTTTTAATCTTCTACTTTCTGTAATTAAACAAAACTTCCAATTCGATGGGAAGTAATGATTTTTTTTTAATATCTTTTAAACAATCTTTTCAGGGAGTTTTGAATAGTATCCAAACTAACCATAGAGGAAGTTCTCTACATTTAAATATGAAGCACACAGTCAATAGAGGCATTAACAGAGAGAAACTTTAAAACCCTGGCTTCCCTCTTTAAAATGCATCATTGAAAACGAACTCAGTGTAATAAAGATTAGAAAAATCTCAGGGTACTTTATTTATTTTGGGATTTTTTTAGATCCGTTGTACATATTAATTATAAATTAGAGACACAGATCTGAACTGAAGAGTATAAATGTTTAAGAAGTTACAAATAATTGAAAAAGCAGAAAGTCCTTTAGGACTTCATCTTTCTTTAAAAGGATTCTGTTTCTCATTTTGTTTGTGGAAAGCTGAATTCTTGGACTCATGGGAAGGTTCTTTATAATGCAGGCATGCGACTTCTGTTCAGAACTGACTGACAAGATCAAATCTAATCTACATGGGTAGTTATTATCAGAAATATTTTAATCATAGCTTTGTACTTGATTTACTTGATTTAGGGAATTTATCTAAAGTAATGTTGAAAAATAAAATCTCAACTATCAAGCATTTTTGGCTTTATTATTAATAAATTAATTTTCTTGCCACTCAGGTATAGATCAAACAGATGGTTGAACCTAATGTCTTTCTGTTACAGTTTCCTCCCCAAACTAATTTATAAATTCTCTTTTTTTCCTTACTTGTTCATCTGACCAGAAACAAATGCACATACTTGAACATATACAGGTGTTTATATGAGAAATCAAGCTACTTAATAGAGAAAGTAGAAATTATTAAATAGAAAAAGTATCTGTTTGCCAGTTCAATCTAGTCCAAAGGTCCTCCACCTACAGCAATTTTATGCATTTATTAGCAATTTCTACGCAGCAGTGAATTTAAATTATTCAGGCTGTGTATAAGCAAGGTTGTCTATTTTGGCAAAGTAAAAAAAGTTAATTTAAAATAAAATTAAGATCCAAAATATTACATTCATCTATAAATACAATGACAATTTATCTATCTTAACTGAAATATAACTAGATATACATTTGTAATAAAATTTCATAATTTTTAAAATTTTATTTCTTTAATTATAACTTTTCACCAGCACCAATAGCACCTCCTAAGTGAGTGGGGTGGGGTGGGAATTCTTGGAATGATGAGAGATTTGACTTTGCAGTATCTTCTAGAAAAGCCTTGTCCTTTGGAACATTTAATCTATAATATTAATCACTGCTATTCTTGTAATATGATGAAAGTAAGTCATTGTTTTTTATCTTACAAAGGCATGAGGCAAAGCTTTGGCACAAAGGGAGTGCAAAAAGGTACTGTAGAAATAACATTTTGTTCTAAACAATTTTGAAGAAAACAAGCACAGAACCAAACAGTTTTAGAGGAATAAAATACAATGGATTAAGAAAAAGCTTGCTCAGAGTAGAAAAATTAGATGGAAAGCATTGTGTCTGTTCAGAGGGAAGGGGAGAGTGGGGGAGGATGCTAGATATGGGAAAAGAGACCTGGTTAGTCAGTGATTTTTATGAGCTGCTTTTTTACATTTCCACACTCTTATTTCATGAAATGGAATATTTTCTTCCCTCAGGGATGAAAGCATTTTAGATTTGTTGATGTTCTGCCTTTAACTTCGCAGCCAAAACCAACATTTTCTAATGGTAATGTATTTCTATTTAAAAGACATTTGCAGTAAAAAGTTTATTCTGGTCTGCTTATGTGCAATCCAGCCATTCTGTAATTGCTTCTACAGGCAATATAGCTATAGGCAAGTTGTCAGTATTTATGCTTAAGATAAAAATCCTGGTTATAAGGAATTTTTCCATTGGGATAAACAATAGCCTGGAGGAAAAGGCAAGAGAAGGAAACCATATTTCTAAAAAATTACATAAAAATGGAAAGACAAAATCTAGTACAAAAAGCTGTAAGGCATTTGCAGTTGGCTCTTCCTATGAAATCAATGTATATTGTGCCTATTCATACACCCACACACACTTAAACACACTTGTATATATATTAAGGTTTGTCTTGCTTTACAGTCGGATATCTTTAAAAACAGAAATATATGAAAATACTAAAGAAACAGAACTTGTCTAAGCTGTTTAAAATCCAATTTTTTATATATATTTGATTAACTTCTTCAATAACACCCCTGAGATTTGCCTTAAACCTATCTGTTAGGTAGAAAAATAAGAAGAAGCATACTTTTCCTTTTTTTTTTTTTCTGGATTCATTACATTTTAGTTGCATGGCTATTTATTTCTGTTTTAAGAGATAGGCCTATATCAAATCAAGGCACTACCCAATGTTTCTAGCTAAAAAGAAAGCAAAGCCTAACCTGCTGAGCCATGAAAACCTTTACAGTGAGGAGTGAATATAGCCATATTTGCTGACAGTCTGAAGGAATAAAAATTTATTCTGATTGCTTGCTGTAGGTGTCTAGGTTTCAGAATTACAGAAGGAGTAAAGTCAGAAGGGACCACAATGAGTCATCTGGTCCAACCTTGCTTTCCAGTCAGGGTCATCCTAGAGTACATGGCACAGGATTCTGTCCCAAGGGTGCTTGAATATCTCCAGTGAGGGAGACTCCACAACCTTCCTGGGCAACCTGTCACAGTGCTTGGTCACCCACACAGTAAAGAAGTTCTTCCTCATGTTCAGGAGGGACTTCCCATGCATTTCTACCCATTGCCTCTTGTCCTATTGATTGATGCCACCAAGAAGGGCTTGCCCCCATTCTTCTGACACCCTCCCGTTAGATACTCATACATATTGATGAGGTTCCCTCTCAGTTTTCTCTTCTCAAGGCTGAACAGACCCAGCTCCCTCAGCCTGTCCTTGTAAGAGAGATGCTCCAATCCCTTAATCATCTTTGTTGCTGTCCACTGGACCTGCTCCAGGAGCTCCATGTCTCACTTGTACTGAGGAGCCCAGAACTGGACACAGCACTCCAGATGTGAGGCCACATCTGGGCTGAGTAGAGGGGCAGGATCACATCCCTTGACCTGCTGGCAATGCTCTTCCTAATGCACCCCAGGATAACATTGGCCTTTTTTGGCCACAAGGACACTGCTGGCTCATGAACAGCTTGTTGCCTGCTATTGTGCACAAAATCACCACCAGTTCTGCTTTTGTGGGTGCCTGGCATTTAGCCAGTGTCAAAACACCTTCATCCCCACTCCTGCCTAGTTCTTGGCCTTAAATTCACTCACAATTTTTCTCTACCTCCTAGCCACCCAGCAGTCCAGAGGTACTGGGGTTGGCATCAGTTCCTCATATGTTGTCTTTGCCCCTCTTTAGAGGGAGGACTCCTCATACTCTTCCCCTGATCCCCTGTAGCATCTCTTTCTTAGGAGATAATCCTCCATGGACTTCTCCAATTTGGGTTCTTCCCATGGGCTTCAGTTCTTCACAAACTGCTCCAGCATGGGACCTTTCCACAGGATTCGGTCCCTCAGGAACAGATTGCTCCAGCATGGGCTCTCTGTGTGGTTACGAGTCCTTGCAGCAAACCTGCTTCAGTGTGAGCTCTGCTCTCCACAGGTCCACAGGTCCTGCTGAGAGCCTACTAAAGTGCAGCCTTCCACAGTCACAGCCTCCTTCAGACACCCATCTGCTCTGGTGTGCGGTCATCTGTGGGTGGCAGGTGCATCCCTACTCCAGCATGGACCTCCGTGAGCTGCAGGAGCACAGCTGCCTCTCCGTGTGTGAGAGACTGAAAGAAGAAAGTCTAATGTCTCAAACAATTGGCCAATTGCAAAAGCAGCAGGTACTTTGCTGAGGCCAGGCTTGTACCTTCCAACCAAAGGAGGGGAGGAGAGTTCTTAGGTGTTTTATAGCAAAACCTCTTATCTGCATAAGAAGAGCCCTGGTGCAGAAGAGCTGCACCACCACCAGAGGATGACTACAACAAACCAAATGTTGCTTAGCAGCAAGCTGGGTTTTGAGTCAGATGGGTGAGAAGGCTGATAAGAAGCAGATCCTGCAGAGGTGGGAGAATGCTTTTTGCTATGCCAGTATCCTCCCTTACACAATTGGCTCAGGCGTAAAACTCCCCCCTCCCCCAGGAAAAGTATCAGGACATTCATATGTTGGCCTGAAGATGTTCATCCCTTCTGATGGGCCATAACTGACGTAGCTAGGCTGTCGTGATGGTGATCATATCCTAGAAGGTGTCATAAATCAGACAGATTTCTGGGGCCTTCCACCAAAGGATGGTGCATGATCCACAGTGTTGCATGCACAGTGTAAAACTCTCATCCTCGGGGGAAGTATGTGGGCATTCTCACCTGGACCTGAACATATATTAACCCATTGAACTTTGTGATCCTCTTTTCAACTGAAGTTGCCTAGTTATTTTGGGTTTTTTTCCCCCTCTTCCTAACTGTATTGTCCTAGAGGCACCATCACTGTCCCCAACAGACTCAGTCTTGGACAGTGTCTAACCAATCCTTAAGCCAGCCAGCATTGGCGCTATCAGAGGTAGGGGAAGTTTCTAGCAGCTTTTCACAAAAGCCACCCCTGTAGCTTCGCCCTGCTACATTTCTACACCAACCCAATAAACACGATTATCTGTGGATTAAATTTTAATGAAGGTCCTTTTCACCACCAACCCTAGAAAAAACTTAGTGCTTAATTTAATCATATAAATTTGTAATATTCAGAAAAGAAGCTTAAATCAGTCCTGTTCTTGGATTCATCTCCCATGACTAGGTAGTATAAAATATCTAGGCAGATCTGGAAAGAGGTGGCAGAATCTCCTCCCATGGGATTATCCCAGACTTTAAAAGAAACATGCTTCCTTTATCATATTTTCTATATTCAAAAGGGATGTAATACCCAAGAAACAACAATGCATAATAAATCACTCTACTCTAGCGTGTATTTGTGTATGCATACATATATATTTATGCATATACATTTAATCAAATTGATTATAGAATAGAAAATTCATTGTCACTGGAAAATTCATTGTCAACACAAAATAGAAAAAAACAAGCCCAGACAAGGTTATGTAGGAAAATCTGTCGACCAAAATCACATTGACTAAGTGGAGAAATGTTTTAACTTCCAAAGTTAGGCTGTACTGTAAGACATGATTTTTACCCAAAGACAGCCCATTTAAGTTAGGCATTTCAGTGCCTCCTGAGCAACTCTGGGAAGAAACTCATATGTTTAAGTGTTGCTATTTTCCTCAAATATTAGTAGTAGTTAGAAAATTAGAGTACTTTATATTTGGCAACGAAAACTGTTAAGTAGCTTCAGCCTGATAAAATAAAATATTTTTTTTTTTTTCTGTTTTGGGACATGCTGGCAAGCAAATGACCAATCTCCTTTCAATGAATACTATCTTTGTGTTAAGTAAAACAAACAGTGGCTCACAATGGGAACACAAATATAAAAGCATTTGATGTATCCAACTCTATATTTCCCCTGTCAGTACTCTGACTTTTGGTTTCCTGGGATACAAGCCAAATGTCAGCACACGCTTCTGTGGAGGGTCTTGTTTGGAATTGTTATTAAAAGATCTTCATATGACATCATGGAACTCTGTCTCTGAAAGTATGAGCTGACTGCTTCCCAGAATAAAATATATTAATATTTTTAATAACACTAGCCTCAGCAAATAAATGGTCTTTGTCTCTATGTAGAGTTTATACATGAGTTCATTATACAGTGAAGGAGAAGACTTAAACAAGACAAGCTAAGGTTATGAATTAATAGGATTGAATATCAAAAAGGTTACAGAATGGTCACTAAAGTCTGTGTCAGAACAGCATATGAGAAATTTAGCTGAAGATGGATTCATAGCTGAAATGAATTAGTTATATGAAAATAAAATAATGTAGATCTTAAGAACAAGAAGCAAGATCCATCAGTTATATATCAGAGCTAATTGAGTAGCCCCAAATATTTAGACTCCATTATTTGTATCAGATCTAAGAATATGGTAAATAAAATATTGTAACTAAAAGGGAAAGGTAATACAGTTCTTAGAACCTCAATGTCTTGAAGCTCATGAAATACCTTCTACTAAACTGTCAGTGAGTTGCAGGAAACCTGATCTAATCCTTGTTAACTTTACTGATATTTTCCCCACATAATTTAACAAATGGCTGACTTAGCCCTAAATTCTTAATAAAAACTATACATGAGTTGTGTTTATACAGAATATGTTGCTTCAAAACTGTTAAGTTTACCTTCATTTAAAAACTGTATTAAGATCATGGAAAAACCAAGGCACAAACTACTGAAACAGATTTGTGAATTCTTGAAAGGCATGAAAAGAAAGACTTGGGGTACAAAAATATTTTGCTTGCCTTCTGTTTTTGTTGAAAGGAACATCCAGGGATGACTGTGTGTTCTCACTGCATCAAAATGACTGCATCAAAAGTTTTCAATGCTTTTTTCTTCATAATATATCTAATAAAATATGCATCCATTTTAAAGATTTGTAAGCTTCACATAGGTATCGAGAACACAGAAGAAGCAAATGGAAAGTTTGTAGTATTTTGTGAGCAAGTTTAAATGAGCAATAAAAACATCTATAGTGAGAAATGTTTACTAAGTTCTTCACCTTTATACAGTTCAGTATCTCTTTCTGCATGACAGGTAGAAAATATTCTCATTACTACTGTCCTGCTCCTTTCCCCAAATTCTTTTTACTTGGTTTCCTTACAGTATTCAACAACATGAAGGTATGAATTCTTCAAATCAAGCATGCACAAGGAAATAATCTTCAAAGAAGCTTTTACCAGAAACTTTCTAAGTTACTTTCTACTCCTATGGCATGTACTGCAACAGTTGAATTTTTTCCTTCAGAAAATTCTAGTGTGATAAGGGAAGGGTGGAAGAGGGTTTGGGGTGAGGGGAGGAAGTTTTGTCAAGGAGTAACTTCTCAGGAAGTCTGATTATTTATCAGGTCCAGGGTGAATTCCTGATCAGAAGCAGTGAAAGTCTTATTCTTTCATTGGTAATTGCTTAATGCAGTAGAAAACAGCATTTAGTCAATATGATGTGTCAGTAAGACCTTTAACATTGCAGGTATTTTACCCTGCAAAACATATATATATATATATATATATATATTTCCACAACATGCCATAGATCACAAGAAATTTAAATGAACAATAGCAGAACTCACACAGAACAAGACACAACATAGCTAAATGCATATAATTTTGTGTTTGTCTAAATATCCATGCCTACAAGTAAAGAATAAGGCTAGTTAATACAATCCTAAATTCTTGTGCTAGTGTCTTTCTGCATCATTCTGCATTCATTGTGCCACAGAGAAGTTTGAGTGCGCATGTGATTGAAAAAATGTGTGTTGGATTTTTTATTAATAAAAGTATTTCCACAGGCATTAGTAACAAAACAAACTGGCAAATTGAGATGTGCCATGGGCTCCTTTTGTTTGGGTCTAATTTTTAATTCTTAAAAAAAAATCAAGAAATATCAAGTGGAAGAACATGGATGTGAAAATCACTAGAAATTCAAATGTCTGAGTTAGACTACTCTCATTCTTCTAGCATATTTAATTTAAAAAAAAATAAAAAGAATCAATAAAACAAACCAAACTGAAACTGCTTGCTTTAAACTCATATATGAACAATAAATAAATTTGGGCGCTCATAGACACTTGACCCAAAAACTGAAACAATGGCGATAACAGTTGTATCCTAGAATTGAAACTGCACACAAAGACCCTTCCAAATGGTGCGTGGAACATTTCCAATTTCATCTTAGTAGGCTTCCCACAATGGATGCAGTTTTCTAACAACTGTCTAAATGTGTATACAGAGCTGATAAATACTGGCCGCACTTTCAAGATGTGCTGAAGCTTCTGGCTGAGCTCGCCCACAACAAGGATCACAACTAACCTTTCCTATTGCTCTGGAGAAGTTGGAGGGCCAGTCCTCAAGCTTGTATTTATGTAATGACCCAGATATTCATCACCTACTATTTAAAGACACCTCAGAATTGCACTCTTCATGTTGATAAGCCACCACTTTCTACACAGACCAGACCTGTCTGGTTGTCCTCTGCCGTCAGAACCCAGCACCCTGGCCTTGCCTCTGAGCTTTGACATTGTCTGGGCCCCCAAAACACCTGCTTGAGTTTTGATGTGAGAACAGCTGTCTGTAGCCTCTTGACAGCTGTTTTCACAAAATACAAAATATATCATATAAAATATTGGAAGGCATCTCTGAAGTTCACCCAGTACAACTTCGTGCTCAAAGAATGCTGATTTCAATGATACATCATGTTGTTCAGGTGCTTATCCAGAAAAGTTTTCACAATTCCTAAGTCTGGGGATTTTGTAACCTCATAGATTACTTTCAGCATTGTCATTTAAATGCATTGCAACTTTATTAGTTTAAGACTGGCCAACAGAAGAAAAAACTGTTGGAAGTTCCCAAAAAATATAGTGAGCTGCTTCAGGAAGGGTAAGGATAATTTTTGAAACTGCATCTTAAGGAAAACCCATATTATTCTTTGCTCACTTAGATGAACCCATAGTAACAGAATATAGTGCAAAAAAACCCAAAAACCAAATCAACAACCCAAAACATTAGGAGGACTGAAAAAGAATAGAAGCTAAACTATGCATCTTTATTTTACGGAGAAATGTAAATAAAATATATTTTAAAATGTTACGGCTTTTTAAACAAAATAAACAAACAAAAAACAAAACACAAAAAACCCCAAAACCCCAGAACTCCAGTGAACACAAAAATTAAAATCAATAAAACAGCATAGACTGGATTTAAACAGAAGAAATCAGAGTTTTAGAAACTATAGATTAGAGAAGCGATTTGTTAGAACACATTGTTATAGTATTCTTGAAGATCTGGTTAGCAGTCAATTTTTTATATAGAGGAAGCTGACCACTGAATTAAAAATTACCACAATGAAACAAACCTATGTTTTCTCCAATTAAGACAAAAGTTCTGGTTCTTGTATATCATGGTTTTCTGATACTGGAGAAGATCTACTAAGTCCCTTTTAATTTTCCATTTCTTCCCTCAGTTGCAATTTGTGTATGAGAAAATACCTTTTCTCTGAATAAGGCTCTCCTTTTTGCTAAAACAGACTCTTTTGTTATTGTAACCAGGAAAGAAGAGATATGTCAATAAACAGTCAGAATAAAATAAATAAGAGATTACTTCACCACAGACAATTATTTAGTGGTGCTTTTCACTCTAGATATGCCAAGGACCCAGATTTGTCTGTGTCACATATGTTGTTTTGGTTTGTCTAAATACATTGTTTTAATACCCAGATGAGAATTAAACAATTACTGATTCACATGAGTGTTCCTTTGGAATTTGTACTGCTTCAGCTCTTGGTTATCTCTCAAATCCCTCGTAATACACATATCTGCCTGACAGCTTACAGAATTCTTTTGGGATACACAGAGAAAAACAGTAAAGGATGATGGGGATTCAATCAACACAGATGCATTAGGATCAGACAGAATACCAGAACATTATAAGGTCTACCAAGTATTTTCAAGTATTGGCATACAGTGATCTCAACAATTGACTCTGGAAGGGTGTTTCACATCTTACCCTATTAATCAAATAGAAATTGCAGGGGATTTCAAAAGAGAGACAGAAAAGATTTATAGACTGGCCATTCAGATTTTTGCCTACTGGATATTTTCTAACTCCATGCAAAATCTACCTTTAAAAGTCTCCATAAGGCATCACTATCTCCCTAATGCCAAGTGTTCCCTGATAGTAACTACAAATTTTCTTTTACTTTTTTTTTGTTATTCCACTATTCCACAAAATGATCAGTCCCTATACATCATAAAAACCTTCAAATATTTGTAGAATGTCATGACTTTTTCATCATCTACCTGTTAAAATTAGTTCTTTTAATCTTTACGCAGAAGTCAATATATTTCTCCTCTTCTTTCTAGTTACTTTTTATGACATATTACATTCGGCTAGAAGAAGATTTTACCATTTTTCCATTACTTACTCTAGGCTAATAATATTTATAGCTATCATAATAACAAATTTTCAAACTTACAGAGTCATAGAATCATTTAGGTCAGAAAAGACCTTCAAGATCATGAAGTTCAACCATTAACCCAGCAGCACCAAGTCCATCAATAAACCTCATTGCTAAAGGCCATGTGTACATCTTTTAAACACCTTCAAGGATCCTGACTCAACCAGTTCCTTGGGAAGCCTGCTCCAATGTTTGACAAACCTTTCAGTAAAGAAATTTTTCCTTATATCCAAAGTCCTGGCACAACTTGAAGCCATTATCTCCTGTCCTCTTGCTTGTTACATGCGAGACAAGACTGATCCCCAGCTCGCTACAGCCTCCTCTCAGGTTATCTGTAGGAGAGAGTGATAAGGTCTTCTCTGAGATGCCTCTTCTCCAGGCTAAAGAACCCCTGCTTCCTCAGCCATGCCTCATAGAACTCGCTCTCTAGACCTTTAATTGGCATTGTTGCCTTTCTCTGAACGTACTCCAGAACCTCAATGCTCTTCTGCTAGGGAGGGGCCTGGAACTGAACACAAGATTTAAGGTGTGGCCTCACCAGTACCCAGTACAGAGGGACAGAAGCTTTCCTAGTCCTGTTGGCCACACCTTTTTTGATACAGGCTGGGATACCATTGACCTTCTTGGTCACGTGGACACACTCTGAATCATGTTCCGCAGACTGTTGACCAGCACTGCCAGCTCCTTTTCTACCAGGCAGCTTTCTAAACACTCTGTCCCCAGCTGGTACCACTGCAGGGCATTGTTGTGACCAAGTACTGGACCTGCACTTGGCCTCGTTCAACCTCATTTTGTTGGCCTTGGCCCATCAATCCAGTCTGTCCAGATCCCTCTGCAGAGCCTTCCTGCCCTCCAGATCAATGCTCCCACCCACCTTGGTGTCTTCAACAAACTGCCTGTCATTGACAACTTTCCCTTGGATCACAGGGGCATTATTCTGCCCTCTGACCCTCTCTTCTAACTCAACGGGATAACACCTGGAGAACAACTGCTCTTATTATTAAAGACTGGTGCAAAGGAGAAAATAAGTACTTCAGCCTTTCCTTCAACCTTTGTGACTATGTTTCCGTGTTACATATTTAGGTATTGGACTAGAGAAAGATTCATTGCAGAAATTCTTGGAGTCCAGTAAAACAAGGATGTATTGCAGTATAAATCAGCTAAAAGTAGGTCCAACTGAGTCACTACAAAAAAGAAGACCACTAAAGAATCTGAAAGAGAAAATAATAAGTTAAAGCAACAGAATTTAAAAGAAAAATAAAATCTCAGGGGGGAAAAATCACCTTATGTTAGGAGAGTTAACCGAGAACTTATTTTTAATATAAAACTTTATTTTAATGTTAAGCTTGTAAAGAGTAGCCCCCCAGAAAACATCCACACACACAAAAAGAATTCTCCTACTAATAATTTGAAATTGCTGAACAATTATTCATGAAAATATTTAGAAAGAGAGAGCTATGCAGAAAAAAAAACCCCAACCAACAGAACCCAATGCAATTTGCCACAGTAAAATATTAATATAAAGAAAATAAAATTGTAAAACCCAGAAACAATTGCAGGAACTTAATTTCTCTGTCTAGGAATATGAGGCAAAAATTCCATAAATATGGTATCATTTAATGAGAGAGGAAAGGACTCACAAATTAGAACAAGAAAAGCAATTTTGGCATTGGCTATGCTATAATGAGATTCAAGTCCTAAATATGTAAATTATTTATTAAAATCTATGAATAAATTTGCATGAAGGAAAATATAGTTAAAAACCTCAACTAAATAGCTCAATAAATTCCAATTCATATAGTATATTTCATAATATTTCTGATTCTAATAGAAAAATGAAAAAAAACCTTGCAATTTTGTGTGCATTCTCAAACATCTATATCCCCATTTTACTAGCTCATCTTCTGTCATTCTTTACCTCATCTAACCTAGTCTATGTAAAGGTGATTTTTTAAAATCCATAATCAAATGTCCACTATTCGTTCATCTTGACTCTTCTTTCCATAAAATAAGAAAATTTTTAAGTTGTTTTTTTTTTTTTGCACTCAGGTTTGAAAAATAAGTTCTTAACTATTATAATTCGATAACATATCAACAGAATGTTTGGGCAAAGTGGAACATTACTTAACATGTCACAAAAAGAACAGACAGGATGAAAGGCAGAAGGAATCTTTCTATCTTATGATGTTGGTTTTCTTAGCTCCAAGTAATTTAGACCTGTATAAAAGGGGGCCTTACAACTTTCTCGGTACTAGCTTTACAAAACCACATAGCATACTGAGATATATGACCTGCTGCAAAGCTTTCCTTAATGCCAAAGATTCATGCTTTCTTAAAGATGAGAATATTTTATATGCAGTGAGTAGTTATTTCATACTTTGACTTCAATTCCTTAGTTTAGTTTTCTATGTTTGATACAAAAGAAATATTTAAATTCATTTCAGTTCCATGGGGAGAAAATCAAAAATATAACTAAAAAACAAAAGAGCCCGTATCAATAGGAAAATGTGACAAGACACTGATTTTCAGGCCATTTTAAATATGTTTTCAAAGCATAATATGTACTCTGCTCATAGACACCCCCATGAATAAAGGGAGAAATAATTAACGATTGTCGGTGTGTCCCAGAGGAATCCTACAGGATTTTTCTCTTTCTGTGAAGGCTCAGGATCAGAGCCAAGGCTCCCCCTTACTGCATTTTTGGGTTCTTCCATTTCCCCTTACCTTAATTCTCTGAAAGAACTCGTGGGACAGGGTGGAATAGTTGCAAAACCAGAGAAATAGAAATATATCCATTTTGCGGTTTTGCTAATGTATACAGAGAATTTCTTACAGCTTCAGAAAATTGTACTGGTAAGATTTCAGTCTGAGACTAGTAGTCTGATTTGATAAGAAGGAAATTGAATCAACTTCCTCCATTAATGTTATTATTAAAATCCTCTTGGCATTCTCCAAAAGAATCACTTCATTATGCTGAAAGTAACGTATCTTTACTTTGAGTAATATTGACTAGAAAGAAGGATTTTCTTTTTAAAAATTCTCCACAGGAACTAATAATAGAATCATTGAATCATAGAGTTGCTAGGGTTGGAAGGGACATAGTTACAACTCCCTGTCAGAAGCAGGGACACCTCCCACTAGATCAACTTCCTCAGAGCTCCATCCAACCTGGACTTTCAAGGATGGGACATCCACAACTTCTCTGGGCAGCCTCTTGCAGTTCCTCACTAGCCTTACAGGAAAGAATTTTTTTTATATCTAATCTAAACCTATTCTCTTTCAGTTTGAATCTAGTCTCCCTTGTCCTGTCACTACATCCTCTTGTAAAAAATCCCTTTCCATCTTTGTAGGTTTTCCTATAGGACTTGAAAGGCTGCAATTTAGTCATCCCACAGTCTTCTCTTTTCCAAGCAGAACAAACATAATTCTATCAACCTTTCCTCATAGGAAAAGTAATAAACTCCATCCCTTTTACCATTTTGCTGGGCTTCCTCTGCATTTGATAATACAGGTGTGTGTGCTGGGGACCCCAGAACTGGATGCAGCTCTGAAGGTGGGGGTCTCACAAGGACAGAGCAGAAGGGCAAAATCCCCTCCCTCACTCTGCTGGCCATGCTGCTTTGGTGCAGCCCAGGATAAGTTTGGCTTTCAGGGGTGAAAGGACGTATTGCCAGGTCATGTCCAGCCACTCATCCATCAGTACCCCCACGTTCTTCTTGGCAGGGCTGCTCTGGATCTGCTCATACCCCAGCCTGTATTGATACCATTCTCTGATCCAGGTGCAGCGCCTTGCACTTGGTGGTGTTAAACCTCATGAGATTACCGTGGGCCCACTTCTGGAGCTTGTCCAGGTCCCTCTGGATGACGTTCCATCCTTTGGTTGTGCCAAATGCACCTCTCAGCTTGGAGTCATAGCATATTTGCTGAGGGAGCACTTGATCCCTTCATAATATGTCATTAATAAAGATATTAAATAATTGTTCCATCACGACACAAATCCCTGAGGGACACCAATTGTCATGGATATACATTTATGAATGATGTAGGAAAGAACTATGTGGGAGAGAATATAAATGCCCTTTCAATAGCTATAGTATCTTCCATTGTGTTTTCAACTTTTGTTTTCTGTTTGCTGCCACATGCCATATCCAGACAAAAGTCAGACAAGTTACCTGTAACACAGGTCTCATGTCCTTCCAGTAGAAAAGGCTGAAGGCTGGCTTTCTAAGGACTGGCATCACTGACCATTTGAAACTTAAAACCAAGAAATCTTTTGAAATTTACTCTTTGCCTACCCCTTCTTTGACACTTTTCATTACTGAGATCCCCCAGGGGAGAGGCAGAAAGCAGGAGATGGGTGAGCATACAAAGCATAAAAGAAGTATGGAAAGGAAGGAAGAATAATGGTGATATTCCTGTACATGAAATGGTGTCTATAATCTCACATAAGAAAAAAACAATATATGTGAGAGGGAACTAATGAGGTTATTAAACGAGGGGCATTCTCTCACACAAAATCAAGTATATGTAGCTTATCTGTGTCCAGATTTTGGAATGTGACCATACTGTGTTTTCATTTGTTACCCACCAGTAATAGAAAATCACATTTCAAAACTTTAATTTTTAGAAGACATCCGCCTGTTAATTAGTTACTATAAAAAATAAAAGTCAAAGGACAAAATACTAATACATTCACTCAGGAAGCTGAAGTTTTTATGGTTTTTTAGGCCTAAATTTTTGTTTTAAAAGGCAGATTTTGCTAAAAAGAAATGGTATCATTTTCATAAGAATATCAAATAAGGCCCAATATTCATTCAGATTTTCAGGGGGCAAAGAAATAACAATATATTACTATAAATGTTATTGGGTTTGGTGTGAAATTCTAGGATAATGAATGAATTATTATATTTACAAATTGAACTAAGTTTCTACTTTTACAGAGAGGCCATTTATGGCTAGAGGGATGTAGAAAAATTGTGCAGATATATAATTTGATGCATAACATTGTCATCAAACTCCATGTATTACACCTATTTTTTCACAATATCAAAAATTCCATTTCCTGGCTCTCTAAATAATCTAAAGCATTTATAAAGATACTTTAAAATATGGTCCTGGAAGAGCTTGGCCAAAATATGACCCAATAATAACTTTTAAATCATTGCAATTCACAGGGCTGGAAATAGAAACTTCAGGCTGAGTCATAGTTCATATTCTGCTCTTCCTAATCACTGTAATAAAGTTCAAAGTCACATTGCTTCCATGTGTTTTAACCATATCATGCCTCAAGACTGAATGCTGTTTTTCTTGAGGAAAATAGAAAACATTTTGTAACTATTTTTAAAAAATTATAGAAGAAATTAGTCCAAAGAATATTTAATATTTCAAAACATGCTGCAAAATTGTTAACAGATTGACTATTGACCTAATTTTTAACCAAAGAAATCTGTAAAAGAAAACAATATGGTAAAAAGTGTTCAGAAATCTGTGATTTTTTTTTCTTTCAAACATTTATTAGAACAATTTATAGAGAACTGAGACTACAAAGCTGTTAACAGCAGGTGTTAACATGTATTTTGAGAGATTTCTTTATTATAAAACAACATGCAAGGTAGATCGAGCTTTTAAAAAATGTCAGCATTTAAAAAATCCCCAACATCTATGAGTTATGAGGGGTTTTACATTTTGTTTTGGATTTTATTTATATAGATTTATATAAATGTATTCTTTGGTTTGGTTTTTTTTCAAATGAGATAGCAGCATACAATCTGGATAGATAATAAACATATTTTTAAAATTTAGTGGAAGATTAAGCAAAAAATGTTTAAATCTTAATTGAAATCTGTCACATTCCCATAGCTAATGATGAAGTACAATAAGAAAGAGATATCTGAAAGATACCTTCTTAAACACATATAGGTGTATGCATACATATAAATATAAATATATGTTTGCACATACATATATCTATGTTTTTGAAGTGAATTAAATTGTATTTTCTGTTTGGTTTTTTTTTGTTCAAAGGTTCCACAAATATATTTCCTTTACTGTCAATCATGTTAACATACTCAATAGGAGGAAATTTACAGCTGGACATTTAAAGGTCTTACAAACTCAAACTGAAGAAAAATAATCTTTGTAGTAGGGGTCTGCATTATTTTTCTGTTTACATCATGTGTCATTTAACTATCAAACCTGCCAGATGCTCTCATGAAAATGTCACCTATGCTGTAATTTTAAGAGGTCCTCCATGTGGTTTTTGCTGATATTATATAAACAAAAAATCTATTTTAGAAGGAAATGTAAAAGTTTTGGACATGATATGGTCATTTAGCTTGGCAAGCCCTTACCCTTTACATTTACTTTATCTCCCATTCCTTTCATTGTCATAAAGAGCTGAAATTCTCATTAGACTTTTCAAAGCATTTGACTTAATATTAAAGCATAAAAACTTGCCCTTTTATGAAGCCTGAAATTTCCCATTAAATTTATAATTTATAATTGTAAAGATGTATATGAAAATATTTTTTCACCTTTTTCCTTCACTGACCACATTTTTTTCCTCATTTTGTTCTTCTCGTGTTTCTTGGATAATTTGAGATAATCATGCTTGTGAATACCCTTTTTTTGAAACCATGAAGCTACACTTACAGCACATTTAATGGGATACTGGAAAAATTTTGACTTACGGAGTTGTTTAACTTAAGATTAGTTAATGAACTCAAGATTAAAAAAAAATGCCATTATCAAGGAAAAAGCCATATCAAGATGGTGAAAATAATTACTTTGCATGGTAGTAATCAGTGTTAAGCACTCAGGAGTGTAATCTACTTTTGGAGCATTCATAGAAGACCTTACTGTGGTGTATCAATACTTAAAGGGGGCTCTAAAGGTAGAGGTTTAACTAAAGCCTGCAGTCATAAGGACAAGGGGAATGGTTTTAAAAAAAGAGAGAATAGGTTTAGATTAGATATAAGGAAGAAATTTTTTATGAGGAAGATAGTGAGATACTGTAACCGGTTGCTCAGAGAAGTTGTGCATGCCCCATTCCTGGAAGTGTTCAAAGTCAGATTGGACAGGACTTTGACCACAGTGATCTAAGTGGAAGATATCCCTGTCCATGTCAGAGGTTAAAACTAGGTGATCTTCAAGGTTTCTTCCAACTCATACTTTTCTATGATTTTATGATTCTGATGAGCTTCCTTGTTTCCAGCAACTTTTTTGTATTAAGACACACAAATAGGTGGCTGGCTTTATAGGATACAGTTACTGATAACTTTCTCTATAGTGTTCACATACTTATCCCCAGTATCCCACTAGTTTGAGAATTTGATGCCTGCTTTCACTGCCTCAGCTTTCCTATGTGTTTTTGTGTAGCATCACTGTGTGGCTAGGCAAGGCTCCCTGAGAGATGGGAACTTTGTCTACAGTGTTCACATACATATTTATCCCCAATATCCTACGTGGTTTGAGAGAGAAATAAAAGAGGTTGCTTCTGGTTTTATGACAGCAGTCTTTCCATCCTCCTATCCCCCATCAGAGACTTATGTCTAATAACTTAAAAATTGTGGACTTTTATTCTGCAATGGAATTTTTTGGGGGGCAAAATCTCAGGGACTTCTTCCAGCTAACAAAAAGTAGGTAGCTGAAGCAGAATGGAACTGGCTTCTGTTATCAACCATGTACAGGAAAAACCTCCACTGAGCTGTGCCATAACCTTCAGTCACTGAAACTCAGTAAATTTAATTTTGTGTCTGTTTTCCCTGCCTCAGCTTTCTTATGTGTTTTTGTGTAACATCACATTTTGTGTAGCAAGGGAAGACTCCCTGAGAGATGAGAACTCCTGAATTTTCATTAAGTTCTATTACTGCAGTTTTTCATTTTCTACAGTTAATCCTGATGCTTAAAGCAAGATTGAGTGGATGTAGGAATCCTTTCAGATTTAGCCCTCTGTTTGGAGCTAGCATTTATGTGGCTTAAAATGTTCCCTTTCATTCTTTGCCAGAAATTATTTTCATGTAGTAATGCCTATTTCTTTTTTTTTTGTTTTCCTGACACGTGCTACCTTGAATTTCTATATAATTTTTCTGTATGCTACATCTGGAGGCCCTTTTCTTTATATATTCATTCAATGTGACTTCATTCAAAAGCATTCTCTCTCCTGAATTCTTTACTATTAATATTGTTTCTTGGCTTCTAAACAGTGGTGTCCTGCTGGGCCATCAGCGAGATTTAAGTGCTATAGTTTGCACATATCCTTGAGAATCATATTTCATATGGAGGAGAAATTAACCACACAGTCTCTTATTATATTCTGAGTGCAACTAAGGTGAAAAATGTGATTAATTTTGAGATAAAACATTTCAAATTCACTTTCCCAGCTCTTTTAAATCCAATTATAATATTTCCTCATCGTTTTTACAAACTGATTTCACACCCGCAGAAGTGCATTTCAAGGAGGTTATTGATAATCCATATCACTCAGCAAGTCCTGAATCATACAATTACACTGTCCCTTCAGAAACCAGGTAGCTCAATACAGACTGAGCACTAGAACTGATCCCCCTGTTGATCAGTTAAAATCCCTGGACTATACTCAGGCATTGCATCAGACAGTACTAGCTGTGCTCAGCTGAAAGACTCACAGACAGTGTTAATAACAACAGAATGGGTAAGCTAAAATTATCCAGACACCTGTGATGCATGGAGAGGCTATCTAGAACAGAGGCTGGACATAGTTAAAGGAATAAAGTAGGTATTTATTAAAAGGTCTTCAAAGGATACACCCTGGGCAGCACAAGAGCTCAGCTGGGGCTCTGCCCAAGACAGCCCAAAGATGGATGCAAGATGGACACCTGGTCATGAGTTTTCACACTTTTGTAGGTTTTGGTCCATTTACATATTGGGGTTAGTTGTCAATAACAGCTTCAGGTTTTGCAGTCCCATCCTCCCAGATTGCTCTGCTCAATTTGCCGTTGTTTGTACTTTTTGGGCCTGAAGCTGCAATCGTGTCCTGGGTTGGAAAAGGATTGTTTTGTCTAACTAAACTGTGAAGAGAACTTGCTAACATTTTACATGAAGCTCAGAGTTATGTACTAATGCAATCCAGAATCTGGAAAATATGAAAGCTGAAACTTAAGCCATCACCTCTTTGCCCAGACTCAGATTCATGCCATGACATTCTTTTACTCATATACGTTTACATTTTTAATCAAGACACTGACTTTTTATGTAATATTTCATAAGCAAAGAAAGAAAAAAAAACATAAGGATAATGTTCTACTATAGTGAAGGAAACAAGATGGTTGAAGGCTTAATCTGCACAAATGAAAAAAAAGAAAATTATTAAAATAGTAAGAATATTTAAAATATCTTGATTAATTCAGATGCAAGCAAGCTACTCATAAAAGATACATTAAAGAAAAATTGCTGGGTATGATATAAAGTTAGAGAAGAAAGATGTAATTATTTGTAATAGGCTGGTCAGACTAGATGTCCTAATAATTCCTTATGACCTTAGACTTTTTTATTTTACCAATCTATGACTAAAATAAATACTCGATAAATTAGTGGTAAGCTCTCTCATTTCAACACACAGATATTATTTGCAACCTGCAGTTTTCTCAAGGTTGTGTCTTAAGTACCAAGTACATTGGTTGCTGCAGAAACAATATAGATCATTATACTAATTGTGCAATTTTCTTTTCTTTTCAGTTTATTGTCTCCCCTATTATTACGACACTATATTGAAAGGTGTTTGGAGGGTTGCATGTGTGTGTATACAGCTGTGCACAGGAGAAAATTCATTGGGTAGTAAAAATGATTTAAACTGATAAACTTCAAATGTTTGAGAAATTATTTATAGTGCCCCAAAAGCATTACTTGCAATTTGGAAAATGCAGAAGAGAATAAAGAGAAATTAAACTTTTGAAGTATGGAATATTACAAAATCAATTTAGTTACACAGCAGCAATGCTTATTTTCAGACCATTATATTAAAACAAGCAAAGATGTTCAGCTTAACTGGTCAATCCACTGTAGTATGTTTTACACATCCCTCTTGTCATTTTTAAAAAAACAGACATCTTAACTTTCAGTATTTCCTCAAAAGAATGGGAGACAAAATCTTTCTTATTTCAAGTATTATCACACAGTCATGTGATGACCCATGAATAAAGCCAGTGTTGTTTTTTTCCAGAGTATAAGGCATTTTTAAATATACTTGGTTTAAACTTTGTATAATCAATGAAACCAGAAATTGAAAAGGTAATTCAGCTTTTTTTCTGCTGATAAGAGACATGGTATTCTGGGTTTTTTTCCTCGTGTAATCAGAATTACCTCAAAGAGGTTCTCACACTCTGACTAATAAGCTGTTGCTCCTCTGGCAGCCAAAGGTACAAATCAGCACTTTTTTTCCCAATGAAATAGCAAGAAGGATTTTGGAGGTTCCTGCTCATCCAACAATAGTCTGATCTAATCTTCCATAAGTATCTGTTAGTCACTCTCTCTTAGTCCTGCCTTTCAAAGACCTAGGCAGATTCTTTTGAAAAACACAACCATATCATACTTAGGAGCTTTCTTTGGCCTGAGATCTGCTCAGAATCAAAGGATATTTGAAAATTTTTCAAACACCTGTTTGTGATTTTATCATTGTGAGCAGCAGCTTTTCCCATGTGGGCGTCTGGAAATAGTGGGATAATATTTATTTGCAGTAAATAAACAATACTAATACAAATAAAAATTATAGGTTGGGGAAAAAAAATAATAAATATTCCAGATTCTTGGCTGAAATAAATACCAAAGTTACTTGTAAGCCCAAACATGCAATTTGGTAAACATGGCAAAATATTGTAGGGGGGAAAATGCTGAAAAAATTATTTGTTTAGTTTTGCTAAACTGAAGCAAATTTTGAAGTGACTGATTTTCTTGATGATAGCCCTAATAATCTGACATCATATTTAAGCAATTTTACTCAGAAACTTTATTTTTTCATTGAAAATGTTTTTAACATGACATTTAGTCCATTAATGTCACTGATATAATTTCTATCATTTAAAGGCACCATCTATTTCAGTTTCCAACACATCTCATTATCTGATTGTGTGAGATTTCTTCGTTTTTAACACTTTTGACTAAATTTGCTTTTTCTGTAATTCTTACTTGAAATCTTATCCTATAATAGTGAAACATTTACAGTTCCTTAATTTTTTTCAAGCTCTCGTTTTTCAAGTTTTTTTAACACTATTTCTGGGTTTTGGAAGTAATGCCTGAAAAGAAAGATGATGATCAAAAAACAGTATAATTAAGTAGAACTAAATTTTAATTTTTTTTCTGTTGCAGACCTTAAGTCATAGGGTTCAAAGTCTTTGAGTGTCCTAGGACCTTTCATGAGTGCCTTTTGTACCTTTTAAAAGATGAATGGATGCATAGGTGTAAAATAAAGCTAAAATATCAGTGATGGGAGAGTTCACCTTTGCAAAACTCATAAAGAATTTACTTGAATTACTTAATTTTTCTTTATGCTTTCTGATTCTTTTATGACTGGAAAACTTCAGTGATATACAATAACTATCTCTTTTTCTCTAATTCTCTCCTGCTTCTCTTTCTTTGTTCATGGAATATAACATTTTAATAAATCAATTCACAATGAGAGTGAATTATTACAAATTTTTTGATGATTTTTTAGTTTGCAGAGAAAACAGATGGCTAGCAGTTATGGTCCCATGGTCTGCTTTTGGCTATTCATTGGTGCAGGAGAGAGAAAAAAGGAGGAAAGCACTAGCAGCCAGGATCCCTCAAGCAAAAAGCACTTCCACAAGAGTGAGTCAGAGCACCTGAGGGAGGCAAATAGAGTGCTTATAATCTCTCTCATTTATTACCTGAGAGGCTGATGGCAGATGGAGTGAGAGAACATAGGTCTCCTGTAGGGCTAGATATGGAAACAAGATCATTGATTGCTATGTACAAAAGCACAATAAAGAAACCGGTGGAAAAACTGCCTGGAAGCAAAATAAGAAAATGCATAAAACAGCAATAAAACAATAAGACCAATAATAATAATAAGCAACCAGGCATCATAGAGCTGTGAAACTTCAGCCTCTCTGCTCTTTTGTCTCATAATAAGATGTGCCAGCTCTAGTCTTACAAAGAAAATTTTTATAAAATATAGCTTGTGGTTTTAACATCACAAGCTCCCCTTCCAAAAGCCTAACACTGCCCTCCTAATAGATTCCAGGGTGTTAGGGAAAAACAGGTGTTCAACAATCTGTGGCATATGGAGTTTCTAGTCTTTGACTTTAATTTACTTCTGTTCCTTTCTCTGTGAACTGCACTGTGATATACATTACCTGATGTCCCTTTGAGTAAACATAGAATAGTTACAAAACGAGTTTTCTTTTTTCTTCTCTTCTCTTCTCTTCTCTTCTCTTCTCTTCTCTTCTCTTCTCTTCTCTTCTCTTCTCTTCTCTTCTCTTCTCTTCTCTTCTCTTCTCTTCTCTTCTCTTCTCTTCTCTTTTTCTTTTTTTCCCAACTCTTTCAACATTAACAATGCAGAATATTCTGGTGGCTGGAGAGGAGCTGTGTAAAATACACTGCAAATCAAAAGGAATGTTTCAATTTTGCTTTGTGTCAATGCTAAGCAAACCTACATAAAAATTTAAATTTTGCATGTTTCTATAGACTATGGAATGATTCTGCAGAACTTGAAAGAATGAGACTAGTTAAAGATTCAACCAATATTCCACTTGTTGGCCTACTTTTCAGTACCTTTGTTATTGTTTAAAGTTATACTATCTGTCCTGAAAATTCTGTTGCCTAGTTTGAAACTACAAAAGAGGAATATTTTGAAAGTTCAAAGCAAATCAGCCAAGCTGCTTTCAGCTTGTAGGGCAGCAAAAATGTAACAAGTTTCTGCTTCAATTTACACATTCATTATGTTAATTCTTTGAAGTTATTTTGGGAGGAATGTGTTAGCAACCTTCACTGAAACATATTCTGTTTCATGCGTGCATGCATTCATGTTCTTGCATATTTCTTCAGGAAAAAAATTGTATATGGTTTAAAATAAAATTGTCCTCATTTGGCAAACTTTTTTTTTTTTCCTCTCACAGCTTTGTGGATTTTGCAATTGAATTGTAGTGAGATTGGTTATTTTGGACAATCAAGTATTCTAACTCCTCAAATCTCCTGAAAGTGTCTAATTATAACTGAAATATATTCACTGTAGCTGAGATCATGGATAATATATTAATTCTGGTTTTAGTGTGTATGCCCCTTTCCTTTTTCACGTGGTTGCTGATTTCAGATTGGTGATATGATAGGCTAAGTCTGCATTAGTCACAGAATCACAGAATCACAGAATCATAGAATAACAGAATCAACTAGGTTGGAAAAGACCTTGGAGATAATCAAGTCCAACCTATGACCTAGCACCAGCTTAGCAACTAAACCATGGCACTGACTGCCACATCCAGTCTGTTTTTAAACACCTCCAGGGTTAATGACTCCACCATTTTTGTGGGTAGTCCATTCCAATGCCCAACCACACTTCCTGTAAGGAATTGTTTTTCTAATGCCTAGTCTAAACTTCCCCTGGCGCAGTTTAATACTGTGTCCTTTTGTCCTGTGTGTGGTGGCCTGGGAGAAGAGGCCAATCCCCATCCAACAACCTCCTTTCAGGGAGTTGTAGGGAGGGAAAAGGTCTTCCCTAAACCACCTTTTCTCCAGGCTGAACACTCCCAGCTCTCTCAGCTGCTCTTCATTGGTCTCGCAGTTTAGACCCTTCACCAGCCTCTTTGCCCTTCTCTGGATATGTCAGAGCACCTCAACATCCTTTCTAAGCTGGGGGGCCCAGAGCTGGGCACAGCACTCAAGGTGCAGCTTCACTAGTGCTGAGTACAGGGGAAGAAGGGCTTCCTGCTGGCCACATCATACCTGATACAGGCCAGGATGCCATTGACCTTCCTGGCCACCTGGGAACACTGCTGGCAAATCAATTATATGTGCCTGTATTTTCTCTGTGATGTTGAAGTTTTCATTATAAAACTCTCTGACACCCCACTACTGGGAAGGCATGTCAAAACTATGTGGTATTAAGAGTAACTGTGCAATACTACCCCTCAAAGCACACCCAGGTATAACTTGGGGAGTACTAGTTATCCCTGACCAAACTGCTAAATATGGCAGTAATTTAATGAGCAGTTTTTTAGTCTTTCAGTACCTTGTGATAGTCCCTGACCCAGTCAAATAAACCAGCGTAGGTGAAACCTGTATATAACCCTCCTCCCAGGGATTCATTTGGCTGTGATACAAAGCCTGGTTTTGATAGAGAACATCTGTGCAACCTTGGCTTAGATATTTGAGAAAACTGCTAAGCAGTAGGAAGGAGCCATCAGAAAGTGCATAAGCAGTAAGCCATTCGAGGTAAGAAAGGTAAAATTTCAGACATAGAGAAGACTATTGAGACTGGGTAGTTAGTAGATCAAGGATTCAGGAGGGAAAACACTCATATGAAAGGTTAAGAAATCCTAGGGATAAAACAGAGAATTTGAAAACAGCAACTTGGCAAAGTAAAAGGAGCAGTAGAATTCCACCAGTAACAGCAGTCATCCCTTATTCATCGTCTTGGTGAGGGAGTAAACAACAGAGACCTATTAGGTGTCCTACCATGAGCAGTGAATTTATTAAAGCTTAACCTGTTGATCCTCATTATCTATTGTTTATGTTAGTCTATAAGCAATTGTTTTGGTCTTTAAAATAGCATATCACAGAATATTCTGAGTTGGAAGGACCCACAAGGATCATCAAGTCCAAATCCCTGCCCTGCACAAGTCCACCTCAGAGTCACATCATGTGCCTGAGAGCATTGTCCAAATGCTTCTTGAACTCTGTAACATTGGAGCTGTGACCACTTCCCTGGGAGACTCTTCCAGTGTCAACCAACCTCTGGAAGAAGAAGCTTTTCCTGATATCTATCCTCAACCTCCCCTGATACAACTTCAGGTCATTCCCTCAGGTCCTGTCACTATGAAAAGATTATATGAGTCATCAATATGAAAACATTATATGATTGTATATCAATTTGATGACACTCACTTTAAAAAAATCTCTTTCTCTCTAGGAAATGTTTTTTTTTTTCATTATACAAAGCACAGAATAAAACAAAACAGTTTTCCTATATTTTAAGCATGTTAATGTGGTTTCGAACTTTATGGCCCTGATCCTGTAGAGAACTTGATTTTACATGAATATCACAGGTAAATGATTCATTGCAAGATTCGGATTATACTAGAATATAATTAATTGGACTGCAGCCCTAGGAAAATTGTATTGTATGAATGTGTCCTCAGTCAGGGATTGTTTTTTCTTTTTTTTTTTTTTGTGAGAATAACACTGTGGGGAACCAGGTAACATTTAAAGAAACAATTAAAACAAACAAGAATCAAAATATGAATGGCCAGGCTCTGGTGATGCCCTCATGTTCAGCTTCTGCTCCCCTTCCAACTTCTCTAGCTATTATTGGTTTTGAATCTCACTGTCAGCGTGGCCATAAAGATTTGAGTTACTGGATATACAAATTTGAACTAAAAAAAAAAAATCTATTACCTAATGTTCCTCATTCTGCTTTCAATTTTGTTATTTTGGCTTGTAAGCTCTTGTAAAATTAGACATTGATGATTTAATATATAGGGCATCTGTTACTGTGTGGTTGTGCATGCCTTTATACATTCTTAGAGGACAGCTATGCAGGCAGTATGCATAAAGGATAAAATAGTAATGCAAAGAAAAAATAGAACAAATCCTAGCTTTTTATTTATGCACTGTCATGATTTAATCTCAATTGGTGAATAAGCACCATGTAACTGCTCACTCATTCCTTCATCAGCAGGATAGGAAGAGAATTGGAAGAATAAAAATGAGAAAACTGGTGGGTTGAGATAAAGATATTTTAATAGGTGAAGAAAAAGGTGTGTGTGCAAACAAAACAAAGCAAGGAATTCATTCACTGCTTCCCATGGGCAGGCAGGTATTCAGCCATCTCCAGGAAAACAGGCCTTCATCACAGTGTTTTTTTTTAACACAAAGCCCTCCAAATGTCTTCCCTTTCCTGCTTCCTTCAATTTTACAAAGTAAGCATGACACTATGTGTTATGGGGTATCTCTTTGGCAACTTGGAGTCAGCTGTTATGACTGTGTTCCCTTCCAACTCCCTGTGCACCCCCAGACTCCTGCCAGCACGGCAGCAGGAGAAATAGGAAGGACCTTGGCTCTGTGTAAGCCCTGCTTAGCCATGACAACATCTCTACATTGTCAATCCTATTTTCAGCACAAATCCAAAACACAGCCCATAGCAGCTACTGTGAAGGAAATTAACTCTACCTCAGTCAAAACCAGCATATTATTCACCCCCAATTCAACATTATATGGTGTCATGTTCAGTATATAAAGCTGGGGGAAGAAGAAGGAAGTGGGTACATATGGCGTGATGGTGTTTTTCTTTCCAAGACTCTGTTACATGTGATGGAGCCCTGCTTTACTGGTGATGGCTGAACACCTGTCTGTTGTTTGGAGACAGTGAATTAATTCCTTGTCTTGCTTTGCTTGCAAGCGCAGCTCTTGCTTTCCCTATTGAGCTGCCTTTGTCTCAGCCCATGAGTTTTCTCACTTTTTGCCTTTCTGATTCTTCCCCTCCATCCCTTTAGTGATGGAGTCAGCAAGTGGTTGCATGGTGCTTGGTTGATGGCTGGGGTTGAACCCTGATAGGCACAAAGTTTCATATTCATGAAGGTCCATCCTCATGTATCCTTTCGGCTTTCAGGGTTCAGATACTTTTCTATCCATCAATGCATTTCAACATACAGGCTTTACAACAATGAACACATGAAGGTAAAACATCCAAGACATCTAAGCTGTTTTACAAGTATTTGACTTAGTGTAATGTAAATTAATAAATAAATATGGATTTTATCACAGGATTATCATATTTTGATCTACCTGCCATAGTCATGGAGAACAAAAAGTAACGTGAAAAAATTACATTTAAATTGAAAATATATTTTTCCTGATAAAAGGTTTAACATGCATACCTGTTGTTCCTCTTCAGTCATTTCTACACACTTCAAAGTTAGTTTGCAGTGTATATACTCCGGTTTTAGGTTTTTTCATTCAATTAAGCAAAGAAACAGGAAGGTACAGCATAAACATATTAAAGGAAGCAATTCCCACAGTCAGTCTCACCCCATTAGTACTGTATGCCCTGCTCAGAATCTAGTAATTGAGTCACAATCATGATGATGGGTTTCAAAACTTTCTGCTTCTTGAGAGTGAGTAACGTGCCAGACTTGGCAAACTTGTATAAAGCTCTTTATTTTACAACTGGAAAATACTAACCTAAGCTGTTGGTTCAGTGATTTACTTTGCTCCTGCTTCCCATTCATAAGTAGTACTTCTCATTCCCCTGCTTCCCCCTTACCCTTGGATATCAGCTAGCCAATTCTTTCCAATATTCATAAATGTCCTGGCCAGGACAAGGCTAATTTTTGCAGAAGCCAGGAGGGGGCATGGCTATTCCCCAGAGGTTATTCTATACCAACTCAAATAGTTTTGCAAGGATGGGGCAGGGGTCTCTTCCAGGTGGCGTAGCGTGATGGTGCAGTGGGCATTGTTGGGGTGACCACACGCATGTGAATTGTTTTTTTCTTGTATGTCTATTATTAGTATTGTCGTTGTTACTGTTCGTTTTCTCATCTCACCGCTGTTTCCAATAAATTGTTGTTATCTCAATCCATGATCTTTACCTTTTGTGCCTCCCGTTCTCTCCAGCCCTACACTGGGGAAAGAGTGAGGAGCAAGCAAGCAGCACAGAGCGTTTCAGCAGGAACACTAAACTGGGGAACACCATTCCTAAACTACAATACTATGTCACTTCAAAAAACTGTTGAAGGATTACTCAAGTTGTGTAAAACCATGGCATCTGTGGAGCTTTAAAATAATGGTAGGAGTCTTCTGAAAATTAGCTTCCTATGGCCTTGAGATGGAATTGAAAATTAAAGTTTTACAAACAAAGGTTAGTTGAAAATTTTGCTACTTACATCAGCCCCCTTTCCTTTCAGTTTCATTCCACATTACTCTTTGCCCATAGAGCTGTCTCCATCATCAAAGCTTGTCATTTGAATGACATCTAAAGTTTATTCAGCCCCATTAGTTGAAGAATGACAGTTGAATACCAATTACTGTGCAAGAGTGTACTGAAATATTTGGCAGCTCTTTCTACAGTACTGACAATAACAGCAATAGTTTGCAACTTGCTTGTAATTCCTCAGTTTAAACACAGACTAGCTGAGACATAAACAGACCTTGGGTTAAAAACTGATCATGACACTTTGTTAGCTCAGAACTTTGGTCTTTGACCTAGCTATGCATAGCCTGAGCAATTTGATGTATCTCTGTTCTAAGCCTCCCCAAACAAATACCAAGATCGCAGTATCAAAAAGAATTGAAAAGATGGCTTAGGTGCTGAGGAAGTTTTTTCCTGTATCATAAATATTGCAACATAAATCCCTTTATTTATACATAGATTTCCTAATAATATGTGTGTCAAAAAGAACCAGGAACAAATTGGAAGAGCAACCAAGAACCTTTTGGGTCTGCGCAGGCAAAGAGTTGGAGTAAGATTCCTAGATAAGTAAATTGGATTTTTATTGGCACATTTTATTGGCATGTTTTATAAAACTGTCAGTTTATTTATTTTAATGCATTGCTAATCAGGAGAGTTTGAAGGTATATTCAAGTGAGACTTAAATGCATTTTTAACAAGTAAGGACTCCTTAAATGTACAGCTTTCCTTTTTAAAGAAACAATCATACTTATATATTTTAAGTTTCTTAATATATAAAAATCATATCAATAAATAAATAGAAATACAGTATTATGAAATTGCAAAATTAAATTTAAATAAACCAGGCTTTTAGAACTGAGAATGATGTCATAAACAGTTTACCATTTAGGTCCTTTTCTGGTGTATCATTGGACTATTCTTCATTAGCAATTGTTTTCAGGATATTTTTTAACTCTTTCATTGTCAATGCATCAGTTCTTGAGTATGGCTCAAGCTAAATTAAAGGGGTTTGATTCATAGATTCACCAAATTAAAGAAAAAATACTCTTTCAGAGAATATTTAGGTTTTCCCCTTATTTTCTTTTTAGTGAACTCAAGCTTGTAGAACATGGAATCATAGAACTACATTGGTTTGGGTTGGAGGAAACCTTAAAGATCACTGAGCTCCAAATCCCCTGCCATAGGCAGGTGCATCTCCCACTAGACCAGGTTGCTGAAAGTCCCATTGAACACCTCCAGAGATGGAAACACTGTTAATTGAAACACTCCAGCATTGTTTCATTTGCAAAAACTCCCTGCCAGACATAGTTTTATTAAGTTACTGAAAGAAGAAAATATTAAGTCACTCCAAAACATTTTTGAAACTGGTGACCTCGTTGATAGGCAATTCTCAGATATAGCTTCTTACCACATTTTAGAAAAAGGTGGTTTGAGCTAGAACCTGCTAGAATCTGCTCATTTCTACTCTGTGGAGTTTCCCATTGTCATGCTCAGTTTTGAAATTGCTTCAGCAAAGATAAGTAGTAATATATTTTTTTAAAGTAGCACTAACAGATTCATGTGTGTTTTAAGCTCATTATTTACCCCCTGAGACTTTGTTACCACAATGTCCTAAACAACCCTAATGTACAAGCCACTGGGGGATGTCTCTCTTGATCATTTTAAGTTAGACAAAATGTGTTCTAAAGCTCACATCATGTGTTCTGGACATAACTAAGGCACCCTTTGAATTTATCAGAATTGTAATTTAGTCTCTTGTAAACCCAACTACGGTTTTTTGGGTATCTGAATTGCTACCCATTGACTGGTGTATACAGTGAAAAATCCAGGCAGCATCCAGTGGTGTTCTTTGGCCAAAATGCGAAAGACACAAATTCCTGAAGCACAGGTTTGTCATAATGCAAGATATCTTCAGCTTTATTCTATGTGCTAAAAATAGATGGAGCCCCAGGGGAGTATCCTTATATAGGAGATTCCTTTCCGTGTTTCTCTGGTTTCCTACGCCTTACTGGGCCTGCAGAATGCAGTAAATGCTTTGTATTTCAACCTATATATCATGCAAACTGATAGAGAGGTTGCTAAGAACATGTAATAGTTAAAATTATACTTCATTTTATATTTTCACCTTGCATATTAAAAAAAATATAAAACTCTATTGTTAATGACAGGATAGACATAGAGCAAGGTTTTAAGAGTCACATTCTATCAGGTAGTGCGGCATAAATTTGTGCTACAATTATTCTAGTGATATCTTATTATTCCTGAAGAACAATTTAAAATTCAAAAAAGCTGTGTATAAAAATAAATATGTTTAAGAATATATTTTCAATAAGGTCTCCTATCGCTACACACAAACCTCAGGATCTGTGCAGTAAATCAGGACAGTAAATAATTCTGCAAACATTTCAATATTGTTCTTCATGAGAAGTATCTGAATGTACAGATTTCTGACACTGTCCTTTCACTGATATTGATCAAAATACAAGTACCTATCTTTTTACCTTTTCCCTGTACTATCACATACAGTTTAACTAATAAGCATTTTCCTCCATATCAGAACAGACACAAAGATCATTATGGGCACATTTTGCTATTCCTGAACTGGCTTGAACAGAGGCAGTTTGTCTGTCACACCACCAGACCTCCCAGTTCACAGGCTTTAGCTATAGCACACATCACAGGATGAGAAAGTCTTTGCTCTGCACCTTTACAATAGATATTTTTTGTCTTATAGCACACTATATACTATATATACTACAGTCAAGTGGACTATATAAAGTGCAGTATACTATCAAGTATACATTGGGATTTTGTGATGAAGGAATAAATCCCAAATTTTTTATCTTATCAATACATAAAGTTTAATTAGACAAGTCTAGGCAATTCTAATACAAATAGACTGATAGAGCAAATATATCATTAAACTGGTTTCTGGTTTTCCATCAATTGCAAAATATGCATTAATCGGAAATTTTCTCATTAAATGTTCCGTTTGAAAACATCATGAGAAAAGTATTTAATTGAAATTATAAAACACCTACCATTGTTATATCTTCCAACTCAGCCTCTGCAGATGTCGAATTGAAGTCTTTCTGGAAGATGAGATCAGACTGAACTTATTGACATGACTTTTAATTTTCTCTGTAGTAATGCTTCCAGTGATAGAACATTGGACCACATTTTCTTCTTCCACAGACCTGTTACAATTGGTCCTTAAAGTTATTCTAACTTACTTATTGGTTACTATACTGAGGTCTTTTTAAACTTTTACAAAATCATAATGTTCCTTAATACAGAAATATGCCATCTTCATAAAATTTCTAGTAGAATAGTTTGGTGGGTTCTCAGAGATATGCTGACCTTTGAAGTGACAAGGTCTGTAGAAATAACTCCTACCTTGTTGAAATATTTTTTGAAAAACATTTAGGTTAAATATTATGCCCCAAAGACTTTATTGTACTGAGTATTGAAAATGTCCAAGAACTAATTATGAAAGAATGCAACACTCCAAGCTGTCAGTTTAATTTCCATTATTATTCCCAAAATGCATCTTCCTACATTTTATACCATTCAATTTAATACCACGTTTTAAATTTTTATCCAGTTCTTCTTATATGATATCTCATTTCTCCTTTAATGATTAATTCTTATAAAATTCTGCCTATGAAACCTTTTGCAGCACTTTTGGTCTTTCTTTCCACATGGGGATACTTTAGTAGTACTTACCACAGCTTGCAACTGTACACATATTTTTTCTAATCACTAGAACATTTATAAATAGATGAACTTTGGAGAGTGAAAGAGAGTGAAGGGTCATGGACCTTAGTTCTTTGAAATTAAAGCAGCTTGGTCTAATTTCATTGGTGTAAAAATAAAAGGAGAGCCTTTTGCAAAGGTGGTGAGTGTTTTTAGTGTTCTGTATTCAAAATTTGAGCTGCCACACTTGTGTAACTTTGGACTTCTTTCACTTTGGTACTTTTTAGTAGAATTTGTGTGAATTATCAGGTCTGATCTACCACTAAGTGCCACTAAGAATTAGTATTTGCTGATGTCAGGACTGAAATTTATGATTATGTTTTGAGGAACTAAGGAGAGGGTAAAGGTTTTTGATCTGTAATATATGCATTGACTGGTTATTGTGGTGTGGCACTGCAAAGGAACTAACAATGTTTGTGATGTGCAATTGTTTTGTAGTGCAGTTTGAAGGAATAAGTACTGCTTGGTGGGTACTGTTATAACTGCTAAATCTCAGCAGATGGCTAAAAAAAACTTTCTGTGTATTTGTTATGGATGGGGATTTAGACTCCTACAGAGAGTAGAAAGTACAGTGAGGAATTCAATTATTTGTGTTTGAGACCTTTAGGAGTTTTTCACATCACTGCCATTTCAATCACATACTCAAATTCAAATTCTGAATGCTGATTTTGCTAAAGAAGTAACAATGTACCATCAGCAGTTAGGTATTATTTTAATTTAGAAGTGCTATTCCCTTCCTGATTTTCAAAATTTGGCTTTTTTTCCATAATCAATACATTCCCCTAGGAAAACAACGTGTAGTAAGTTAAAGCTGTTGCACACAAGGGAAGATTTAGTTTTGTTCTTTAATAGCCATAGGCAGAGAGTGGGCAAGCTATGTTTGAATTCAGGAATTCTTGGAAATTTATAAATAGATAAACATTCCTAGTATAAATAACTTAAAAAACATTGTAAAATGTATTAACTGTGGAAAATTACTAGTTTTATGCAATTTTAGACCTTAAAACCAGAAGCTTTAAACCAGAAAAATATTCTTATATATGGACTGCACTCTTCAGCAGAACATTTATAACCCTAAACATTGAATGACATGGTTGCTCTACCTAAATACTATGAGGAACTCTGCATTTTTGTAGTAAAAAAAGGGACTCTTAAAGAAAAATAAAATTCTTTCAGGGCTAGAAACAATTTAATCCAAATCCTTGCTGGTTTTTAAGAGTATGGAATCTATCCTGAGTTACTGTTTTTTGCTTTAAATGATCTCTTCTGATTGTTCAATTTACTGGTTCACATATATGCATGTATATAATTTTAAATCTTTCAGCCAGTTTAAAAGGATTTTGGAGTAGAAATTTATTTGCCATCTCCATCTAAAGAAACTAAAAGTGCAAGGAATCTTAAAAAGTGACCCTAAATAATAAATACAGCACAGTAGAGAAACAGAACAGCAATGTCAGAAATATCATAACGAGTGAAAACAAAATGTAAAAACTGTAACTTTGAAATGAACATACATTTTATTAGAATTAAGAAGCAATCTTGTCATCAAAGAATTTATCAAGCCCTGTTAATTTGATAACATATCAAATCAATTTTGTTTACAAAGATGTATGAACAATAAGATAATAAAATAAATTGGTTTTGGTGTTTTAATTATAAATTCATGTATTTTAAATTTTTCTTTGACAGTATGGTATAACATACTGGTGTTCTTTCTATGAGAAATTAAAAACAAAATTATAAGACTCCTACAAAGAAATACCTCATATAGATGCTAAAAGTGATGAAATGTTATTCTGCAATTTATATTTTGTATTTGATTTTTTTTTTGTTTTCCTTTCTTGCTTGCTCTTATTGTCTAAAATCTCAGGTTGTTCTAATGCCCGTGTGTGCAAGTTTCTTCATGCCCTCTAAAGATGACATGGAAACTCAAGATTTCTTTTTGTGTAATCTTATGAAAATCCACAGAATCAGAGGCAGCCTAGCACAAAACGCTGAGACACTTCAGAAGTAGATTAAAAGATATTCACTAGCCAAATTTCTTAATGTACAGAACGACCAATCCTAATATGCCAGTTTTTAATTTGGAATAGCAATTATATTGATGGCTGTCTGAGGCAGAAACACATCAGTCTCATCTGGGATGTTGGACAGGCAAATTACATTGTTTCAAGTGCTCTTGAACCCATAAACATCAACTAGTAATTTTAGAATGGTACAAATAACAGCATATACTTGATGTCTATTATTTAGGTAACATCAATAACAGAAATAAGAAAAGAAAAATTGATCACATTTTAAAGGCTTGTACTTCTGCCTGTAATTGTAGTCAGGTAAGAGTAGACCTATGTATAATGCAGTGCTTCTAAAGTCTTTGTTTATATCTGAAAGTGAGTTGTTTGTTGTGCCAGAATACAGGGTTTATTTCTCTTTGCTCTTTTGTTATGGTGAGAAATCATGCCATTAAAATATTTATATTTAGAGTTAACAGTTGCACGTTCACTAAACAAGCATCATCAATAAATTTCACTTTGATGCATTTTATGATAATGCACTGTAATTGGATTCAGCAGTAAATCCAAACACAGCTCTGAGGCATTGATTTTCCAAGCAGTTCTGTCAAAATTATGCAGTAAGAAATGAAGCAGCATCTTGATGAGGCATATAATAAAATTACTTTAAAATATTATTTTTGAGCATAAGATATCAATAAGTTTAGAATTGTTTTTATTATGACAATCCTAGAAGGGACATCTAAAGAACTGAAATCATTTTCCATACTGACCTTTTGTAAATGCACATTGGCAGACAGAGACAGTGTATTTAATTTGTTGAGACTGAAAAGCAAAATGCCTGTCAGTGATGTCAGAGGTGATGAATGATGGTTCAACTGGGAAAGAAATAAAAGAAAACACCCAGGAAAAAAAAGAAAAAAAAAACACCAAAAAAGCCACCAAAAAAACATAAACCGAAACAACAAGAAGAAAAAAAACAATACTCCATGTCTTTCTGACAAACAGAGAAGTATTTTTAGGCTTAAACCCATATTATCCTACACTCAAATCCATCTCTCTGAGGAAAAGAATGAGAAAATTATTTGCTGTAGGGTACATGAATGGGAAAATTAAGCTTGTGGCAAACAGCAGAGTTTATACAAATGAGTATGAAGACATGACCAATTCAGGAATCCGGGTAGAGTGCTATGCCAAACTCAAACCTTATCAAAATCAATATACATTGATTTGCAGCTGAACAAGTTGTTCACTTGTTCACAAGGTGAAATATCCAAGTTTTACCTTTGTACCTCCAGTTTGCCCTTGTCTGAGTTACACTCTGGATATTTTCTCAAGATTTGTTTTAAACATCACTGGGTTTGTGTGTATTTTAATATGTGAGCAAAATTTTAAACTGTTTTTAAAATCTTAAAGTATATAACCACCATTATGTAATCATCTATCTTACTTTCCCTAAACTGCTTAAACCACCAGAAATCTTCTGTAAGAAAAACAAGAAAGCAATTTATCACTGCAAATTAAAATCTATTCAGTCTTCTACTGCATCCTTAATATTTTGAGAATATACTTGCTTCATCTTTACTATGACAGTCTGAAAGTATTCTCAGTCCAAATATTGCTAAAACCAACTTCTGAATGATAGTAATAACTCTTATTCCATGAATAACACTAATTCAAATTATGCAAATAATAAATGTATAGGATATGCCTGGGCAAGATAAAACCACAGTTTCCTTTAATGCTGTTAGTTGGAGGGGTTTGTTTTGTTGGTTTTGGGGATTTTTTTTTTTGGTGAGAATAAGCCAAATTCCACTTAAAGAAAACATATGACAGAACTAAGTAATATTTATTTAAACTTTTCATATGAAGGCTGAGTTCAATGTGTTTAAGTGATGTGTTTCAGTGATTTTAGTGGTGCCAAAAAGACATAAGCTTGCACTAGAGATTGTGATTACAGCCCAAAAAGGAACTGGTGCAAGGAGATTACTTACAGTTCATAATGGGAGGTCACAAACACGACTTACACAAATGGCTACAACTCAGTCTGAGGGTTGACACTGATGTCTTGAAAGACAGATAGGGAATGACTTCCAAGGATGAGATAGATGAAGACAGTGGGTATAACACAACGCAGCAGGAAACTGAAGATATGAGGCCTTAATGAGTTTCAATTTTAGGGCTATTTTACACACTAGAAAAAGGGTAGAGATTACTTTACATTATCCAGTGGAACAGGCTCTGAGACAATCTATGTTTAAAAAAACAATTCCTGGAGAACTGGTTCATCTAAATAAATTAGACAAAAGGAAAAGAGAAATACTAGCTTTTGAAATCTCAGGCTATAAGTGGATTGTATCCAGAGATGGGAAGGAGAGATGAAGCTGGAAGAAAATGTTGAACATCTATCTGTAATTACACTGAAACTTTAATGTCAGGTTTCTAGGTGACTGTCTGAATCTTTTATTGACTGCTTAAGAAAAAATTACTGTTCAAAGCAACTTATGCAACCATTCCACAAGAGAAATTTCATCCTTGTGCAATGATATTCGACAAAATATCTGGAACACATTCATCTTTCTAAACAGGGAAAACATGGATTTTTGTTGTTATGTTATTTAAAACTTTGATGACCAGTTTCCTAGAGGTTGGTATACCTTAAAAAGCCCATCAAGCACAAGCTGTCACTACTCAGTCAATTAGGTTAAAGGTTGCTCAGCAGGCTGCTTACAGCCAATCCTATGTTCAAATTTCTCTCTCAATAAGTGTCCGCAGCAAGAGAAAACATGAGTTATATCAAAACAAAATTATTCAACACAAAATTACTGTTAAGGTCATGTGTGCTAGAGCACATGCCTCTTTGAGGATCTGAATCACTCTGTTGACCCCATGAGTACTCTGCAGTAGCCTAGAGTGAGAGCCATATCTTAGCTCTGGTTTCCTAAATCCTGATTTTAATAGAAGATATTCCTGTCCATCTTTTTTTCAGGATGTCATTCCATTAATAACTCACATTCTATATGAACTAAATACATTCTTTAAAATACAGAGACAAGAAAAAAATCAAGAGTTTGAAGTAAGCAGAAGTATATAATATCTATGTGTTTGCTAAAATAAATTCAGAAGAAGTTTTATTTTATTTTGAAAAAATACTTCAATTTGTAACTGAAAACTTGGTGATAATCCCATTTAAAGTCATTGAGTTTAAGGTGGTTGGGTTGAATGAGCATATTTTTTATTTGTTTCCAAAAACAACTTTGCCACTGATTTTCTACGGATGATTTCATTTAGTTAGGCAGTTCCTGCTAACTGCAATTTGTTCTAAGATTTGTGAAATCTTTCAGTTTGGACATTTCAATCCCACTAGCAGCACTATCGTTTCAACACTGCAGGAAGAATATAAACATCTGTAAATCACCATTCCTTCCATCTTCTTACTCTGTCTGCAAATAGCTTTCTCTTTTATTTGAAAGTCTTCAGTTATGGATGTCCCCTTTATGTACATTAACAGATTTTTCTTTAGATTGACAAATTATTTTAATTAAAATTATGGAAAATTGAGTTCAAGGGAGGAGAGCTACCACATCAGGAAAGACAGCCGATTACTCTCATTACTGAGCAGGCTAAAACTATGTAAATCTACACAGAAAAATGCCACAAGGCTTACAAAGTAAGCCTTGTATCAGCAAGCATGCAGTGAATTTAAAACCTAAAATTAACTGAAATGAATTTAAAAACTGAAAAACAAAACTTTTTTTTAATATGAAAATAATTTCCCACAAGCAGAAAATTAATAAAAATAGAGAGGTGTAATAATTTATGAATTTTTATCTTAATATCGTTATCTGGTCTGCTTTATTTTATGTCTTCAATTTTAGGGATTCAAATAATTTGGTATATGGAAAGATAACATAGCATTCAATACCTTAACAGTGGGACAAATCTGAGGAAGGGTCTGGAGTCCATGAGAGAAAAAACATAACAAAGCAAAAGTCAGACAAATTCACTTAAAAGCAAGCTTTTAATTGAGTTGCTAGTTTAACATTTACTCAAATTATGGCAAATCTCTTGACAAATTTAATTTACGAATAGATGTCCTTCTTTGGAAATGCTTCAGTCATAAATAAATAATGTGTCTAACACAGGCCTAAAAGTATCAAATTCTACAGTTTATGTTAATCAGCAAGTCAAATTAGATAACCCAATTGTGTCTTCTAGAATTAAACACTCATTGACTATATAAATCTATTTATCATCCCATTAAATCAAATGGTTAGCACTTCTGCTGAAGTGTTAACTTCAAGGAAAAAAAGTCATAAAATTCTACTCTGTAGTGTACTGATAAAGTTGGTAGCACTGACAAAATATTGTATACCAAAGCTACAGCAAAAATACCAGTTTTTCATAAGTTTCTGATAACATAGGTAAAAATAGTAGTAGATGAGGATGAGGAGAGCTCATTTAACAAAATAGTAAACCCATGTCTATAAATGTTATGATAATGGATTCTCTAGTATCATGGTGAAAGAGATAAAATGTATAGAGAAAAAGAAACAGAAAGAAAAATGAGATTAATTACCTGAACAGTGAATCTTAAAAATAAGCTTTCCTGTAATTGGAGAAAATTTAAGTATTCCATCTTGACCATCAGGCTATCTTATCCAGCTTTTCATTATTCAGGCAAAGCATTGTCACTAAAATGAATTCATCAGTGTAACAGAGATAAATGATCCAACATGGAACAGACAGAACTATTTTCCTGTTCTTATGAAGAAAATTGTCTCTCTGTACTATTATATCAGTGACAAAGATGTCTGGACTTCATAAGCATTTCTTTCCATTTAGTCTGCCTTAAATATTAATGAAGCAAGGATATAACCTCTCTATGCTAAGTTCAAGAAGGAGTTTAAAAGTACTAGTAAGGAATAGGACTGTTTCAAGAATAAAATAATCAAATTACTTAACAGATATGTCTCGGTCTTACCATGTTGAAAGAATTAATAATGTTAAATAAAAAAGAGATGAGTTGAAATTAATCTAAAATACACTGAATTTTTATCTAACCTATATAGTTTTTTCAAGAGAAAAATGCATTTATGATATTCCTCAAAGTATTTTGTATATGGACATAAAAATTTTTATCACAAACATAACTATCACTAGTAGTTCCATAAATCTCAGGGTGAAGAAAAGTGTTTCCAAAAATAAATAAAAAACAAAGCCAAACCTCACAACAAACTAACAGTAAAAAAGAGATGTTTTGGACATGTATTGCCAGATCATATTTAACTGTGGTGGAAAAGAGATTGGAAAATGGATTATCAGCTCTCAGCATATTGGAATCGAGGTTACCTACCTTTGTCTCTCCCCATTGCTTCTAGAAACTGCATTTGCAATAGTAAACTGAAGCATATTACCATTTCAAATGAAGTAGGCATATTTTCAAATGCCAAATGGTAAAGATAGTTCCACGATTACTTTGCAGGCTAGAATCAGAAATACTGACAGAAAATATTCTCAGTTACTCAGCCCCATGATTCTGAATAGGGACTTTATTTGGTTTTCTTTCAATAAGCCTAAGTATGAATGCCAGACAGAATCTACAAGAGGAGAGCAAAGCTACCTATCTTACATTATAAACTGACCTCTTGTATTGTCCTTGGGTATTAACTGAGGATAAGTTGGAAACAAACAGGTGTATTTATAGATGAACGAGTGCATGAAAACCAGACTTTGGCGAGTTTCTCTTAGCACTATGTAAGAAAGGCTCAGACTTGGTAGGATATGCAACAATTAAGAATCTCTAGGACAATTTTATGAAGTGATGCAAACTTTAGAAAGAACACTTCATTTTTAGCAGCTGTTAGATTTTGGAGAAAATGTACGGATTTGTTCATGAAGACCTTCACTAAGGGAGTTTCCCTATTATCACACTATAAAGTGAAACAGAGGAGACCTCCCTTCACCTCATCCAGTCTCTACTAAAGGAGTTAATGAAATAATATTCCAGAGGCTCAGGTAACGCAATATGCAATAAACAGAGTATCAGGTAGAAGGTATTCTACAGAAGTAAAATTTACTGCAATTATAGCACCCAGAATTGCCAGTTATGAATTTTCCTGGGAACTATTCCAACAGCAACTTTAGTAGATGTCCTAATCCACATTTTAATAGCATCCCTTAAAATGTATGTAGTTCAAAACCCAGAGCTGACAGAGAAAATATCTAATCCATTTCTCTGAATGAAAGGGAATTGCTGAGAAGCAAATTAAAGAGTGGTGTTGCACTAAAATATTTTCTTAGGCGTGAGTAAAGAATTTGTGTATTAATTGTTTCTCTGCTGCACAGGACACATCACATTTCCTAATAGAAACTTTCAATTAGTTTCCCAGCTCAGTAAGACTTCTCTGCTAATGGATTATATCTCCCTCTTATTTAAGAAATTAGACTGTTTCTTTCATTGTCTGCTTAGTGCATAAACCCTTTCTTTAGACATCTCACCAAAATACTAACAGATAGCATTCAAGAGATGATAGGCTATCAATTTAAAAGGAATGACTCAGGTAAGAGGGGACCTTGACACCCAAACACCGAAACTTGAAGCATGTTTCTGGAAAGGCAAACAGAAGATGTATGTAAGGAAGAAAGCAACAGAACAAAAATCTGAGAGTTAAACAAAAATGAAACCACTTTTATTTAGAAAATTGTGCCAGAAAACTCAATATAGCTCTGAGAATATTTAGAAACTTAGAAACTCCTACAAGCATGCAAAAATAGAATTAATCAGGTGTGCAAGAATTTCACTCACACTAATTTATTTATTGTGTAGTCAGGCTCAGATTGCAGTTTCTTCTTTTTTTTCCTTCCTTTTTTTTTCATTTAACAGCGATGTGTAGGTTTAAGGTGAACAAGATTGCCATCAACTCAAAGATTCTGCTCCCTGACCATGGGTAAAGCTGACATCAAATGGTAAAGAGAAATAAAGAGCTAAACCTAGATATAGTTTTAGAATTTTCAGTAAGGTAGAAAAGGCATTTCTTTTCTAAATTCCAAGGTTAAAAACAATAAGTAATTTATATGAAAACCAATAATGGAAGACCTGAAAAAGATGTAACTAACAAGTTTATCTAGCCAAAGACAAAAAGGAGAGAAAGAAAGATAAAGTAGAACTTAATCTCTCCTTAAATCGAGATTGGATAAATCTGATAGTGTGTACAGGCACAACTAATGCAAAAGGGTCTTTGAATTCCTTCTTTCAGCTATGACAAAATTTTCCAAGCTTTTTATTTTTTCCTCCTTTTTTTTTTTTTATATTACACTAGTGGCACATAAGGAACTTATGGAACTCACGACTTCACAATGGCATTTGCTAAGTAAAGGCACACAGCTAGGATCCATTTTGCATAAGGTGTCTACAGAAAAAACCTAGTTATTTAAACTCTCATTAATCAGTGGAGAATTACACATGACTAGCAAGGCATAGAGAGCTATTAAGCTCAATCTAAAACACAAGTTTTGTATCAGTGAATATTTGAAAAGAGATGAAGATCTGTAAAATTTCTGGTTAATATTGCCTAAAGTCCTCAACTGTAGTTTTATAATAAATTTAAAATTAAGAAGTAGTTTGATTTGGGTGATTTGGGCTGAGTTGATATTTAAACTTTTCATTTCTGATCCATTAAGAGATATCTCCTACCAAAAGTCCTCAACATTTAAAATTTTATTCAGATATAGTATTTGGTCATATGATCATATATGGGCTTATTCTTTAGATATTTACATTTGAGCTACCACTTTACAGACAACACCAGAAGGAAATAATAGAGTTTTTCATCAATTTCAACCCGAAGTACATGTTCACATCTGACCAGTGAACATTTGTATTTCTTCTTTTTCACAACAAAGGAAGACTGAGGGTATTCATACACATATAGAATACTCTGAATTAGAAGGAATCCAGAAGGATCATCAAGCCCCATATCTTGGCTCTGCAGAAGAACATTCTGAGTCACACCACTGACTATCTTAAATCAAAATGTTTATGATTTAGAACTATGCTATCATTTTCAAAACCCTGAGAAATCCTGCAACACTGAAAAAATGAAAGATGCAGAGGAATAGGATATTCTTTTTGGTCAAGCCATAATTTCAGGTGCAATTGCTATACTATTCTTTTGCACTTTGAATTAGAACTTCTAGATCTTTAGGTACCTCATCCTTAAGATATTTATTTGTATATTATTACAAGAATTATATTTTCTTGTTTAATCACAAAAATTTTCACTGTATGTACACCACAATGTACTTGAAAAGAGACCAATAATTTACATCTTCGACAGTGGAAAAAAAAAAAAGAAAATAAATGTCAAAACATTTTCTTTAAGAGAAAACAGAATTTCCCATAATTTTACATGTTTGACTTTTCTCTTAATAGAGAGCAAAAATTTAGCATATGATATGAATAATATCATATGATTTGTAGATTTTTTTACAAAATAGCCATAAATTAATTTTCAAAATTCAAATGCAAAAATGGCAGTGAAAATTTGAATCATTAAATTCAACCTTGTAACAAGTGTCACTCAAGAAAGAATATGGTCTCTGCATGAGGAGCACTTAAATATTATGGATATTAAAATTTCTCCAGGAATATAGGTCAGGTTTCTCTCTGATTTAATCTTCTTCCCCTGCACATTTTGTATTGCATGTCTGTTGAACTAAGTGGTAGAGAAAAGCACCTCAGAATGAAAAAAAAAATGTGCTGAAAAACTTGTACTTTTTTCTGATAAATTAGATTCAGTTTTCAAAGAGATATCGTTATATTTTAGCCTACATATCTTCCTACATAGAAACAGAGATAATGTACTTTTCTAGATGTTCTATAAATCCCATAACAATTACAAAAGCAATTACAACTATCTTCATAACTGTAGTGCCAACACTGATACTTGAAAGTGCTTCTGTGGGTGTTAAATAATGCAGAGTTGGAGACAGCAAAAAAAAAAAAAAATCAATAAAATAAAAGTATATCTAACCACTCTTTTTAAGTTATTTCCTGATGGCAAAAGTATTATTTTAAAAACCAAGTAACTTAGACTGGAGGGACCTTTAGAAGTTGTTCAGTTCAATCCTTTCCTGGAAGCAGTGCCAACCCAGAACAAGTTGTTCAAGGTCTTTTCCAGTTCAGTGCTGGAGAATGGGGTTCCAGCAAGCTGTTCCAGTGCCTGATTACTGTCAGAGTAAAAAAAAAATCCACAAAGACACTATAAATTTCCTGTGCAATATGTGACTCTACTTATCTAGTTGATACACACCTCTGAGGGAGTTTGGCACTATCTTGTATTTGTCAGACAAGTTTACAATTCTCTCCCAAAGCTGTGTCTTCTTCAGTCTGAACAAGACCTGCTCCATGAACTTCTCCTCACAGGGCAAGTGCTACAGCCTTCAACTGTCTTGATGACTTCTGCTGCAGTTTATCCAACATTTCAATGTCTTTTTGGTGCTGGAATGGTCCAAATCTGCAAATAACAAGCTGCCTCATTGTTGAGTCCCAGTGGTCCAATCCATCAACGTATTGCCATGATCTCCCAAATAACTTTTAAAACAAATGATCATCTAGAGCTAAATGTGAAAGAAGAATATTTGTGGACACTTAATTCTCTCATCCTCTGAATTCTTGGAGAAGTTATGGGGGGAAGGAGGGCTGTTGTTAGTTTAGTTTTTTATTTTATTTTTGTGTTGGTTGTGTTTTCTTTCTTTGGTGGAGTTTTGTCTGTTTGTTTTTGGCTTCGGGGTATTTTTCTGAAAATGACTGGCCACTTAACAAGGGCTAAACAAGAACCCAAGGACTACTGGAGAAGCCCTTCATGAATCTTTCAATAGAATAGGAAGAATAGAATATATTAAAGTAGAGGAGAAAATAATTATTTTAGTTGGAAGGAACCTACAGTGATCATTTTATCCAACTGTCTGTCCAACCCATGGCTGACCAAACATTAAAGCAGTTGTCTAAATGCCTCTGTACTCTGACAGGCTTGGGGCATTCGTTTTTACAATAAATTAGATTAATTTGTCTAATTTGAGTCTGTTTTGACTGTGATAGTAATTGGCAAGTGCTCTCCCTGTTCTTAACATGATCCATTGGCTTTTTTTTTGTATTTTCTCCCCATGTCCTACTGATGGGAGAGTGATAGAGTGGCTTGATGGGCACCTGGGCATCAAAGCCAACCAACCATATTCTTTCACCAATTTTATTCCCCCCATGTGGACACCACCTTAAAAACTCCAGTTATGTTTTTCCTTTCAACCTGAAAATAAACAGCTATGCTGTAAGGATAGCAGTGTTCAAAACTGCAAGGAAGAGGAAGAACTCTGCAATCAAATTGAGTTGTTGACATAATTATGTGGGAACAAATGTAGGAAACAGTATAATTCCTGCAGCAATGCCCATATTTAATATTCAGTGAGAATTTATATTCTTTTCAAATCATACTGCAGGATCGGTGATATTGCGATGTTAGATATACAAATTTAAGGGTTGCTTTTGAAAACATAAGCATTTATTTGGTATAAATTATATTTTCTATACTGATAAATGTTTTAAAATGTGGATAATGACATCTGACGCTTAAGGGAATTTACTAATCACTACAGGAAGCAGAAAGAAATATTTCTTTAAAACACAGGACTATATGACAAGATAGAGATATAAAAGATATAGACATGAAAAAAATAGTTCAGTGATTTGTCTTCCCAGGCAGTTGTAAAAATCAGCTGGTGATTTAAAAACACAAAACCAAGCCCCCAAAAGCTATAAAGCAATTCATATAATGAGAAAAAAATACAGTATTTGTATCTGGCAATGTAACCATTGTTGTGTAGCCAATGTGTCTGAATATTTTGTAATTGACTTGTAATACTCCCTTAGGGAGAAAAGCCCTAAATCTCACCTTTAAATATTTACATGATGTAATTAGTCCTGCTATACTTTGAATTAGTGGTAGAAAAGAGCATTCTGTCCAATGAAAAATATTAGTAGCAATGGGGTTATGAGCACTAAAACTAGTCCTGATTCTGTTTTCAATTGGAACAGGATTTTAATAAATGATCCAAAGGATGATTCAACAGATGATAGTATTTGGTAAACTGGACTAATGAGGATGTAGCCTAATCCACATTACAGTGATGTAAGTGAAAAAATCTGATTTCAGTTCATTGGTTTAATTTTCTTTGTTTTACATTTATTAAGAAAAAGAGCAAAATGAGTAATTCTTAAACTAATGACAGGCAGCACCCTTTTCAAAAAAACAATTTGGCAAAATTTGTTTGTAATAATAGGATTAGAATCACTGGTTAGGAAAGGAGTTTGCAATGAATAGTCCAGCCATCCTTCCATCTTAGTATTCTTTTTACATTGCATGCAAAACTGAAAGTATTGTGTACCAGTGAGAAATAATAATGTACCAGGCAAAGAGAAATTACAGACAAAAGCATTAACTATTTGTGATACCATTAAGAGTAATTTGTTGGTAATGAATTCGAGCAGAATTATATAGAAAACAAGTACAAATATTTTAATTATTAAAGAGTTATTCTATATAGCCTATATTCTGTATATTCAAATAGCTAAAATGGCTTAATCAGACATTTCTTTCAGCATTTTGCTTATGAATATAAAATGGCCATATTTCTTTTCTTTGATATTAAAGGTAAGAAAACTATTTCTGTAATCTGCATGGAAAAATGAGACATTATATATACTATAGTCTGTAGTACCAATTGATAGCATATACTAAAGAAACATCTCATATGTATGCGCATTTTAAAATTCAATGTAATTTTTAATCTTTTGATTTGAGGTACAAAATTTTGTTTTCAGAGTACATTGGTTCAACACAATGGAAGAAGAACTAAGGAAAGGGTAGTTGCAGTTCTTGATACAGTGACCTAGCTTTAGCGATAAACACTATTGTACACCTTCCTTAAACAAGAGATGCCATACTTTTTCCTCAAGCATGTTTCTCTTCTTTTCTCCTGATTTCAGGGTAGTGTAGGTACTGTCATCCAGACTAGCTATTCCAAATTATTCCATTTGAGCCTGTGTCAATTTTTCTACCTAGGTTTTAGACATATATATATATATGTAATGTAAACATCTCTGGTGTTTGTTTCTCTGTGAGAGTAGGTAGAAAAGCAACCTCTACAGTACATGATTTTTGACAAAGCTAACACAAATGGGCATCATTAGGATCAGCCTTTGTCATTTCCTTTATCCCATCCCTTGAAAAATGCAAGTTACCTGTTGTTATTTAATTAGACTTCTGTTGCAAACTTCACACCTGTTTTGATAGTGTCACCTTCCTCAATTCATTCCTGACTCACTATTTTCTGTCACATTCCACAAATAGCTTCTCTCCTCTCTCAAGGTCCTTCAGCACTTATCTTCCCCTCATAAACTTATACTGTTTAAACACACTGACCTTTAACATGCCACTTCGTGCACCTAGTTCTTTAGTGATGTCAATCTCCCCCATCCACCTGTTAAATTTTCAAGGAAGTATACTATTGCTTTGTCCCCTACAGCACCTGGGACTAAACCAGGACTTGTTCTAAGTCATTTTTCATATCTCATTTCAAAAATATACATTTGTGTGGCCCATATCCCTCTCCATAAAGAGAACAAGATAATCCAAAACAAAACAAAAATTGAGTAGACAACAGATAGACAGATGGTGCGCTGGGACTACTTACTACCCTACTGAATGAGATAGTTTGACCATTTCCCTGTTTGTCTCCCATCTGTCATTCTTTCTTTTCTTTTTACTTAGACAATAAACTCTTTGGGGGATGGGGGGGGGGGAGTTTAATTTGTTTTTTCTTTAGTTCAACAGTTTTGATTCTTGTTGTTTTAGTAAAAGGTAGAAAGCTCTGCACTGGTCCTGCAGGTTCTCAGGATCCACCATGGCCTGAGCAGGTTTCAGCTTGCTTTAACATTTTGCTGGCGTCAGTAATTTTTCCCTCCCTGCTTTACCTGCAGCTCCAGGAACACCATTGTGAGACTTAAAACCTTGTTACCTTCAGAAAATGATCGTGCCAAACACAGGGAGCTAAGGAATTACGGCAAGCCAAATTATTATTTTAATAGTTGAACAGTCCAAATTACATATTGAAACAGAACAGCTTCATAAACTTCATAGTTCACATTTGTGTACAAATACACTTACATGCTGGTGCTCATGCATTCCCCCAGCAAGAGCCTCAGCCTGCCATGGTCCCTGAAGCTTGAGCTGCTTCTAGTGAGGTCCAGCCCAGGAGATTGTTGAGGGTGGAGTAGGTAGAACCCTCAGCCACCCTGGGCATTACTCCAAAGGAGAGGTGGCCTGGCTGTGGTTATGATTTCTTCTTTTTTCCATCTGGAGTCCATGTGGCCATACTTTCATAATATTTTAATCACACTCCCATCCTTCCCTCAGGTACTCAACAGAATTTCTCTTGCTAAGACAAAAAACAAATCACATTTTCTGGGATATGAAGTATGGCAGCTTTATATTAGCACTGTTAGAACTGGTGATGGTAGTAATAACAGTGGTAGTAGCAGCTATAATATATTATAATAATATATATCTTATTATGTTGTCATCATATTTCAAAAGTCTCATACCTTCTCAGTGAGTTCTTATGGGCAGCTCCTCACAGCACTGACTACATCTTCTTCACAGCACAGCCAACAACCACCATCACTCCTCTCAGGTAGCTAACCCACTCTCTTGTAGCATTCTTCTTCTTATTGAACATGGCTGTGGCCTATTAAGGGCAGGCCTGTTCCTAATCTTTGGTGATTAGTACAGCTGCAACTCCTCAGGTGTGAGATTACCTTCTGCACTATTCTCTTACATTCTATCCCTCCACATTACTATATTAGAATAAATATCTTATTATATTATTATTTTTTTATTATATTCTTTTTATCATCTTATTATATTCTAATAAATACTAATGTCCTAAGTGTAGCCTTTGGCCTCCATTTGTGTCACTCAAAGCATAGTGGGAATCACAAAGTCTTGTAGGGCTTCAGGATGAAAACATCCTGTCAAACCCAAACCAAATAAACAAACGCCATTATTGATAACTGTTATCTTAATTCTTTATTTGATAAGAAAATATAAAAGGAAGCCCTTTAAATAAAATTTGGTGCACTGTTTCTTCAGTAGGCTTTGTTTATTCTAGAACACTATACTTACACCAGGACAAAAATACATCTAATTTTTAAAATAATCCATGTTCTCTTTCCTCAAACGATATTATAATGCGTCTTACACACCATGAGTATCTAGAATGCTTTTCCTTGTCTTCAGATTTTTTTTTAATTAATTGTTGCGTACCGTACTTATAATTAATATTTCTGTAGACATGTTGAGTGTTCTATGTTGTACCGTCCTATCTTCATGATAAAATTGTTCACACTCTGTAGTGACTGATTGAAAATATAGAGTACATAAAAAGAAGAAAATAAGATGAATCAATCAATGAATATTCCACATGTGAAACCATTTGTAAACAAGTGATGGCTTTGCTCATCAAGCTTGATCTCAGACACATTGCTGAAAGTTAACTTCCCACTCACAGGCCTGTGGAATGAGACGTTTATGCAAGCCTGACATCGGTTCACTAGCTGGAAGAATTAAATCCACTTTTATTACCCGTACTTAAGCAGATTTGATTACTTTAAGCATATATCTCAGATGCATCCATAAAAATAAAATACACTCTGGGAAAGTAAAAATATATCTCTTATATTCCAAAACACAAAATAAAATCAAAACTGGTAAAAACCCATTTTTAATCTGTTTTATCCTGCTGTCTTAGAAAAAAAGAGCGCACTCAAGCAATGGAATACAAGAAAGAAATGTAATTTTTCACACCGATATATTTTTAGAGTAAAAAACAAAACCCTTCTGGAATTCAAGTATTTCAAATCACTTTCACTATTTTATAATATGAACAGTATTTCTAATTGCTCTTCCCTGTTATTCTTTGCACTTTAATTGAATTTTCTCAGAAAAAATGTTAATTACAAAATGCTCTTTCGGGGTATTTTTAAGATATACAGAAACATCTTTATATATTTTAAAGCTCTTGAATTCAAAGAGAGTGAAAATCCCGTAATGATATGTGCAGTCATTGCAGATTTTTATATTATTTGGTGAAGTACAGGGTTGTAAAAAATTATAACAATTTATAACATTATGATAAGAAAATATATATGCTTGCTGTTTATCTGTTGGTGTTTCCTAACCTTAATGGTGGCTGACTTGATTTGACATCCAAGTGTGTGTCTGTGTGCATTTTGGCAGAGAGTGATGTATAACAGCTGGTATGTAAAATTATATAAAAACAAGAGTGTCACCAAGAAGCAAAATTGCTGTTGAGAAAAAACAGTCACTAATTTGGAAAATTTGAACTGAAAATCACAGGTCTCCAAATATATATCTATTCTGTTCCATAGTCATTCCAACAAGGCTGCTTTTTCAAAACTATCGTGGCCAATGATAAGTCAACCTAAAAAAGTTTAAAAGTTTTTAGTCTTTACATAAAAACTGAAGGGGAAAAGATCTGATGGAAACAAACACTCTACCTGTCAGTCTATGGCTACTCCTCTTAGGAATTCCACACAAAACTCTTCAATGATTCTTGTGTAAATTTTCATTACAGAATAGATCAATTTCCTGATTTTTTTAAATGCAGGGTTCATCAAAAGCAAGGAAAACTTTGTTATTAATCTCTCACCCTTTCTCTCCATTTTAGGATTTTATTTCCTAAAAATAATGTTGGTGATTTTCAAACAGGATTACATTTGACACTGAACTCTGGGAGCTTCTCATGGCTTTATTTTCCCAAATTTTATCCCAATTTTTATTTCTGTGAAATGAAATAGTTGTATTTCTGATTTCTGAAGGAAAGGCAGTTAAACTGAGTAGTTAGTATTTAACATCTTTTGTGAACCAAAAAGGCACTGGTGACCCCAGTCTAACTACTTTGTAAGCAGTAATAGATTGATTGCAAATTGAAACAGTTTTCTTCTCTAATGTTTGTCTTAATTTTGGATCTGGAAATATGCTTAAATATCCCATGCGACTGAAATTTAGAAGAATACAACCTCTGTATTAAAAACAGCTTTATGAAAAAAATAGAATATATGTTTAAAGATAAAACAAGAAGAGAATGAATTTTTCATTTATTGAGGGAGTACATTTACTCTCCTTACCAGTTCAGAGACTGTTTTTTTTGTATCATTTTCTGAAAAAATTTGCTTAGATTTTAGAATAATATTGTGTTCAATCATGTGCTGTACGCAGAAAACAGAATGCTGACTTCCGTTATCGATTCATTTTCTAACTACAGTAGATATGACATTATAACATTTCCTAGAAGTTCTCAGAGAGGCATATCTAGCTCACTGCAGATTTTTTCAGCTTCACTTTACCTCAGTGATGGATAGTCTTAAAAAAAACCAAAATGATGTGACATTCCCATAAAAACATCTGCAGCCTGATTTCTAAACATGTAATTTATCTTTACAGATGTAGGAAAATGATTAGGCATCTAAAGCATCTAACTGAAGACCAAGTAAATGAAAACATAATTTTATACTTATGAAGCATAGTATTTATTTTCTTCTGCTAAACAGAAATCCAGGAGAAAAAACCCCAAAATCAATTGAAAACACGAAGAAACTTCAAAATTTCAAAGCTATTTATGATAGTGTCTGAGAGAAGGAAAAACCCTCAGCTTCATGGAAGAGAAAAAGGATCAAACATCTTAAGAAGTCAAGGGTTATCTCTTCGGGGTTTATTTTATGCTGGAATGTATTTACTTATGTCAGTTTTTCATTAACATAATTCAGTTCTCAAAACATTTTTCCCCCCCTCATATTTATCATTTCCTTTTTTGATGGAAATCTGGGGACAAGAATTTAGTACCACATTTTGAGGTATTTGTCTTTGTCATCTTCTGATGTGAGTATATCATGACTTTTATACAGGCCAAAAATCTGTGGCTGCAGATGGGTCGAACGACTGGAGCCCAGGGATGGCTGACCACACTCATGGATATGTATACACATGGATATGTGCTGTTTATGAATCTCCAAACCATGCTTTAACTAAATCTTTCTGTTCACTGCAAGCCCCATTTTCCATGCTCCCAAGTTCAGCTTGACGCAGTACGTGCCTAGCCCCTATTCTGTTTCCACCATATCTTTAGAAATTATTCCAAATTCCCACTTCTAGACTTTGACACAACTAAATGAAAGACTTATTTCTATTCCTCGCAGTACTCTTATTCCATAGGCTATGAGTTCCTTGTAGTTTTTCTTTTTTTTTGTCTTTTTTACCTTTAATTTGTATATATATACACCTTCAAAACAATAAACTGCAACTTGGCAACTCTGCCTAGTATTAATTTTCAGAATTTTGTTTTTGCTTATTTCTGAGTCACATACATTCTGATTTAAGAATGGCTCAACTGCTAATGCATAAAGATTGGAGTTCAAAGGGGTTTCAGCTCAACAAGTTTTAAGTTTGTTGGATACTAGGTTGTGTACACCACTGAAATTTTGTTTGTAATATTTTTTATTCTGTGTGTTCTCATCATAGTAAATAATGGGTGGATATTTACTGAAAACCTGTACAGACTTGTAAGGGCAAATGGTACCTGTTTTCAGAAGGAAGACCTAGAAAATTGCAAACTATGTCACCACTTTCAGAGTAACTGTCTTTTAACTGTGTGTTTGTGAACATAAGTGGATCTTTCAAAATTGAATAATTTATTCCAATGCTAAAAGTAGCTCAAAGAAGAATGAAGCATATTAAAAAATTACAAACTTTTATTACAGGAAGTGTGTTCTTTGATGGGTAACTGTCCTTTAGTGGCTGAAGTGAATTGCTATCAGCCACCATGTTTTTAAGAGAAATCCAAATATTTTACTTGAGTTTGAAAAGTTTACATTTATGTCATCTGTATTAAAGAAAAAAATTTTCTTGACTAACACTGCTCAAATATATGATATGTCATTTATGTCATAGCAAAGTTTTAAAAACTTTTTTTAAAATTCCAGATTTGTTCATGCTATGATTTCTTAGAATTTATATTTAACCTGTAAAGAGGTAAAGAATGTTTGATCTACTCAGTCTTTGAAAATTAACATCTCTTTTTCTCTTTTGATTACCTTTAAGCACAAATCTTGCACAAGACTTGGACCACACAATATCATCCCCAGCAATAATTTAATTGCATGGTACTGGGAAGAGGCTGAATATGATTATGGCCTCATCACTTCCATAAAATTTCCCATGTTGCATTTCTTAATATCCTGCAAGGTATTATTATAAATAAATTAGGATCTGTTTCTCCAACAAAGAACCAGACTGCATTCAATGGTAGAAATTTTTTTTTTTTTGTCATGTGTGATTGTTTGCTTACCATTTTGGTAGCTTTACCAGACCATAGTATAGTATATTGAAAATTCTTCTGTGGCAGTAAGGATCACAGAAGTTGCAATAGAGGCACTTTTACGCACAATCCATTTTAAGACCCCTAAACTGTAGCTATGTAGTTTTCTTAAAATCTCTATGATTAAATATACCACTGTTTAGATATTCACTGTGAATATCTTGAAACAATAACAAATGCTAATTTGGAAATTTATATTTTAAAGGTTCAAAAAAATGTTTTAAGCATGCTTTCACCTCATCTTTTCTATGTGCTGCATGAAAAAGGAGCTACATACACAAACTCCTTGAATAACCTTATGATAAATAGGACTGGATCAACTTTGATTGGTTGGTTGGTTTGGTTTTGTGCCAATGTATAATAAAATATATATACACCAGGGAAAAAAAATACAGAATTGAGCTCTTGGGAACATCATTCACTTCAAAAAAGGGAATTGCAAAATCCTGCACCTGGAGAATAACCCCAGGTACTAGTTTATGCTGGTGGCTGCACAGCTGAAAAGGCTGGAAGGACCTTGGTACATTGGTGGGTGCAAAGATGCATATGAGCCACCACTGTGCCCTTTTGTCATAGGCAGCTAACTGTACCCTTGACTGCATTAGGAAGAGCATTGTCAGCATGCCAAGGGAGGTGATCCCTCTCCTTTACTTAGCAGTGATTAGGTCAAAGGTTGTGTGCCTGCATCTTCAGTAAAACAGAGACGCAGTCTGTGAAGATCCATGAAGATTGTTAAGAGTCCCGAGCATCTCTCCTAGAAAGAACATCTGAGACAGCTAGGGCTATTCATCCTGGAAATAAAAAGGCCCAGAAAGGATCTCATCAGTGTGTGCAAGTACTTGGAGGGAGCATGCAAAGAAGACTTCCAGGCTCTTTCAAAGGTTCCCAGTTACAGGATCAGAGGCAACGGACACAAAATATAACACCGTACATCTGACATCTGAACATCAGAAGGCATATTTGCACTGTGGGGGTAGCCTTGAACAAGCACAGTGGAGTCCTTAAAGATATTCAAGAGCTCTACTTGAACAGGGGAATTAAAACAGACCCTATCCAGCAGCTCCTTCCAATTTTACCCTAATTCTGTAATTACGAAAATATAACTAAATGCTATACATGCAACAACTTTACTGTTCACTACTAAGTAACATATTTTACTAATATTTATAAATTAGTAAAATATTTATAAATAAATATTTTGCTAATATTTACAAAAAATTCCTACATGATACCTTATTTCATTTACGTTTTAGGAAAATATAAACTAGTGATTCTACACACACACACATGCCTTTCAGAGAGCCCTATGGAGTTTTCCAGAACTTCTAAACTGCAATTTGGACTGTAACGTGGTTTTCAATGTTCACTTCTTCCTATCAACAAGGCTTGGTACTTTATGCTCTACTTCTTGTGTTTGGAAGAGCTGCCTTCTGTTTTCTGATATTGCAATGTTAATCAGCAGGAGGGGATATTGTAGGTGAAGGGGGAAACATTTTCTTCCTGGGAGACTTCTTCAAAGGAGAAATCAAACCTCTAAAATTGTACAGAAGTAAAAACATTACAATCTCTGTGGTTTTTGGGGTTTTTTTTGATTTTTTTAAATACAAGTAAATTAATTAGATTTTTGTCCTGGGTATGTCACTTTGAAATTTGCTTTTGTGTTGCTTTTAGTCCTTGGTCAGACTGTTAATGAAGATGGGCATTCTTGCCTTATGATTTATACAGATTAGAATTCATCTATTTCCCTATACTACTAGTAATATTTAATACCAAAACAGCTTATTAATTTGCATTTCTAGCACTTTTTGGATGTTAAAAATGTAAATGATTTCCCAAAGAATGAATTCCATTTAGATCCTTTTGATTTTTTTCCAGTTAAAAATGTTTTCCTTATAGATCATGGATACACACATAGAAAGTATTTCTTGATAAGAGAAATACAGTTTTGATGAATACTTTCTAATTCTGAGAGGCAAAAATATTATTTTCTAAAGAAAATAATAATGCTTGCTTGCTAGACTTTATTTCTGCTGGTTGGCTTGCTGACTTTTTCTTCCTAGGCAGTACTGCTCTGAGAAAAATAGCCTCCAAGAATTTGTAGTAACTCAACTTATTTGAGGAAAAAAAAAAAGATTTCTTTGAACAAAAAAACTCTAAAGAAATGGCTATGGCTCACTATGGTCTTGCACAATGGATCCACCTGTCAAATTCTGAAAATTTCAAAACATCCATAAAACCAAAAAGGCTAAATACTGCAATGACTTACTGTTCTATTTGAAGAAGTCTCAATTACTCAGATTCACCTGTTTCTTTCTGGTTATTACAGCCTGTGTATCCACGGCATGCGCAAACAAAGACAGCTTCACTGCAAAATTTTGCTTTAATTTATCTGGGTTTGGTGTGTTATTGCAAAATAGTAAAAGTACAATGTACATTAAAAAGTAAGATTTTGCATTGTGTTTCACATTCAGCTCAGCAGAGATAACAGCCGTCCCATGGACTTCTGAGAATCCAGGCTGGAAAGTAGCTTGAGGCCCACCGTACTCAGATGGTTTAAATGCCTACAGCCAGTGGTGAAATGTAGGACCTGAGTCATCTACCAGCAAGAAATAAAATTATTTTTTCGTAATTACTTGACTTGTTAACATGGTCCAATCAGATTGCTAGAGAAATGCTGTAAGTTTCAAGTACTAGTATTGCTCCAAGAGAATGCCTACAGATGATAAATCATATGCACTCTTCTAGCTGTGACACTATATCTTCTTGGGCCTCACAGCAAATGTAAGTGGGATATGATAAAATGGTAATCAAGCTTTTCACAGTGTGCCCAGCATGTCCACAGTTGTTCATATGCACCATTATGATTGTTACAGAGATTTTTGACAGTAGGTTCTCACCTCCACCAGACAGATTTATTGGCACAGATTACCAGGTAATTATGTTATCTGGTAGCTCAAATAGATGCCTGTCAAGAGAGACCCAGAACAAAGAAATCTCTTGGCAATTATACTCTTACAATATAAATTCCCTATCCCTCATGCAATGGTCTGGACCAAGAGAAGTACTAGGATCTGGAGTCTTTCAGTCTTCCTTGGTTTGCTCTTTCATTACCAAGGGGTCATATCATGGTTGTCTTCTTTCAGGTTGCTTTCAATGAAGGTTTTCATCAGTTCTGTAGTCCATTTTATAACAAGGTTGTTGCAGTTTATCGGCTGTTCACTCTAGCTATTAATTTTTAAGCAATATTTAAGCTATACCTTAGTCTATTCTAACTATTATTAGATTGTTAGCTTCAAGTTTCACTATGATCCCTCTTTCACTTAAACATAGCCACATAGTTCAAATTGAGTTCAACTTGCTGCCTAACATTGCTACCTACTTATGTCAAGCAAGCACTTAACTATTTTCAAGTAATATACAATTTTCCATAATGATCCTGTCAAACTATGTCATAATCTCAAGAGGCACAGACTTCCATCTACACATTTCTATAAGAGGTAATTTGGAAACAAAGGGCCGGGACTGTGTTCAACATGTAGTGCCCACTTAGTTTCCCTACTTCCACCTTAGTCTCTTAATACACTAAGCAACAAACAATATAACAAAAGTGGGCAGGAAAATATTTTTTTCCATCACTTTACTGCATGAAAGGGCTATTTTTTATACTGTAAAACCTTATTGATAACTCTTTATAACCTATCTAATCTTAGACCTTCTCTGAATAGATTAAACACTGACGACTAGTTGCACAAAAATCAGCTTTTTTCTTAAATATTGAAATAACAGTCCCCATCACTTCCAAAGTGACAGTTTTGTAAGAATAAATATATTTTTATTACTTTGATGATGAGAGATATTTCTTAACCACTGCTGAGCTATACAAAGGGACAGTATCCTCAGATGTTAACACTCCATGTAAAATGCGGAAGCACTTCTAGCTTATCAAGATAAAAATAAGCTGAAATTACTCATATAATGTATGTGAATAAAATTACTCCTAATCAAAATGAACTGCCCACATCAAGAGCCCAAATCAACAATACAAAAAATTGAACTAAAAATAATTATGACAGCTATCCTTTTTCTCTATGGAGCATAAATATTTAGTACAGTAAACAGCTAAATATGAGCATGCCTTCACAATGACGCAGTTTGAATCTAACTTTCTTCTTCAGTCAATCTGAATTTTATCACTGGGAGTTTAGAGGAAATTCTGCTGCACTCCACAAAAACTTTTATCTGAAACTCTTCCATTTTCCTAGATTCTAAATAAATGTTTCCTGTTAGCAAGACTTGAACATTTCATTTTGCATTTTGAAATGTGTCTTCTGCTTCTTTGCTTTCAGGATTACAATTATTAATACCAGTATTGAAATTAATCCTTAATCACAGAATCATTTAGGTGGGAAAAGACCTCTCAGATCATTGAGTCCCACCTTTGACCAATCACCATCCTGTCAGCCAGAACATAGCACTAAGTGCCACATCAAGTTGTTTCTTGAACACTGCCTGGGATGATGCTTTTACCACCTCCCTGGGCAGCCCATTTTAACGCCTAACAACCCTTTCCTTTAAGATATCCAATCTAAACCTCCTTAAGTTGTGAAATGACCCAGAATATTTGGAGTTTCCAATATTTGTTCAGGAGGAAATTTTCTCGTATTGCAGCTTGAATTGTATCAAGTAAGGTATGGTGTATTCTGTTTCTGTTCAATATAAACAAGTATCATCCCCTAAATTTTGTTTCTATTTATTAAACTAAAACATTATTTCTTCAGATGTAGTATAAAATTCTTAAACCTTGCCCTCAGTTAAAACAATAGCAAAAGTTGTGCTAACTGTGGCAGACAAAGCATTGCACCATAAGGACTATGTAGATCGATGCTGCAGGATATTGTGTAAGGATATAATAACCTTCATCAATGCACAAGTTCTATAAATAAATATAAATAAATAAATAAACTATTTATATTATATACATACACATCTTTTAATATGTTCACCTTATGTATATGCCCACACAAGAAATTTCCAAAACAAAATAAAATTAAACAAATAACAGAACTCTGGGCGTTTTAAGGACTCCTATATATTAGGCAGAGAAAAAAAAAAAAAAAGAAAAAGACAAAACCCTATAATCCTAATCCAACTGAAGATTAGAATCAAACAGAGAAAGGGAAAACAGAGAAACAAACAAAAAAAAGACAAGTTAAAAAAAGAGACTCCCTTTGAAACGGAGATTTCCAGAGTTTTAGTCCTAGGCAAAATGAAATGAAGTACTGGTTTGACAATGCCTAAGCCAGAAGACTGCAGTGAGTGCCTTTTTATTCTGACAGAGGGAGAATGGACCGAGCAGCACCCCCAAGGCAGTGAGCGGCAGGTCCAGCACTCGGGCTGCCTGCCTTTGTGCCAAGCCAGAGGCCTGAGTGCCAGCACAGGGCTTCCCTCCAGCTTCCTCTGCTCAAAGTGGGTTATGGTTCTGTGGCTCCCTGCCTTGTAGGCTTATGTTCATTTTGTTTTTTCCTCTGCAAGTGGAGAATGAAACTGACAAGACCATTCCAGGAGGGCAGCCAAGAAGATGTCAGTGTATTTTTCCTAGCTGGGCATAAAAGTGATGGTAATGATACGATGATTTTTCGTCTCTGAAAATTTCCCATGCACACTTTGTTCATAAAGAGGCCTTTTCTGTTTTAAAAACATGTCAGTGGAATAAAAGGGTAAATTAAAGATTTTGAAGTAGAGAGACAGGCAGTTGTTCCCTACATGAATTAAATATTAAAGAAATTATTGCAAGTCCTTGTGTTTTGAAGAACTCAGGCCTCACACTGCTGGGCTTTGTTGTTTCTAAAGAGAAAATAATTGCCTTATTTGCAGTCCTCATTATAGCAGGCAACTAAATTGCATGATGAAGACATACTTATAAAATAAATATGCATTTAACAATTACAGACATCCTGGACTGTATTTCATAATATGTCTAGCACCCCAGCTTTTTCCTAAAAACAGCCTTTTAAATTGGCCAAGACAACTCACACAAGGGGCATCATTGCTTTGTAGCTTTAGCCCTTTGAGCCACTTTGAGTTCTGAGTTCTGTGAAATTTCCCCTAAGAAGGGAAACACGGCTGGTTTGCTGCTTTCCAGACTAACATGAAGCCAGTGAAATAGGCTGAAAATGGGTCTTGGTGTTTGTCAGGAGACAAAAGTCTAATCAACATACCAGTTATTTCTTTCATCTTCTTTTCCCTTGCCTTTTAACTAATTTCAGAAATGGCTTCTCCTAAGCTTTTTTGAAACCAAATTGGTGGCAATTTATCTGCATTTTTCATTTCATAACTATAATTAAAAATCACCTCAGCTAGCTCTGTCAAGGCCATTTTAAGCAATAAAAAAAGATATAAACTGGCATTTTGGAAAGAATTATGGTTAGTTTCAGTATTCTTTAGTATTAGTTTTATTTTCCTTAATCATAACTTCATGTTAATTTTTAATTTTCTCCTGCCAATTACCACTCTGGTGAAACTGGAAATTACAATTATAGGACTGAGCAATTTGTCTTCATTCCATATGTTCTTCATATACTCAGTACATTTAAGGATCCTATTATGTGCTAGCTATTGACTTATTCAAAAGTGTTTATTTATGCATTTGTATGATATTTTCTTGAATTTCTGTCCTGTTTTCTGATTAGTGTTAACACAATATTTTGTAGAAATACATTTTTATTGATTCACAATCTTTTCAAAGATAGGTGTTTTGCCTTTTAAGACCTTTCATTCAGTGTCTCTTATAATGGTTCTTTCCTATGCACTTTGCTATTTATCCATGTTTTGCAATAGAATGCCCCTTTGCTGGAATACACAGTGAAACATACTAAAACCTCATATTTTAATCACATTTCCATGTATTAATATACATTCCGAGACATGAAACATTGAGGTAGACATACCAGTTAATAAAATTTGGAATAATCACCTATTTTCATAACCGTTCCGGTCTTCCTTCTTTACTCAGATCTACTTTATTTTCTGGAGTGAATTTCACTGGAATATTCCAATGTATTAACTTACATTGTTGTAACATTACAAAATAATGCAGGCATAATGGCCATGGATTTCATTTTGGTAAGCAAGGAAATGAGTCAGATAGATATCACAGTGGCCCATTAAGGGGGAGGGGTGGCTTTACAGTAATCAACTTTTAGGAAGAGGTAATAAAAATAAAGTAAGGCAGTTGCATTGAAATGTTTCAATTCATTGTTTGAGGCTAGGGTATTTTCAGGTGCAAAAATTCCCAATATACTCAAGGACATACAAAAGCTAAAATCTAATTTCTGCTTTGAATAAGAACAGGTATTGGAATATTTCCCTCTTCTTAAAAATCAACCATAATCTCCATACTGTAGAATTTATCTTCCATATAGCTGTTTATAGAGAAAGGAAGATATGCCAAAGAAGAATTTGACATTTTAGAAGAGGCTGATGCTATAATTTGATGAGCAAGAATCTTGCCTGCTATGTGGGATGGAGTCTGTGGGAGCCTAATCTGTCATAAACAAGCAGATTGGTTACTCCCACGCCCAAGTTAAATGTTCTAGCCAGTGGGTTATTATCTGGGCATTGGGTAGGCTGGGAGAGTATCTATCACAACCTTCTCACAAAGAAAAACACATTCTCCAGAAGTGTCATTTTGATTGTACATCAGAAAAGTAATAAAATATTTTGAAACTATATGATTTCTCTTTTCTTTTATAAAACTGAAAAATATTTTTCTGATCAGGACTAGAAAATAATACAATTCCCACATTCTTTCCTCAGTTTGTCAATTGTGAAATAGAGTGAAAATTAATCTAGGTTACTAAAGTATATTTTGGGAATAACCACCATGAAATACAAGTAGAAATAAAAAACCCAACCAAACAACCAACCAAATAACCAAACAAGCAGTTCTGCTGGCCCTGCTTCCATCTGCAGTCAAAGGGAAAAAAATCTTTTAATCTTAAAATAATATCTTAATATTTATTTATAATTAAGTGCATCTATCTAAATATAGAGAGATACATTTCCATAAATTATACACAAAAAAGCAAGCCACAAGCAGGTATTTTTGTAACCTGATACATCTGGGAATTCCTTGAAATCAGTAACAATTCACTGCTTGAGGTTTATCCACATGAAACATATCTAGATATATGGATGGATACCTAAAAATGGATATATATGGATATCTTAAAATGGACGTCATGAAAACCTCTAACTTTCCCCAGTTAAATCAAATGATTGATTTATTTTAACACTAAAGATAATCATATCACCATCTGTGAGTTTTCACCATTGAAATTAGACAGTATCATATTTTATTCAGATATGATTGTGTCTATATTAACAAATAGTGTGGCACAATATCATAAAGTGAAATAGTTATTTCACAGGACAACACATCTACACTATATTTCTGAACATTTTTTACTTCAGTTTAGCTGTAGTCTGCTCCTGTGGACTAGATGACCATAAACAGCTGGAACACATTGGATGATGTTCAAGGCATTTTTTAGCCTAGCCTCCTTCAAAAAAGAAACCTTTTTACACCCTCAACAAGAGCAGCTTTGTGAAGCCAAAGCACAGGCTGTGAGGATTGCTGGGAGATTAACTCCAAAAGTGAGTGATTGCCGTTCTTCATAAATGACAATATAGATGCACTCAAGATAAGGAAAGAAGAATGACGTGACTTAGTCCCTAAGTAAAACGTTTCCTCATATTTAGAGAAATGCTGGGTTTAGTGAAGATAGAGGACAAACTTGCTGCTAAGATAAGGAACTCAAGGATTAACCCTCAGTTTCAGGAATTCCTGAACTCTTTAGAGAAGGAAAATCCACCAGTATCTGCTGATGGGAACACTCATATAGCAAAAATGATGCCATGTGGAAATGGGATTTTTCTTCCCCCATCCCTCAGTTGGAGTGGGATTTAAAATTCAAATAAAAATGCTATAAAAAGCCTGTTTTTGAAGTGAATCTCTCCATCATTCCCATTTACTAGGTACCAGTTCACATTGCAGAGCAGTTTCAGAGTTTGAGAGAGGAGTTTTCTCATATGAAATTGTAATGAAAGTGTCTGAAAGTGAACTGACTGAAGAAGTACAGTTATCAGTACTTAGCTACTATGTATTTGGTCATAAGACAATGAAAAATGGTAAACTGATAAATCTCTTCCTCTACCCAGGGCTGAAGTAAAAGAAGTTAAAGGAAAGCCAAGGCCCCAAGGCTACCCTTAGAAGCTTTAAAACTAATGGAGATACTCAGCAGTTAAAAAACAAAGTAAAACAAAACAAAACAAACTCAAACAGAAACAAACAATACTTGAGGGATATTTTTCAAAAACATCTAAAATTTTGTCTAAGAAAATGAAAAAGGATTCATAATAGTGAGAAAAATACTGCTCAGCTGTTCAAAAATTCATTTCACCTGTCATGTTGTTTTGTGACACCAGTCGTAAGTGGGCATTCATCTGTATCACCTAATAGACTTCCCTTTTTTCTTTCTTATTCCACACATCTTTTTGGCATGTGTGATAAATTTACTTGTCTGTCCTTATTCAAACATATCTTGATGATATATTTTGTCTTTGAGCCTTTTAAAAAAGCTTCAAGAAGATCAAATTCTCTAGCCCACAAAACATATGATACTTGCATTATATATTCTGTTTCTAATGTACCCTTAAGATTTTGGTTACTGTAGAATCTGAGGATGTTGTTCAAAAATGAATATATTAAATTTTAAAGTACCTTCGCTAGGTAGGCATTATCTCTATTATGCAGAAAGTGGTGGTACAATCTTGAATAGGATTTCTGTGACACGATTCTGTGATAGAACATACTCCAAATTTGGAATGAAGTAAACCATAAAGGTTTACTTCATGTTCTGTGTGCTCCACAGATTGAAGTCTTAATTATTCCTGAAAACCCACGTTTCTTTAACAGATTTTGACCTTTCTACTGATAGACCTAGATAGCATGATAACTATACTGGGAAAAATGCACTCTTTCAGATATGTTTCATGTTCTGAAGCATAGTCATAATATGTTACACTATTCCTATGCCATCCGGGATGTCAGGAGGGTTAGGGTTAGGGTTAGGGTTAGGGTTAGGGTTCTGTAAACTAAAAGGCCCAGAGCTCCGGGCACACTGCAGCTGCAAAGGGCATCCCAGGGGCATCACAAAACTGCCACAACCTGGCCTCCTCGAGGGCTTCCTCCTTGGCACCTGCCCTAAACCCTAGGCTGATTGGCTGCCTGCCTACGGTTAGGGTTAGGGTTAGGGTTAGGGTTAGGGTTCTGCAAACTAAAAGGCCCAGAGCTCCGGGCACACTGCAGCTGCAAAGGGCATCCCAGGGGCATCACAAAACTGCCACAACCTGGCCTCCTCGAGGGCTTCCTCCTTGGCACCTGCCCTAACCCTAGGCTGATTGGCTGCCTTGCCTAGGGTTAGGGTTAGGGTTAGGGTTAGGGTTAGGGTTCTGCAAACTAAAAGGCCCAGAGCTGCGGGCACACTGCAGCTGCAAAGGGCATCCCAGGGGCATCACAAAACTGCCACAATCTGGCTTCCTTGAGGGCTTCCTCCTTGGCACCTGCCCTAACCCTAGGCTGATTGGCTGCCTTGCCTAGGTTTAGGGTTAGGGTTAGCGTTCGGGTTAGGGTTAGGGTTCTGCAAACTAAAAGGCCCAGAGCTGCGGGCACACTGCAGCTGCAAAGGGCATCCCAGGGGCATCACAAAACTGCCACAACCTGGCCTCCTCGAGGGCTTCCTCCTTGGCACCTGCCCTAACCCTAGGCTGATTGGCTGCCTTGCCTAGGGTTAGGGTTAGGGTTAGGGTTAGGGTTAGGGTTCTGCAAACTAAAAGGCCCAGAGCTGCGGGCACACTGCAGCTGCAAAGGGCATCCCAGGGGCATCACAAAACTGCCACAATCTGGCTTCCTTGAGGGCTTCCTCCTTGGCACCTGCCCTAACCCTAGGCTGATTGGCTGCCTTGCCTAGGTTTAGGGTTAGGGTTAGCGTTCGGGTTAGGGTTAGGGTTCTGCAAACTAAAAGGCCCAGAGCTCCGGGCACACTGCAGCTGCAAAGGGCATCCCAGGGGCATCACAAAACTGCCACAACCTGGCCTCCTCGAGGGCTTCCTCCTTGGCACCTGCCCTAACCCTAGGCTGATTGGCTGCCTTGCCTAGGGTTAGGGTTAGGGTTAGGGTTAGGGTTAGGGTTCTGCAAACTAAAAGGCCCAGAGCTGCGGGCACACTGCAGCTGCAAAGGGCATCCCAGGGGCATCACAAAACTGCCACAATCTGGCTTCCTTGAGGGCTTCCTCCTTGGCACCTGCCCTAACCCTAGGCTGATTGGCTGCCTTGCCTAGGTTTAGGGTTAGGGTTAGCGTTCGGGTTAGGGTTCTGCAAACTAAAAGGCCCAGAGCTGCGGGCACACTGCAGCTGCAAAGGGCATCCCAGGGGCATCACAAAACTGCCATAACCTGGCCTCCTCGAAGGCTTCCTCCTTGGGACCTGCCCTAAACCTAGGCTGATTGGCTGCCCTGCCTAGGGTTAGGGTTAGGGTTAGGGTTAGGGTTAGGGTTAGGGTTCTACAAACTAAAAGGCCCAGAGCTCCGGGCACACTGCAGCTTCAGAGGGCATCCCAGGGGCATCAAAAAACTGCCACAACCTGGCCTCCTCGAGGGCTTCCTCCTTGGCACCTGCCCTAACCCTAGGCTGATTGGCTGCCTTGCCTAGGGTTAGGGTTAGGGTTAGGGTTAGGGTTAGGGTTAGGGTTAGGGTTCTGCAAACTAAAAGCCCCAGAGCTCCGGGCACACTGAAGCTGCAAAGGGCATCCCAGGGGCATCAAAAAACTGCCACAACTTGGATTCCTTGAGGGCTTCCTCCATGGCACATGCCCTAAACCTATGCTGATTGGCTGCCCTGCCTACGGTTAGGGTTAGGGATCTGTAAACTAAAAGGCCCAGTGCTGCGGGCACACTGCAGCTGCAAAGGGCATCCCAGGGGGATCACAAAACTGCCACAACCTGGCCTCCTCGAGGGCTTCCTCCTTGGCACCTGCCCTAACCCTCGGCTGATTGGCTGCCTTGCCTAGGGTTAGGGTTAGGGTTAGGGTTAGGGTTAGGGTTCTGCAAACTAAAAGGCCCAGAGCTCCGGGCACACTGCAGCTGCAAAGGGCATCCCAGGGGCATCACAAAACTGACACAACCTGGCCTCCTCGAGGGCTTCCTCCTTGGCACCTGCCCTAACCCTAGGCTGATTGGCTGCCTTGCCTAGGGTTAGGGTTAGGGTTAGGGTTAGGGTTCCACAAGCTAAAAGGCCCAGAGCTCCGGGCACACTGCAGCGTCAGAGGGCATCCCAGGGGCATCACAAAACTGCCACAACCTGGCCTCCTCGAGGGCTTCCTCCTTGGCACATGCCCTAACCCTAGGCTGATTGGCTGCCTTGCCTAGGGTTAGGGTTAGGGTTAGGGTTAGGGTTAGGGTTCTGCAAACTAAAAGGCCCAGAGCTCCGGGCACACTGCAGCTGCAAAGGGCATCCCAGGGGCATCACAAAACTGCCACAACCTGGCCTCCTCGAGGGCTTCCTCCTTGGCACCTGCCCTAACCCTAGTCTAATTGGCTTCCTTACCTAGGGTTAGGGTTAGTGTTAGGGTTCGGGTTAGGGTTAGGGTTCTGCAAACTAAAAGGCCCAGAGCTCCGGGCACACTGCAGCTGCAAAGGGCATCCCAGGGGCATGACAAAACTGCCACAACCTGGCCTCCTCGAGGGCTTCCTCCTTGGCACCTGCCCTAAACCTAGGCTGATTGGCTGCCCTGCCTAGGGTTAGGGTTATGGTTAGGGTTAGGGTTAGGTTTCTACAAACTAAAAGGCCCAGAGCTCCGGGCACACTGCAGCTTCAGAGGGCATCCCAGGGGCATCACAAAACTGCCACAACCTGGCCTCCTCGAGGGCTTCCTCCTTGGCACATGCCCTAACCCTAGGCTGATTGGCTGCCCTGCCTAGGGTAAGGGTTAGGGTTAGGGTTAGGGTTAGGGTTCTGCAAACTAAAAGGCCCAGAGCTCCGGGCACACTGCAGCTGCAAAGGGCATCCCAGGGGCATCACAAAACTGCCACAACTTGGATTCCTTGAGGGCTTCCTCCATGGCAAATGCCCTAAACCTATGCTGATTGTCTGCCCTGCCTACGGTTAGGGTTAGGGTTAGGGATCTGCAAACTAAAAGGCCCAGTGCTGCGGGCACACTGCAGCTGCAAAGGGCATCCCAGGGGCATCACAAAACTGCCACAACCTGGCCTCCTCGAGGGCTTCCTCCTTGGCACATGCCCTAACCCTAGGCTGATTGGCTGCCTTGCCTAGGGTTAGGGTTAGGGTTAGGGTTAGGGTTCTGCAAACTAAAAGGCCCAGAGCTCCGGGCACACTGCAGCTGCAAAGGGCATCCCAGGGGCATCACAAAACTGCCACAACCTGGCCTCCTTGAGGGCTTCCTCCTTGGCACCTGCCCTAACCCTAGTCTAATTGGCTTCCTTGCCTAGGGTTAGGGTTAGGGTTAGGGTTAGGGTTAGGGTTAGGGTTAGGGTTAGGGTTAGGATTCTGCAAACTAAAAGGCCCAGAGCTGCGGGCACACTGCAGCTGCAAAGGGCATCCCAGGGGCATCACAAAACTGCCACAACTTGGCCTCCTCGAGGGCTTCCTCCTTGGCACCTGCCCTAACCCTAGGCTGATTGGCTGCCTTGCCTAGGGTTAGGGTTAGGGTTAGGGTTAGGGTTAGGGTTAGGGTTAGGGTTCTGCAAACTAAAAGGCCCAGTGCTGCGGGCACACTGCAGCTGCAAAGGGCATCCCAGGGGCATCACAAAACTGCCACAACCTGGCCTCCTCGAGGGCTTCCTCCTTGTGACCTGCCCTAAACCTAGGCTGATTGGCTGCCTTGCCTAGGGTTAGGGTTAGGGTTAGGGTTCGGGTTAGGGTTAGGGTTCTGCAAACTAAAAGGCCCAGAGCTGCGGGCACACTGCAGCTTCAAAGGGCATCCCAGGGGCATCACAAAACTACCACAACTTGGCCTCCTCGAGGGCTTCCTCCTTGGGACCTGCCCTAAACCTAGGCTGATTGGCTGCCCTGCCTAGGGTTAGGGTTAGGGTTAGGGTTAGGGTTAGGGTTAGGGTTAGGGTTCTACAAACTAAAAGGCCCAGAGCTCCGGGCACACTGCAGCTGCAAAGGGCATCCCAGGGGCATCACAAAACTGCCACAACTTGGCCTCCTTGAGGGCTTCTTCCTTGGCACATGCCATAACCCTAGTCTAATTGGCTGCCTTGCCTAGGGTTAGGGTTAGGGTTAGGGTTCTGCAAACTAAAAGGCCCAGAGCTGTGGGCACACTGCAGCTGCAAAGGGCATCCCAGGGGCATCACAAAACTGCCCCAACTTGGATTCCTTGAGGGCTTCCTCCATGGCACATGCCCTAAACCTATGCTGATTGTCTGCCCTGCCTACGGTTAGGGTTAGGGTTAGGGTTCTGCAAACTAAAAGGCCCAGAGCTGCGGGCACACTGCAGCTGCAAAGGGCATCCCAGGGGCATCACAAAACTGCCACAACCTGGCCTCCTCGAGGGCTTCCTCCTTGGCACCTGCCCTAACCCTAGGCTGATTGGCTGCCTTGCCTAGGGTTAGGGTTAGGGTTAGGGTTAGGGTTAGGGTTCTGCAAACTAAAAGGCCCAGAGCTGCGGGCACACTGCAGCTGCAAAGGGCATCCCAGGGGCATCACAAAACTGCCACAATCTGGCTTCCTTGAGGGCTTCCTCCTTGGCACCTGCCCTAACCCTAGGCTGATTGGCTGCCTTGCCTAGGTTTAGGGTTAGGGTTAGCGTTCGGGTTAGGGTTAGGGTTCTGCAAACTAAAAGGCCCAGAGCTGCGGGCACACTGCAGCTGCAAAGGGCATCCCAGGGGCATCACAAAACTGCCACAACCTGGCCTCCTCGAGGGCTTCCTCCTTGGCACCTGCCCTAACCCTAGGCTGATTGGCTGCCTTGCCTAGGGTTAGGGTTAGGGTTAGGGTTAGGGTTAGGGTTCTGCAAACTAAAAGGCCCAGAGCTGCGGGCACACTGCAGCTGCAAAGGGCATCCCAGGGGCATCACAAAACTGCCACAATCTGGCTTCCTTGAGGGCTTCCTCCTTGGCACCTGCCCTAACCCTAGGCTGATTGGCTGCCTTGCCTAGGTTTAGGGTTAGGGTTAGCGTTCGGGTTAGGGTTAGGGTTCTGCAAACTAAAAGGCCCAGAGCTCCGGGCACACTGCAGCTGCAAAGGGCATCCCAGGGGCATCACAAAACTGCCACAACCTGGCCTCCTCGAGGGCTTCCTCCTTGGCACCTGCCCTAACCCTAGGCTGATTGGCTGCCTTGCCTAGGGTTAGGGTTAGGGTTAGGGTTAGGGTTCTGCAAACTAAAAGGCCCAGAGCTGCGGGCACACTGCAGCTGCAAAGGGCATCCCAGGGGCATCACAAAACTGCCACAATCTGGCTTCCTTGAGGGCTTCCTCCTTGGCACCTGCCCTAACCCTAGGCTGATTGGCTGCCTTGCCTAGGTTTAGGGTTAGGGTTAGCGTTCGGGTTAGGGTTAGGGTTCTGCAAACTAAAAGGCCCAGAGCTGCGGGCACACTGCAGCTGCAAAGGGCATCCCAGGGGCATCACAAAACTGCCATAACCTGGCCTCCTCGAAGGCTTCCTCCTTGGGACCTGCCCTAAACCTAGGCTGATTGGCTGCCCTGCCTAGGGTTAGGGTTAGGGTTAGGGTTAGGGTTAGGGTTCTACAAACTAAAAGGCCCAGAGCTCCGGGCACACTGCAGCTTCAGAGGGCATCCCAGGGGCATCAAAAAACTGCCACAACCTGGCCTCCTCGAGGGCTTCCTCCTTGGCACCTGCCCTAACCCTAGGCTGATTGGCTGCCTTGCCTAGGGTTAGGGTTAGGGTTAGGGTTAGGGTTAGGGTTAGGGTTAGGGTTAGGGTTCTGCAAACTAAAAGCCCCAGAGCTCCGGGCACACTGAAGCTGCAAAGGGCATCCCAGGGGCATCAAAAAACTGCCACAACTTGGATTCCTTGAGGGCTTCCTCCATGGCACATGCCCTAAACCTATGCTGATTGGCTGCCCTGCCTACGGTTAGGGTTAGGGATCTGTAAACTAAAAGGCCCAGTGCTGCGGGCACACTGCAGCTGCAAAGGGCATCCCAGGGGGATCACAAAACTGCCACAACCTGGCCTCCTCGAGGGCTTCCTCCTTGGCACCTGCCCTAACCCTCGGCTGATTGGCTGCCTTGCCTAGGGTTAGGGTTAGGGTTAGGGTTAGGGTTCTGCAAACTAAAAGGCCCAGAGCTCCGGGCACACTGCAGCTGCAAAGGGCATCCCAGGGGCATCACAAAACTGACACAACCTGGCCTCCTCGAGGGCTTCCTCCTTGGCACCTGCCCTAACCCTAGGCTGATTGGCTGCCTTGCCTAGGGTTAGGGTTAGGGTTAGGGTTAGGGTTCCACAAGCTAAAAGGCCCAGAGCTCCGGGCACACTGCAGCGTCAGAGGGCATCCCAGGGGCATCACAAAACTGCCACAACCTGGCCTCCTCGAGGGCTTCCTCCTTGGCACATGGCCTAACCCTAGGCTGATTGGCTGCCTTGCCTAGGGTTAGGGTTAGGGTTAGGGTTAGGGTTCTGCAAACTAAAAGGCCCAGAGCTCCGGGCACACTGCAGCTGCAAAGGGCATCCCAGGGGCATCACAAAACTGCCACAACCTGGCCTCCTCGAGGGCTTCCTCCTTGGCACCTGCCCTAACCCTAGTCTAATTGGCTTCCTTACCTAGGGTTAGGGTTAGGGTTAGGGTTCGGGTTAGGGTTAGGGTTCTGCAAACTAAAAGGCCCAGAGCTCCGGGCACACTGCAGCTGCAAAGGGCATCCCAGGGGCATGACAAAACTGCCACAACCTGGCCTCCTCGAGGGCTTCCTCCTTGGCACCTGCCCTAAACCTAGGCTGATTGGCTGCCCTGCCTAGGGTTAGGGTTATGGTTAGGGTTAGGGTTAGGTTTCTACAAACTAAAAGGCCCAGAGCTCCGGGCACACTGCAGCTTCAGAGGGCATCCCAGGGGCATCACAAAACTGCCACAACCTGGCCTCCTCGAGGGCTTCCTCCTTGGCACATGCCCTAACCCTAGGCTGATTGGCTGCCCTGCCTAGGGTAAGGGTTAGGGTTAGGGTTAGGGTTAGGGTTCTGCAAACTAAAAGGCCCAGAGCTCCGGGCACACTGCAGCTGCAAAGGGCATCCCAGGGGCATCACAAAACTGCCACAACTTGGATTCCTTGAGGGCTTCCTCCATGGCAAATGCCCTAAACCTATGCTGATTGTCTGCCCTGCCTACGGTTAGGGTTAGGGTTAGGGATCTGCAAACTAAAAGGCCCAGTGCTGCGGGCACACTGCAGCTGCAAAGGGCATCCCAGGGGCATCACAAAACTGCCACAACCTGGCCTCCTCGAGGGCTTCCTCCTTGGCACATGCCCTAACCCTAGGCTGATTGGCTGCCTTGCCTAGGGTTAGGGTTAGGGTTAGGGTTAGGGTTCTGCAAACTAAAAGGCCCAGAGCTCCGGGCACACTGCAGCTGCAAAGGGCATCCCAGGGGCATCACAAAACTGCCACAACCTGGCCTCCTTGAGGGCTTCCTCCTTGGCACCTGCCCTAACCCTAGTCTAATTGGCTTCCTTGCCTAGGGTTAGGGTTAGGGTTAGGGTTAGGGTTAGGGTTAGGGTTAGGGTTAGGATTCTGCAAACTAAAAGGCCCAGAGCTGCGGGCACACTGCAGCTGCAAAGGGCATCCCAGGGGCATCACAAAACTGCCACAACTTGGCCTCCTCGAGGGCTTCCTCCTTGGCACCTGCCCTAACCCTAGGCTGATTGGCTGCCTTGCCTAGGGTTAGGGTTAGGGTTAGGGTTAGGGTTAGGGTTAGGGTTAGGGTTCTGCAAACTAAAAGGCCCAGTTCTGCGGGCACACTGCAGCTGCAAAGGGCATCCCAGGGGCATCACAAAACTGCCACAACCTGGCCTCCTCGAGGGCTTCCTCCTTGTGACCTGCCCTAAACCTAGGCTGATTGGCTGCCTTGCCTAGGGTTAGGGTTAGGGTTAGGGTTCGGGTTAGGGTTAGGGTTCTGCAAACTAAAAGGCCCAGAGCTGCGGGCACACTGCAGCTTCAAAGGGCATCCCAGGGGCATCACAAAACTACCACAACTTGGCCTCCTCGAGGGCTTCCTCCTTGGGACCTGCCCTAAACCTAGGCTGATTGGCTGCCCTGCCTAGGGTTAGGGTTAGGGTTAGGGTTAGGGTTAGGGTTAGGGTTAGGGTTCTACAAACTAAAAGGCCCAGAGCTCCGGGCACACTGCAGCTGCAAAGGGCATCCCAGGGGCATCACAAAACTGCCACAACCTGGCCTCCTTGAGGGCTTCCTCCTTGGCACCTGCCCTAACCCTAGTCTAATTGGCTTCCTTGCCTAGGGTTAGGGTTAGGGTTAGGGTTAGGGTTAGGGTTAGGGTTAGGGTTAGGGTTAGGATTCTGCAAACTAAAAGGCCCAGAGCTGCGGGCACACTGCAGCTGCAAAGGGCATCCCAGGGGCATCACAAAACTGCCACAACTTGGCCTCCTCGAGGGCTTCCTCCTTGGCACCTGCCCTAACCCTAGGCTGATTGGCTGCCTTGCCTAGGGTTAGGGTTAGGGTTAGGGTTAGGGTTAGGGTTAGGGTTAGGGTTCTGCAAACTAAAAGGCCCAGTGCTGCGGGCACACTGCAGCTGCAAAGGGCATCCCAGGGGCATCACAAAACTGCCACAACCTGGCCTCCTCGAGGGCTTCCTCCTTGTGACCTGCCCTAAACCTAGGCTGATTGGCTGCCTTGCCTAGGGTTAGGGTTAGGGTTAGGGTTCGGGTTAGGGTTAGGGTTCTGCAAACTAAAAGGCCCAGAGCTGCGGGCACACTGCAGCTTCAAAGGGCATCCCAGGGGCATCACAAAACTACCACAACTTGGCCTCCTCGAGGGCTTCCTCCTTGGGACCTGCCCTAAACCTAGGCTGATTGGCTGCCCTGCCTAGGGTTAGGGTTAGGGTTAGGGTTAGGGTTAGGGTTAGGGTTAGGGTTCTACAAACTAAAAGGCCCAGAGCTCCGGGCACACTGCAGCTGCAAAGGGCATCCCAGGGGCATCACAAAACTGCCACAACTTGGCCTCCTTGAGGGCTTCTTCCTTGGCACATGCCATAACCCTAGTCTAATTGGCTGCCTTGCCTAGGGTTAGGGTTAGGGTTAGGGTTCTGCAAACTAAAAGGCCCAGAGCTGTGGGCACACTGCAGCTGCAAAGGGCATCCCAGGGGCATCACAAAACTGCCCCAACTTGGATTCCTTGAGGGCTTCCTCCATGGCACATGCCCTAAACCTATGCTGATTGTCTGCCCTGCCTACGGTTAGGGTTAGGGTTAGGGTTCTGCAAACTAAAAGGCCCAGAGCTGCGGGCACACTGCAGCTGCAAAGGGCATCCCAGGGGCATCACAAAACTGCCACAACCTGGCCTCCTCGAGGGCTTCCTCCTTGGCACCTGCCCTAACCCTAGGCTGATTGGCTGCCTTGCCTAGGGTTAGGGTTAGGGTTAGGGTTAGGGTTAGGGTTCTGCAAACTAAAAGGCCCAGAGCTGCGGGCACACTGCAGCTGCAAAGGGCATCCCAGGGGCATCACAAAACTGCCACAATCTGGCTTCCTTGAGGGCTTCCTCCTTGGCACCTGCCCTAACCCTAGGCTGATTGGCTGCCTTGCCTAGGTTTAGGGTTAGGGTTAGCGTTCGGGTTAGGGTTAGGGTTCTGCAAACTAAAAGGCCCAGAGCTGCGGGCACACTGCAGCTGCAAAGGGCATCCCAGGGGCATCACAAAACTGCCACAACCTGGCCTCCTCGAGGGCTTCCTCCTTGGCACCTGCCCTAACCCTAGGCTGATTGGCTGCCTTGCCTAGGGTTAGGGTTAGGGTTAGGGTTAGGGTTAGGGTTCTGCAAACTAAAAGGCCCAGAGCTGCGGGCACACTGCAGCTGCAAAGGGCATCCCAGGGGCATCACAAAACTGCCACAATCTGGCTCCCTTGAGGGCTTCCTCCTTGGCACCTGCCCTAACCCTAGGCTGATTGGCTGCCTTGCCTAGGTTTAGGGTTAGGGTTAGCGTTCGGGTTAGGGTTAGGGTTCTGCAAACTAAAAGGCCCAGAGCTCCGGGCACACTGCAGCTGCAAAGGGCATCCCAGGGGCATCACAAAACTGCCACAACCTGGCCTCCTCGAGGGCTTCCTCCTTGGCACCTGCCCTAACCCTAGGCTGATTGGCTGCCTTGCCTAGGGTTAGGGTTAGGGTTAGGGTTAGGGTTAGGGTTCTGCAAACTAAAAGGCCCAGAGCTGCGGGCACACTGCAGCTGCAAAGGGCATCCCAGGGGCATCACAAAACTGCCACAATCTGGCTTCCTTGAGGGCTTCCTCCTTGGCACCTGCCCTAACCCTAGGCTGATTGGCTGCCTTGCCTAGGTTTAGGGTTAGGGTTAGCGTTCGGGTTAGGGTTAGGGTTCTGCAAACTAAAAGGCCCAGAGCTGCGGGCACACTGCAGCTGCAAAGGGCATCCCAGGGGCATCACAAAACTGCCATAACCTGGCCTCCTCGAAGGCTTCCTCCTTGGGACCTGCCCTAAACCTAGGCTGATTGGCTGCCCTGCCTAGGGTTAGGGTTAGGGTTAGGGTTAGGGTTCTACAAACTAAAAGGCCCAGAGCTCCGGGCACACTGCAGCTTCAGAGGGCATCCCAGGGGCATCAAAAAACTGCCACAACCTGGCCTCCTCGAGGGCTTCCTCCTTGGCACCTGCCCTAACCCTAGGCTGATTGGCTGCCTTGCCTAGGGTTAGGGTTAGGGTTAGGGTTAGGGTTAGGGTTAGGGTTCTGCAAACTAAAAGCCCCAGAGCTCCGGGCACACTGAAGCTGCAAAGGGCATCCCAGGGGCATCAAAAAACTGCCACAACTTGGATTCCTTGAGGGCTTCCTCCATGGCACATGCCCTAAACCTATGCTGATTGGCTGCCCTGCCTACGGTTAGGGTTAGGGATCTGTAAACTAAAAGGCCCAGTGCTGCGGGCACACTGCAGCTGCAAAGGGCATCCCAGGGGGATCACAAAACTGCCACAACCTGGCCTCCTCGAGGGCTTCCTCCTTGGCACCTGCCCTAACCCTCGGCTGATTGGCTGCCTTGCCTAGGGTTAGGGTTAGGGTTAGGGTTAGGGTTCTGCAAACTAAAAGGCCCAGAGCTCCGGGCACACTGCAGCTGCAAAGGGCATCCCAGGGGCATCACAAAACTGACACAACCTGGCCTCCTCGAGGGCTTCCTCCTTGGCACCTGCCCTAACCCTAGGCTGATTGGCTGCCTTGCCTAGGGTTAGGGTTAGGGTTAGGGTTAGGGTTCCACAAGCTAAAAGGCCCAGAGCTCCGGGCACACTGCAGCGTCAGAGGGCATCCCAGGGGCATCACAAAACTGCCACAACCTGGCCTCCTCGAGGGCTTCCTCCTTGGCACATGCCCTAACCCTAGGCTGATTGGCTGCCTTGCCTAGGGTTAGGGTTAGGGTTAGGGTTAGGGTTCTGCAAACTAAAAGGCCCAGAGCTCCGGGCACACTGCAGCTGCAAAGGGCATCCCAGGGGCATCACAAAACTGCCACAACCTGGCCTCCTCGAGGGCTTCCTCCTTGGCACCTGCCCTAACCCTAGTCTAATTGGCTTCCTTACCTAGGGTTAGGGTTAGGGTTAGGGTTCGGGTTAGGGTTAGGGTTCTGCAAACTAAAAGGCCCAGAGCTCCGGGCACACTGCAGCTGCAAAGGGCATCCCAGGGGCATGACAAAACTGCCACAACTTGGATTCCTCGAGGGCTTCCTCCTTGGCACCTGCCCTAAACCTAGGCTGATTGGCTGCCCTGCCTAGGGTTAGGGTTATGGTTAGGGTTAGGGTTAGGTTTCTACAAACTAAAAGGCCCAGAGCTCCGGGCACACTGCAGCTTCAGAGGGCATCCCAGGGGCATCACAAAACTGCCACAACCTGGCCTCCTCGAGGGCTTCCTCCTTGGCACATGCCCTAACCCTAGGCTGATTGGCTGCCCTGCCTAGGGTAAGGGTTAGGGTTAGGGTTAGGGTTAGGGTTCTGCAAACTAAAAGGCCCAGAGCTCCGGGCACACTGCAGCTGCAAAGGGCATCCCAGGGGCATCACAAAACTGCCACAACTTGGATTCCTTGAGGGCTTCCTCCATGGCAAATGCCCTAAACCTATGCTGATTGTCTGCCCTGCCTACGGTTAGGGTTAGGGTTAGGGATCTGCAAACTAAAAGGCCCAGTGCTGCGGGCACACTGCAGCTGCAAAGGGCATCCCAGGGGCATCACAAAACTGCCACAACCTGGCCTCCTCGAGGGCTTCCTCCTTGGCACATGCCCTAACCCTAGGCTGATTGGCTGCCTTGCCTAGGGTTAGGGTTAGGGTTAGGGTTAGGGTTCTGCAAACTAAAAGGCCCAGAGCTCCGGGCACACTGCAGCTGCAAAGGGCATCCCAGGGGCATCACAAAACTGCCACAACCTGGCCTCCTTGAGGGCTTCCTCCTTGGCACCTGCCCTAACCCTAGTCTAATTGGCTTCCTTGCCTAGGGTTAGGGTTAGGGTTAGGGTTAGGGTTAGGGTTAGGGTTAGGGTTAGGATTCTGCAAACTAAAAGGCCCAGAGCTGCGGGCACACTGCAGCTGCCAAGGGCATCCCAGGGGCATCACAAAACTGCCACAACTTGGCCTCCTCGAGGGCTTCCTCCTTGGCACCTGCCCTAACCCTAGGCTGATTGGCTGCCTTGCCTAGGGTTAGGGTTAGGGTTAGGGTTAGGGTTAGGGTTAGGGTTAGGGTTCTGCAAACTAAAAGGCCCAGTTCTGCGGGCACACTGCAGCTGCAAAGGGCATCCCAGGGGCATCACAAAACTGCCACAACCTGGCCTCCTCGAGGGCTTCCTCCTTGTGACCTGCCCTAAACCTAGGCTGATTGGCTGCCTTGCCTAGGGTTAGGGTTAGGGTTAGGGTTCGGGTTAGGGTTAGGGTTCTGCAAACTAAAAGGCCCAGAGCTGCGGGCACACTGCAGCTTCAAAGGGCATCCCAGGGGCATCACAAAACTACCACAACTTGGCCTCCTCGAGGGCTTCCTCCTTGGGACCTGCCCTAAACCTAGGCTGATTGGCTGCCCTGCCTAGGGTTAGGGTTAGGGTTAGGGTTAGGGTTAGGGTTAGGGTTAGGGTTCTACAAACTAAAAGGCCCAGAGCTCCGGGCACACTGCAGCTGCAAAGGGCATCCCAGGGGCATCACAAAACTGCCACAACTTGGCCTCCTTGAGGGCTTCTTCCTTGGCACATGCCATAACCCTAGTCTAATTGGCTGCCTTGCCTAGGGTTAGGGTTAGGGTTAGGGTTCTGCAAACTAAAAGGCCCAGAGCTGTGGGCACACTGCAGCTGCAAAGGGCATCCCAGGGGCATCACAAAACTGCCCCAACTTGGATTCCTTGAGGGCTTCCTCCATGGCACATGCCCTAAACCTATGCTGATTGTCTGCCCTGCCTACGGTTAGGGTTAGGGTTAGGGTTCTGCAAACTAAAAGGCCCAGAGCTGCGGGCACACTGCAGCTGCAAAGGGCATCCCAGGGGCATCACAAAACTGCCACAACCTGGCCTCCTTGAGGGCTTCCTCCTTGGCACCTGCCCTAACCCTAGGCTGATTGGCTGCCTTGCCTAGGGTTAGGGTTAGGGTTAGGGTTAGGGTTAGGGTTCTGCAAACTAAAAGGCCCAGAGCTGCGGGCACACTGCAGCTGCAATTGGCATCCCAGGGGCATCACAAAACTGCCACAACCTGGCCTCCTCGAGGGCTTCCTCCTTGGCACATGCCCTAACCCTAGGCTGATTGGCTGCCTTGCCTAGGGTTAGGGTTAGGGTTAGGGTTAGGGTTAGGGTTCTGCAAACTAAAAGGCCCAGAGCTCCGGGCACACTGCAGCTGCAAAGGGCATCCCAGGGGCATCGCAAAACTGCCACAACCTGGCCTCCTCGAGGGCTTCCTCCTTGCACCTGCCCTAACCCTAGGCTGATTGTCTGCCTTGCCTACGGTTAGGGTTAGGGTTAGGGTTAGGGTTAGGGTTAGGGTTAGGGTTAGGGTTCTGTAAACTTAAAGGCCCAGAGCTCCGGGAACACTGCAGCTGCAAAGGGCATCCCAGGGGCATCACAAAACTGCCACAACCTGGCCTCCTCGAGGGCTTTCTCCTTGGCACCTACCCTAACCCTAGGCTGATTGGCTGCCCTGCCTAGGGTTAGGGTTAGGGTTAGGGTTAGGGTTAGGGTTCTGCAAACTAAAAGGCCCAGAGTTCCGGGCACACTGCAGCTGCAAAGGGCATCCCAGGGGCATCACAAAACTGCCACAACCTGGCCTCCTCGAGGGCTTCCTCCTTGGCACCTGCCCTAAACCCTAGGCTGATTGGCTGCCCTGCCCAGGGTTAGGGTTAGGGTTAGGGTTAGGGTTAGGGTTAGGGTTAGGGTTCTGTAAACTAAAAGGCCCAGAGCTCCGGGCACACTGCAACTGCAAAGGGCATCCCAGGGGCATCACAAAACTGCCACAACCTGGCCTCCTCGAGGGCTTCCTCCTTGGGACCTGCCCTAAACCTAGGCTGATTGGCTGCCCTGCCTAGGGTTAGGGTAAGGGTTAGGGTTAGGGTTAGGGTTAGGGTTAGACTTATACAAACTAAAAGGCCCAGAGCTCCGGGCACACTGCAGCTTCAGAGGGCATCCCAGGGGCATCACAAAACTGCCACAACCTGGCCTCCTCGAGGGCTTCCTCCTTGGCACCTACCCTAACCCTAGGCTGATTGGATGCCTTGCCTAGGGTTAGGGTTAGGGTTAGGGTTAGGGTACTGCAAACTAAAAAGCCCAGAGCTCCGGGCACACTGCAGCTGCAAAGGGCATCCCAGGGGCATCACAAAACTGCCACAATCTGGCCTCCTTGAGGGCTTCCACCTTGGCACCTGCCCTAACCCTAGGCTGATTGGCTGCCTTGCCTAGGGTTAGGGTTAGGGTTAGGGTTAGGGTTCTGCAAACTAAAAGGCCCAGAGCTCCGGGCACACTGCAACTGCAAAGGGCATCCCAGGGGCATCACAAAACTGCCACAACCTGGCCTCCTCGAGGGCTTCCTCCTTGGCACCTGCCCTAAACCCTAGGCTGATTGGCTGCCCTGCCTAGGGTTAGGGTAAGGGTTAGGGTTAGGGTTAGGGTTAGGGTTCTGTAAACTGAAAGGCCCAGAGCTGCGGGCACACTGCAGCTGCAAAGGGCATCCCAGGGGCATCACAAAACTGCCACAACCTGGCCTCCTCGAGGGCTTCGTCCTTGGCACCTGCCCTAACCCTAGGCTGATTGGCTGCCTTGCCTAGGGTTAGGGTTAGGGTTAGGGTTAGGGTTAGGGTTCTGCAAACTAAAAGGCCCAGAGCTGCGGGCACACTGCAGCTGCAAAGGGCATCCCAGGGGCATCACAAAACTGCCACAATCTGGCTTCCTTGAGGGCTTCCTCCTTGGCACCTGCCCTAACCCTAGGCTGATTGGCTGCCTTGCCTAGGTTTAGGGTTAGGGTTAGCGTTCGGGTTAGGGTTAGGGTTCTGCAAACTAAAAGGCCCAGAGCTCCGGGCACACTGAAGCTGCAAAGGGCATCCCAGGGGCATCAAAAAACTGCCACAACTTGGATTCCTTGAGGGCTTCCTCCATGGCACATGCCCTAAACCTATGCTGATTGGCTGCCCTGCCTACGGTTAGGGTTAGGGATCTGTAAACTAAAAGGCCCAGTGCTGCGGGCACACTGCAGCTGCAAAGGGCATCCCAGGGGGATCACAAAACTGCCACAACCTGGCCTCCTCGAGGGCTTCCTCCTTGGCACCTGCCCTAACCCTCGGCTGATTGGCTGCCTTGCCTAGGGTTAGGGTTAGGGTTAGGGTTAGGGTTAGGGTTCTGCAAACTAAAAGGCCCAGAGCTCCGGGCACACTGCAGCTGCAAAGGGCATCCCAGGGGCATCACAAAACTGACACAACCTGGCCTCCTCGAGGGCTTCCTCCTTGGCACCTGCCCTAACCCTAGGCTGATTGGCTGCCTTGCCTAGGGTTAGGGTTAGGGTTAGGGTTAGGGTTCCACAAGCTAAAAGGCCCAGAGCTCCGGGCACACTGCAGCGTCAGAGGGCATCCCAGGGGCATCACAAAACTGCCACAACCTGGCCTCCTCGAGGGCTTCCTCCTTGGCACATGCCCTAACCCTAGGCTGATTGGCTGCCTTGCCTAGGGTTAGGGTTAGGGTTAGGGTTAGGGTTCTGCAAACTAAAAGGCCCAGAGCTCCGGGCACACTGCAGCTGCAAAGGGCATCCCAGGGGCATCACAAAACTGCCACAACCTGGCCTCCTCGAGGGCTTCCTCCTTGGCACCTGCCCTAACCCTAGTCTAATTGGCTTCCTTACCTAGGGTTAGGGTTAGTGTTAGGGTTCGGGTTAGGGTTAGGGTTCTGCAAACTAAAAGGCCCAGAGCTCCGGGCACACTGCAGCTGCAAAGGGCATCCCAGGGGCATGACAAAACTGCCACAACCTGGCCTCCTCGAGGGCTTCCTCCTTGGCACCTGCCCTAAACCTAGGCTGATTGGCTGCCCTGCCTAGGGTTAGGGTTATGGTTAGGGTTAGGGTTAGGTTTCTACAAACTAAAAGGCCCAGAGCTCCGGGCACACTGCAGCTTCAGAGGGCATCCCAGGGGCATCACAAAACTGCCACAACCTGGCCTCCTCGAGGGCTTCCTCCTTGGCACATGCCCTAACCCTAGGCTGATTGGCTGCCCTGCCTAGGGTAAGGGTTAGGGTTAGGGTTAGGGTTAGGGTTCTGCAAACTAAAAGGCCCAGAGCTCCGGGCACACTGCAGCTGCAAAGGGCATCCCAGGGGCATCACAAAACTGCCACAACTTGGATTCCTTGAGGGCTTCCTCCATGGCAAATGCCCTAAACCTATGCTGATTGTCTGCCCTGCCTACGGTTAGGGTTAGGGTTAGGGATCTGCAAACTAAAAGGCCCAGTGCTGCGGGCACACTGCAGCTGCAAAGGGCATCCCAGGGGCATCACAAAACTGCCACAACCTGGCCTCCTCGAGGGCTTCCTCCTTGGCACATGCCCTAACCCTAGGCTGATTGGCTGCCTTGCCTAGGGTTAGGGTTAGGGTTAGGGTTAGGGTTCTGCAAACTAAAAGGCCCAGAGCTCCGGGCACACTGCAGCTGCAAAGGGCATCCCAGGGGCATCACAAAACTGCCACAACCTGGCCTCCTTGAGGGCTTCCTCCTTGGCACCTGCCCTAACCCTAGTCTAATTGGCTTCCTTGCCTAGGGTTAGGGTTAGGGTTAGGGTTAGGGTTAGGGTTAGGGTTAGGGTTAGGGTTAGGATTCTGCAAACTAAAAGGCCCAGAGCTGCGGGCACACTGCAGCTGCAAAGGGCATCCCAGGGGCATCACAAAACTGCCACAACTTGGCCTCCTCGAGGGCTTCCTCCTTGGCACCTGCCCTAACCCTAGGCTGATTGGCTGCCTTGCCTAGGGTTAGGGTTAGGGTTAGGGTTAGGGTTAGGGTTAGGGTTCTGCAAACTAAAAGGCCCAGTGCTGCGGGCACACTGCAGCTGCAAAGGGCATCCCAGGGGCATCACAAAACTGCCACAACCTGGCCTCCTCGAGGGCTTCCTCCTTGTGACCTGCCCTAAACCTAGGCTGATTGGCTGCCTTGCCTAGGGTTAGGGTTAGGGTTAGGGTTCGGGTTAGGGTTAGGGTTCTGCAAACTAAAAGGCCCAGAGCTGCGGGCACACTGCAGCTTCAAAGGGCATCCCAGGGGCATCACAAAACTACCACAACTTGGCCTCCTCGAGGGCTTCCTCCTTGGGACCTGCCCTAAACCTAGGCTGATTGGCTGCCCTGCCTAGGGTTAGGGTTAGGGTTAGGGTTAGGGTTAGGGTTAGGGTTAGGGTTCTACAAACTAAAAGGCCCAGAGCTCCGGGCACACTGCAGCTGCAAAGGGCATCCCAGGGGCATCACAAAACTGCCACAACTTGGCCTCCTTGAGGGCTTCTTCCTTGGCACATGCCATAACCCTAGTCTAATTGGCTGCCTTGCCTAGGGTTAGGGTTAGGGTTAGGGTTAGGGTTCTGCAAACTAAAAGGCCCAGAGCTGTGGGCACACTGCAGCTGCAAAGGGCATCCCAGGGGCATCACAAAACTGCCCCAACTTGGATTCCTTGAGGGCTTCCTCCATGGCACATGCCCTAAACCTATGCTGATTGTCTGCCCTGCCTACGGTTAGGGTTAGGGTTAGGGTTCTGCAAACTAAAAGGCCCAGAGCTGCGGGCACACTGCAGCTGCAAAGGGCATCCCAGGGGCATCACAAAACTGCCACAACCTGGCCTCCTTGAGGGCTCCCTCCTTGGCACCTGCCCTAACCCTAGGCTGATTGGCTGCCTTGCCTAGGGTTAGGGTTAGGGTTAGGGTTAGGGTTAGGGTTCTGCAAACTAAAAGGCCCAGAGCTGCGGGCACACTGCAGCTGCAATTGGCATCCCAGGGGCATCACAAAACTGCCACAACCTGGCCTCCTCGAGGGCTTCCTCCTTGGCACATGCCCTAACCCTAGGCTGATTGGCTGCCTTGCCTAGGGTTAGGGTTAGGGTTAGGGTTAGGGTTAGGGTTCTGCAAACTAAAAGGCCCAGAGCTCCGGGCACACTGCAGCTGCAAAGGGCATCCCAGGGGCATCGCAAAACTGCCACAACCTGGCCTCCTCGAGGGCTTCCTCCTTGCACCTGCCCTAACCCTAGGCTGATTGTCTGCCTTGCCTACGGTTAGGGTTAGGGTTAGGGTTAGGGTTAGGGTTAGGGTTAGGGTTAGGGTTCTGTAAACTTAAAGGCCCAGAGCTCCGGGAACACTGCAGCTGCAAAGGGCATCCCAGGGGCATCACAAAACTGCCACAACCTGGCCTCCTCGAGGGCTTTCTCCTTGGCACCTACCCTAACCCTAGGCTGATTGGCTGCCCTGCCTAGGGTTAGGGTTAGGGTTAGGGTTAGGGTTAGGGTTCTGCAAACTAAAAGGCCCAGAGTTCCGGGCACACTGCAGCTGCAAAGGGCATCCCAGGGGCATCACAAAACTGCCACAACCTGGTCTCCTCGAGGGCTTCCTCCTTGGCACCTGCCCTAAACCCTAGGCTGATTGGCTGCCCTGCCCAGGGTTAGGGTTAGGGTTAGGGTTAGGGTTAGGGTTAGGGTTAGGGTTAGGGTTAGGGTTCTGTAAACTAAAAGGCCCAGAGCTCCGGGCACACTGCAACTGCAAAGGGCATCCCAGGGGCATCACAAAACTGCCACAACCTGGCCTCCTCGAGGGCTTCCTCCTTGGGACCTGCCCTAAACCTAGGCTGATTGGCTGCCCTGCCTAGGGTTAGGGTAAGGGTTAGGGTTAGGGTTAGGGTTAGGGTTAGACTTATACAAACTAAAAGGCCCAGAGCTCCGGGCACACTGCAGCTTCAGAGGGCATCCCAGGGGCATCACAAAACTGCCACAACCTGGCCTCCTCGAGGGCTTCCTCCTTGGCACCTACCCTAACCCTAGGCTGATTGGATGCCTTGCCTAGGGTTAGGGTTAGGGTTAGGGTTAGGGTACTGCAAACTAAAAAGCCCAGAGCTCCGGGCACACTGCAGCTGCAAAGGGCATCCCAGGGGCATCACAAAACTGCCACAATCTGGCCTCCTTGAGGGCTTCCACCTTGGCACCTGCCCTAACCCTAGGCTGATTGGCTGCCTTGCCTAGGGTTAGGGTTAGGGTTAGGGTTAGGGTTCTGCAAACTAAAAGGCCCAGAGCTCCGGGCACACTGCAACTGCAAAGGGCATCCCAGGGGCATCACAAAACTGCCACAACCTGGCCTCCTCGAGGGCTTCCTCCTTGGCACCTGCCCTAAACCCTAGGCTGATTGGCTGCCCTGCCTAGGGTTAGGGTAAGGGTTAGGGTTAGGGTTAGGGTTAGACTTATACAAACTAAAAGGCCCAGAGCTCCGGGCACACTGCAGCTTCAGAGGGCATCCCAGGGGCATCACAAAACTGCCACAACCTGGCCTCCTCGAGGGCTTCGTCCTTGGCACCTACCCTAACCCTAGGCTGATTGGATGCCTTGCCTAGGGTTAGGGTTAGGGTAAGGGTACTGCGAACAAAAAAGCCCAGAGCTCCGGGCACACTGCAGCTGCAAAGGGCATCCCAGGGGCATCACAAAACTGCCACAATCTGGCCTCCTTGAGGGCTTCCACCTTGGCACCTGCCCTAACCCTAGGCTGATTGGCTGCCTTGCCTAGGGTTAGGGTTAGGGTTAGGGTTAGGGTTCTGCAAACTAAAAGGCCCAGAGCTCCGGGCACACTGCAGCTGCAAAGGGCATCCCAGGGGCATCACAAAACTGCCACAACCTGGCCTCCTCGAGGGCTTCCTCCTTGGCACCTGCCCTAACCCTAGGCTGATTGGCTGCCTTGCCTAGGGTTAGGGTTCGGGTTAGGGTTAGGGTTCTGCAAACTAAAAGGCCCAGAGCTCCGGGCACACTGCAGCTGCAAAAGGCATCGCAGGGGCAACACAAAACTGCCCCAACGTGGCCTCCTTGAGGGCTTCCTCCTTGGCACCTACTCTAACCCTAGGCTGATTGGCTGCCTTGCCTAGGGTTAGGGTTAGGGTTAGGGTTAGGGTTAGGTTTAGGGTTCTACAAACTAAAAGGCCCAGAGATCCGGGCACACTGCAGCTTCAGAGGGCATCCCAGGGGAATCAGAAAACTGCCACAACCTGGCCTCCTCGAGGGCTTCCTCCTTGGCACATGCCCTAACCCTAGGCTGATTGGCTGCCCTGCCAAGGGTTAGGGTTAGGGTTAGGGTTAGGGTTAGGGTTAGGGTTAGGGTTAGTGTTCTGCAAACTAAAAGGCCCAGTGCTGCGGGAACACTGCAACTGCAAAGGGCATCCCAGGGGCATCACAAAACTGCCACAACTTGGCCTCCTTGAGGGCTTCCTCCTTGGGACCTGCCCTAAACCTAGGCTGATTGGCTTCCCTGCCTAGGGTTAGGGTTAGGGTTAGGGTTAGGGTTAGGTTCTGCAAACTAAAAGGCCTAGAGCTGCGGGCACACTGCAGCTGCAAAGGGCATCCCAGGGGCATCACAAAACTGCCACAACTTGGCCTCCTTGAGGGCTTCCTCCTTGGCACATGCTATAAACCTATGCTGATTGTCTGCCCTGCTACGGTTAGGGTTCGGGTTAGGGTTCTGCAAACGAAAAGGCCCAGAGCTGCGGGCACACTGCAGCTGCAAAGGGCATCCCAGGGGCATCACAAAACTGCCACAACCTGGCCTCCTCGAGGGCTTCCTCCTTGGCACATGCCCTAACCCTAGGCTGATTGGCTGCCTTGCCTAGGGTTAGGGTTAGGGTTAGGGTTAGGGTTAGGGTTCTGCAAACTAAAAGGCCCAGAGCTCCGGGCACACTGCAGCTGCAAAGGGCATCCCAGGGGCATCACAAAACTGCCACAACCTGGCCTCTTCGAGGGCTTCCTCCTTGGCACCTGCCCTAAACCCTAGGCTGATTGGCTGCCCTGCCCAGGGTTAGGGTTAGGGTTAGGGTTAGGGTTAGGGTTAGGGTTCTGTAAACTGAAAGGCCCAGAGCTCCGGGCACACTGCAACTGCAAAGGGCATCCCAGGGGCATCACAAAACTGCCACAACCTGGCCTCCTCGAGGGCTTCCTCCTTGGCACATGCCCTAACCCTAGGCTGATTGGCTGCCTTTCCTAGGGTTAGGGTTAGGGTTAGGGTTAGGGTTAGGGTTAGGGTTCTGCAAACTAAAAGGCCCAGAGCTCCGGGCACACTGCAGCTGCAAAGGGCATCCCAGGGGCATCACAAAACTGCCACAACCTGGCCTCCTCGAGGGCTTCCTCCTTGGAACCTGCCCTAACCCTAGGTAGATTGGCTGCCTTGCCTAGGGTTAGGGTTAGGGTTAGGGTTCTGCAAACTAAAAGGCCCAGTGCTGCGGGCACACTGCAGCTGCAAAGGGCATCCCAGGGGCATCGCAAAACTGCCACAACCTGGCCTCCTCGAGGGCTTCCTCCTTGGGACCTGCCCTAAACCTAGGCTGATTGGCTGCCCTGCCTAGGGTTAGGGTAAGGGTTAGGGTTAGGGTTAGGGTTAGGGTTAGGCTTATACAAACTAAAAGGCCCAGAGCTCCGGGCACACTGCAGCTTCAGAGGGCATCCCAGGGGCATCACAAAACTGCCACAACCTGGCCTCCTCGAGGGCTTCCTCCTTGGCACCTGCCCTAACCCAAGGCTGATTGGCTGCCTTGCCTAGGGTTAGGGTTAGGGTGAGGGTTAGGGTACTGCAAACTAAAAAGCCCAGAGCTCCGGGCACACTGCAGCTGCAAAGGGCATCCCAGGGGCATCACAAAACTGCCACAATCTTGCCTCCTTGAGGGCTTCCACCTTGGCACCTGCCCTAACCCAAGGCTGATTGGCTGCCTTGCCTAGGGTTAGGGTTAGGGTTAGGGTTAGGGTTCTGCAAACTAAAAGGCCCAGAGCTCCGGGCACACTGCAGCTGCAAAGGGCATCCCAGGGGCATCACAAAACTGCCACAACCTGGCCTCCTCGAGGGCTTCCTCCTTGCACCTGCCCTAACCCTAGGCTGATTGTCTGCCTTGCCTACGGTTAGGGTTAGGGTTAGGGTTAGGGTTAGGGTTAGGGTTCTGTAAACTTAAAGGCCCAGAGCTCCGGGAACACTGCAGCTGCAAAGGGCATCCCAGGGGCATCACAAAACTGCCACAACCTGGCCTCCTCGAGGGCTTCCTCCTTGGCACCTGCCCTAACCCTAGGCTGATTGGCTGCCTTGCCTAGGGTTAGGGTTAGGGTTAGGGTTAGGGTTCTGCAAACTAAAAGGCCCAGAGCTGCGGGCACACTGCAGCTGCAAAGGGCATCCCAGGGGAATCGCAAAACTGCCACAACCAGGTCTCCTTGAGGGCTTCCTCCTTGGCACCTGCCCTAAACCTAGGCTGATTGGCTGCCCTGCCTACGGTTAGGGTAAGGGTTAGGGTTAGGGTTAGGGTTCTGCAAACTAAAAGGCCCAGAGCTGCGGGCACACTGCAGCTGCAAAGGGCATCCCAGGGGCATCACAAAAATGCCACAACTTGGCCTCCTTGAGGGCTTCCACCTTGGCACCTGCCCTAACCCTAGGCTGATTGGCTGCCCTGCCTAGGGTTAGGGTTAGGGTTAGGGTTAGGGTTAGGGTTCTGCAAACTAAAAGGCCCAGTGCTGCGGACACACTGCAGCTGCAAAGGGCGTCCCAGGGGCATCACAAAACTGCCACAACCTGGCCTCTTCGAGGGCTTCCTCCTTGGCACCTGCCCTAAACCCTAGGCTGATTGGCTGCCCTGCCCAGGGTTAGGGTTAGGGTTAGGGTTAGGGTTAGGGTTCTGTAAACTGAAAGGCCCAGAGCTCCGGGCACACTGCAACTGCAAAGGGCATCCCAGGGGCATCACAAAACTGCCACAACCTGGCCTCCTCGAGGGCTTCCTCCTTGGCACATGCCCTAACCCTAGGCTGATTGGCTGCCTTTCCTAGGGTTAGGGTTAGGGTTAGGGTTAGGGTTAGGGTTAGGGTTCTGCAAACTAAAAGGCCCAGAGCTCCGGGCACACTGCAGCTGCAAAGGGCATCCCAGGGGCATCACAAAACTGCCACAACCTGGCCTCCTCGAGGGCTTCCTCCTTGGAACCTGCCCTAACCCTAGGTAGATTGGCTGCCTTGCCTAGGGTTAGGGTTAGGGTTAGGGTTCTGCAAACTAAAAGGCCCAGTGCTGCGGGCACACTGCAGCTGCAAAGGGCATCCCAGGGGCATCGCAAAACTGCCACAACCTGGCCTCCTCGAGGGCTTCCTCCTTGGGACCTGCCCTAAACCTAGGCTGATTGGCTGCCCTGCCTAGGGTTAGGGTAAGGGTTAGGGTTAGGGTTAGGGTTAGGGTTAGGCTTATACAAACTAAAAGGCCCAGAGCTCCGGGCACACTGCAGCTTCAGAGGGCATCCCAGGGGCATCACAAAACTGCCACAACCTGGCCTCCTCGAGGGCTTCCTCCTTGGCACCTGCCCTAACCCAAGGCTGATTGGCTGCCTTGCCTAGGGTTAGGGTTAGGGTGAGGGTTAGGGTACTGCAAACTAAAAAGCCCAGAGCTCCGGGCACACTGCAGCTGCAAAGGGCATCCCAGGGGCATCACAAAACTGCCACAATCTTGCCTCCTTGAGGGCTTCCTCCTTGGCACCTGCCCTAACCCAAGGCTGATTGGCTGCCTTGCCTAGGGTTAGGGTTAGGGTTAGGGTTAGGGTTCTGCAAACTAAAAGGCCCAGAGCTCCGGGCACACTGCAGCTGCAAAGGGCATCCCAGGGGCATCACAAAACTGCCACAACCTGGCCTCCTCGAGGGCTTCCTCCTTGCACCTGCCCTAACCCTAGGCTGATTGTCTGCCTTGCCTACGGTTAGGGTTAGGGTTAGGGTTAGGGTTAGGGTTCTGCAAACTTAAAGGCCCAGAGCTCCGGGAACACTGCAGCTGCAAAGGGCATCCCAGGGGCATCACAAAACTGCCACAACCTGGCCTCCTCGAGGGCTTCCTCCTTGGCACCTGCCCTAACCCTAGGCTGATTGGCTGCCTTGCCTAGGGTTAGGGTTAGGGTTAGGGTTAGGGTTAGGGTTCTGCAAACTAAAAGGCCCAGAGCTGCGGGCACACTGCAGCTGCAAAGGGCATCCCAGGGGAATCGCAAAACTGCCACAACCAGGTCTCCTTGAGGGCTTCCTCCTTGGGACCTGCCCTAAACCTAGGCTGATTGGCTGCCCTGCCTACGGTTAGGGTAAGGGTTAGGGTTAGGGTTAGGGTTCTGCAAACTAAAAGGCCCAGAGCTCCGGGAACACTGCAGCTGCAAAGGGCATCCCAGGGGCATCACAAAACTGCCACAACTTGGCCTCCTTGAGGGCTTCCACCTTGGCACCTGCCCTAACCCTAGGCTGATTGGCTGCCCTGCCTAGGGTTAGGGTTAGGGTTAGGGTTAGGGTTAGGGTTCTGCAAACTAAAAGGCCCAGTGCTGCGGACACACTGCAGCTGCAAAGGGCATCCCAGGGGCATCACAAAACTGCCACAACCTGGCCTCTTCGAGGGCTTCCTCCTTGGCACCTGCCCTAAACCCTAGGCTGATTGGCTGCCCTGCCCAGGGTTAGGGTTAGGGTTAGGGTTAGGGTTAGGGTTAGGGTTCTGTAAACTGAAAGGCCCAGAGCTCCGGGCACACTGCAACTGCAAAGGGCATCCCAGGGGCATCACAAAACTGCCACAACCTGGCCTCCTCGAGGGCTTCCTCCTTGGCACATGCCCTAACCCTAGGCTGATTGGCTGCCTTGCCTACGGTTAGGGTTAGGGTTAGGGTTAGGGTTAGGGTTCTGCAAACTAAAAGGCCCAGAGCTGCGGGCACACTGCAGCTGCAAAGGGCATCCCAGGGGCATCACAAAACTGCCACAACCTGGCCTCCTCGAGGGCTTCCTCCTTGCACCTGCCCTAACCCTAGGCTGATTGTCTGCCTTGCCTACGGTTAGGGTTAGGGTTAGGGTTAGGGTTAGGGTTAGTGTTCTGCAAACTAAAAGGCCCAGAGTTCCGGACACACTGCAGCTGCAAAGGGCATCCCAGGGGCATCACAAAACTGCCACAATCTGGCCTCCTTGAGGGCTTCCACCTTGGCACCTGCCCTAACCCTAGGCTGATTGGCTGCCTTGCCTAGGGTTAGGGTTAGGGTTAGGGTTAGGGTTCTGCAAACTAAAAGGCCCAGAGCTCCGGGCACACTGCAGCTGCAAAGGGCATCCCAGGGGCATCACAAAACTGCCACAACCTGGCCTTTTCGAGGGCTTCCTCCTTGGCACCTGCCCTAACCCTAGGCTGATTGGCTGCCTTGCCTAGGGTTAGGGTTCGGATTAGGGTTAGGGTTCTGCAAACTAAAAGGCCCAGAGCTCCGGGCACACTGCAGCTGCAAAGGGCATCGCAGGGGCATCACAAAACTGCCACAACGTGGCCTCCTCGAGGGCTTCCTGCTTGGCACCTACTCTAACCCTAGGCTGATTGGCTGCCTTGCCTAGGGTTAGGGTTAGGGTTAGGGTTAGGGTTAGGTTTAGGGTTCTACAAACTAAAAGGCCCAGAGATCCGGGCACACTGCAGCTTCAGAGGGCATCCCAGGGGAATCAGAAAACTGCCACAACCTGGCCTCCTCGAGGGCTTCCTCCTTGGCACCTGCCCTAAACCCTAGGCTGATTGGCTGCCCTGCCCAGGGTTAGGGTTAGGGTTAGGGTTAGGGTTAGGGTTAGGGTTAGGGTTCTGTAAACTGAAAGGCCCAGAGCTCCGGGCACACTGCAACTGCAAAGGGCATCCCAGGGGCATCACAAAACTGCCACAACCTGGCCTCCTCGAGAGCTTCCTCCTTGGCACCTGCCCTAACCCTAGGTAGATTGGCTGCCTTGCCTAGGGTTAGGGTTAGCGTTAGGGTTCTGCAAACTAAAAGGCCCAGAGCTCCGGGCACACTGCAGCTTCAGAGGGCATCCCAGGAGCATCACAAAACTGCCACAACCTGGCCTCCTCGAGGGCTTCCTCCTTGGCACCTACCCTAACCCTAGGCTGATTGGCTGCCTTGCCTAGGGTTAGGGTTAGGGTTAGGGTTAGGGTACTGCAAACTAAAAAGCCCAGAGCTCCGGGCACACTGCAGCTGCAAAGGGCATCCCAGGGGCATCACAAAACTGCCACAATCTGGCCTCCTTGAGGGCTTCCACCTTGGCACCTGCCCTAACCCTAGGCTGATTGGCTGCCTTGCCTAGGGTTAGGGTTAGGGTTAGGGTTAGGGTTCTGCAAACTAAAAGGCCCAGAGCTCCGGGCACACTGCAGCTGCAAAGGGCATCCCAGGGGCATCACAAAACTGCCACAACCTGGCCTCCTCGAGGGCTTCCTCCTTGCACCTGCCCTAACCCTAGGCTGATTGTCTGCCTTGCCTACGGTTAGGGTTAGGGTTAGGGTTAGGGTTAGGGTTAGGGTTAGGGTTCTGTAAACTTAAAGGCCCAGAGCTCCGGGAACACTGCAGCTGCAAAGGGCATCCCAGGGGCATCACAAAACTGCCACAACCTGGCCTCCTCGAGGGCTTTCTCCTTGGCACCTGCCCTAAACCCTAGGCTGATTGGCTGCCCTGCCCAGGGTTAGGGTTAGGGTTAGGGTTAGGGTTAGGGTTAGGGTTAGGGTTCTGTAAACTTAAAAACCCAGAGCTCCGGGAACACTGCAGCTGCAAAGGGCATCCCAGGGGCATCACAAAACTGCCACAACCTGGCCTCCTCGAGGGCTTTCTCCTTGGCACCTACCCTAACCCTAGGCTGATTGGCTGCCCTGCCTAGGGTTGGGGTTAGGGTTAGGGTTAGTGTTCTGCAAACTAAAAGGCCCAGAGTTCCGGGCACACTGCAGCTGCAAAGGGCATCCCAGGGGCATCACAAAACTGCCACAATCTGGCCTCCTTGAGGGCTTCCACCTTGGCACCTGCCCTAACCCTAGGCTGATTGGCTGCCTTGCCTAGGGTTAGGGTTAGGGTTAGGGTTAGGGTTCTGCAAACTAAAAGGCCCAGAGCTCCGGGCACACTGCAGCTGCAAAGGGCATCCCAGGGGCATCACAAAACTGCCACAACCTGGCCTTTTCGAGGGCTTCCTCCTTGGCACCTGCCCTAACCCTAGGCTGATTGGCTGCCTTGCCTAGGGTTAGGGTTCGGGTTAGGGTTAGGGTTCTGCAAACTAAAAGGCCCAGAGCTCCGGGCACACTGCAGCTGCAAAGGGCATCGCAGGGGCATCACAAAACTGCCACAACGTGGCCTCCTCGAGGGCTTCCTGCTTGGCACCTACTCTAACCCTAGGCTGATTGGCTGCCTTGCCTAGGGTTAGGGTTAGGGTTAGGGTTAGGGTTAGGTTTAGGGTTCTACAAACTAAAAGGCCCAGAGATCCGGGCACACTGCAGCTTCAGAGGGCATCCCAGGGGAATCAGAAAACTGCCACAACCTGGCCTCCTCGAGGGCTTCCTCCTTGGCACATGCCCTAACCCTAGGCTGATTGGCTGCCCTGCCTAGGGTTAGGGTTAGGGTTAGGGTTAGGGTTAGGGTTAGGGTTAGTGTTCTGCAAACTAAAAGGCCCAGTGCTGCGGGCACACTGCAACTGCAAAGGGCATCCCAGGGGCATCACAAAACTGCCACAACTTGGCCTCCTTGAGGGCTTCCTCCTTGGCACATGCCCTAAACCTATGCTGATTGTCTCCCCTGCCTACGGTTAGGGTTAGGCTTAGGGTTCTGTAAACTGAAAGGCCCAGAGCTCCAGGCACACTGCAGCTGCAAAGGGCATCCCAGGGGCATCGCAAAACTGCCACAACCTGGCCTCCTCGAGGGCTTCCTCCTTGGGACCTGCCCTAAACCTAGGCTGATTGGCTGCCCTGCCTAGGGTTAGGGTAAGGGTTAGGGTTAGGGTTAGGGTTAGGGTTAGGCTTATACAAACTAAAAGGCCCAGAGCTCCGGGCACACTGCAGCTTCAGAGGGCATCCCAGGGGCATCACAAAACTGCCACAACCTGGCCTCCTCGAGGGCTTCCTCCTTGGCACATGCCCTAACCCTAGGCTGATTGGCTGCCCTGCCTAGGGTTAGGGTTAGGGTTAGGGTTAGGGTTAGGGTTAGGGTTAGGGTTAGGGTTAGGGTTAGTGTTCTGCAAACTAAAAGGCCCAGTGCTGCGGGCACACTGCAACTGCAAAGGGCATCCCAGGGGCATCACAAAACTGCCACAACTTGGCCTCCTTGAGGGCTTCCTCCTTGGCACATGCCCTAAACCTATGCTGATTGTCTCCCCTGCCTACGGTTAGGGTTAGGCTTAGGGTTCTGTAAACTGAAAGGCCCAGAGCTCCAGGCACACTGCAGCTGCAAAGGGCATCCCAGGGGCATCGCAAAACTGCCACAACCTGGCCTCCTCGAGGGCTTCCTCCTTGGGACCTGCCCTAAACCCTAGGCTGATTGGCTGCCCTGCCTAGGGTTAGGGTAAGGGTTAGGGTTAGGGTTAGGGTTAGACTTATACAAACTAAAAGGCCCAGAGCTCCGGGCACACTGCAGTTTCAGAGGGCATCCCAGGGGCATCACAAAACTGCCACAACCTGGCCTCCTCGAGGGCTTCGTCCTTGGCACCTACCCTAACCCTAGGCTGATTGGATGCCTTGCCTAGGGTTAGGGTTAGGGTTAGGGTTAGGGTACTGCAAACTAAAAAGCCCAGAGCTCCGGGCACACTGCAGCTGCAAAGGGCATCCCAGGGGCATCACAAAACTGCCACAATCTGGCCTCCTTGAGGGCTTCCACCTTGGCACCTGCCCTAACCCTAGGCTGATTGGCTGCCTTGCCTAGGGTTAGGGTTAGGGTTAGGGTTAGGGTTCTGCAAACTAAAAGGCCCAGAGCTCCGGGCACACTGCAGCTGCAAAGGGCATCCCAGGGGCATCACAAAACTGCCACAACCTGGCCTTTTCGAGGGCTTCCTCCTTGGCACCTGCCCTAACCCTAGGCTGATTGGCTGCCTTGCCTAGGGTTAGGGTTCGGGTTAGGGTTAGGGTTCTGCAAACTAAAAGGCCCAGAGCTCCGGGCACACTGCAGCTGCAAAGGGCATCGCAGGGGCATCACAAAACTGCCACAACGTGGCCTCCTCGAGGGCTTCCTCCTTGGCACCTACTCTAACCCTAGGCTGATTGGCTGCCTTGCCTAGGGTTAGGGTTAGGGTTAGGGTTAGGGTTAGGTTTAGGGTTCTACAAACTAAAAGGCCCAGAGATCCGGGCACACTGCAGCTTCAGAGGGCATCCCAGGGGAATCAGAAAACTGCCACAACCTGGCCTCCTCGAGGGCTTCCTCCTTGGCACATGCCCTAACCCTAGGCTGATTGGCTGCCCTGCCTAGGGTTAGGGTTAGGGTTAGGGTTAGGGTTAGGGTTAGGGTTAGGGTTAGTGTTCTGCAAACTAAAAGGCCCAGTGCTGCGGGCACACTGCAACTGCAAAGGGCATCCCAGGGGCATCACAAAACTGCCACAACTTGGCCTCCTTGAGGGCTTCCTCCTTGGCACATGCCCTAAACCTATGCTGATTGTCTCCCCTGCCTACGGTTAGAGTTAGGCTTAGGGTTCTGTAAACTGAAAGGCCCAGAGCTCCAGGCACACTGCAGCTGCAAAGGGCATCCCAGGGGCATCGCAAAACTGCCACAACCTGGCCTCCTCGAGGGCTTCCTCCTTGGGACCTGCCCTAAACCTAGGCTGATTGGCTGCCCTGCCTAGGGTTAGGGTAAGGGTTAGGGTTAGGGTTAGGGTTAGGGTTAGGCTTATACAAACTAAAAGGCCCAGAGCTCCGGGCACACTGCAGCTTCAGAGGGCATCCCAGGGGCATCACAAAACTGCCACAACCTGGCCTCCTCGAGGGCTTCCTCCTTGGCACATGCCCTAACCCTAGGCTGATTGGCTGCCCTGCCTAGGGTTAGGGTTAGGGTTAGGGTTAGGGTTAGGGTTAGGGTTAGTGTTCTGCAAACTAAAAGGCCCAGTGCTGCGGGCACACTGCAACTGCAAAGGGCATCCCAGGGGCATCACAAAACTGCCACAACTTGGCCTCCTTGAGGGCTTCCTCCTTGGCACATGCCCTAAACCTATGCTGATTGTCTCCCCTGCCTACGGTTAGGGTTAGGCTTAGGGTTCTGTAAACTGAAAGGCCCAGAGCTCCAGGCACACTGCAGCTGCAAAGGGCATCCCAGGGGCATCGCAAAACTGCCACAACCTGGCCTCCTCGAGGGCTTCCTCCTTGGGACCTGCCCTAAACCTAGGCTGATTGGCTGCCCTGCCTAGGGTTAGGGTAAGGGTTAGGGTTAGGGTTAGGGTTAGGGTTAGGCTTATACAAACTAAAAGGCCCAGAGCTCCGGGCACACTGCAGCTGCAAAGGGCATCCCAGGGGAATCGCAAAACTGCCACAACCAGGTCTCCTTGAGGGCTTCCTCCTTGGCACCTGCCCTAAACCTAGGCTGATTGGCTGCCCTGCCTAGGGTTAGGGTAAGGGTTAGGGTTAGGGTTAGGGTTCTGCAAACTAAAAGGCCCAGAGCTGCGGGCACACTGCAGCTGCAAAGGGCATCCCAGGGGCATCACAAAACTGCAAAATCTGGCCTCCTTGAGGGCTTCCACCTTGGCACCTGCCCTAACCCTAGGCTGATTGGCTGCCTTGCCTAGGGTTAGGGTTAGGGTTAGGGTTAGGTTTAGGTTTAGGGTTAGGGTTAGGGTTAGGGTTAGGGTTAGGGTTAGGGTTAGGGTTAGGGTTCTGCAAACTAAAAGGCCCAGTGCTGCGGGAACACTGCAGCTACAAAGGGCATCCCAGGGGCATGACAAAACTGCCACAACCTGGCCTCCTCGAGGGCTTCCTCCTTGGCACCTGCCCTAACCCTAGGCTGATTGGCTGCCCTGCCTAGGGTTAGGGTTAGGGTTAGGGTTAGGTTTAGGGTTCTGTAAACTGAAAGGCCCAGAGCTCCGGGCACACTGCAGCTGCAAAGGGCATCCCAGGGGCATCACAAAACTGCCACAATCTGGCCTCCTTGAGGGCTTCCACCTTGGCACCTGCCCTAACCCTAGGCTGATTGGCTGCCTTGCCTAGGGTTAGGGTTCGGGTTAGGGTTAGGGTTAGGGTTAGGGTTCTGCAAACTAAAAGGCCCAGAGCTCCGGGCACACTGCAGCTGCAAAGGGCATCCCAGGGGCATCACAAAACTGACACAACCTGGCCTCCTCGAGGGCTTCGTCCTTGGCACCTGCCCTAACCCTAGGCTGATTGGCTGCCTTGCCTAGGGTTAGGGTTAGGGTTAGGGTTAGGGTTCCACAAGCTAAAAGGCCCAGAGCTCCGGGCACACTGCAGCGTCAGAGGGCATCCCAGGGGCATCACAAAACTGCCACAACCTTGCCTCCTCGAGGGCTTCCTCCTTGGCACATGCCCTAACCCTAGGCTGATTGGCTGCCTTGCCTAGGGTTAGGGTTAGGGTTAGGGTTAGGGTACTGCAAACTAAAAGGCCCAGAGCTCCGGGCACACTGCAGCTGCAAAGGGCATCCCAGGGGCATGACAAAACTGCCACAACCTGGCCTCCTCGAGGGCTTCCTCCTTGGCACCTGCCCTAACCCTAGGCTGATTGGCTGCCCTGCCTAGGGTTAGGGTTAGGGTTAGGGTTAGGTTTAGGGTTCTGTAAACTGAAAGGCCCAGAGCTCCGGGCACACTGCAGCTGCAAAGGGCATCCCAGGGGCATCACAAAACTGCCACAACCTGGCCTCCTCGAGGGCTTCCTCCTTGGCACATGCCCTAACCCTAGGCTGATTGGCTGCCCTGCCTAGGGTAAGGGTTAGGGTTAGGGTTAGGGTTCTGCAAACTAAAAGGCCCAGAGCTCCGGGCACACTGCAGCTGCAAAGGGCATCCCAGGGGCATCACAAAACTGCCACAACTTGGATTCCTTGAGGGCTTCCTCCATGGCAAATGCCCTAAACCTATGCTGATTGTCTGCCCTGCCTACGGTTAGGGTTAGGGTTAGGGATCTGCAAACTAAAAGGCCCAGTGCTGCGGGCACACTGCAGCTGCAAAGGGCATCCCAGGGGCATCACAAAACTGCCACAACCTGGCCTCCTCGAGGGCTTCCTCCTTGGCACATGCCCTAACCCTAGGCTGATTGGCTGCCTTGCCTAGGGTTAGGGTTAGGGTTAGGGTTAGGGTTAGGGTTCTGCAAACTAAAAGGCCCAGAGCTCCGGGCACACTGCAGCTGCAAAGGGCATCCCAGGGGCATCGCAAAACTGCCACAACCTGGCCTCCTTGAGGGCTTCCTCCTTGGCACCTGCCCTAACCCTAGTCTAATTGGCTTCCTTGCCTAGGGTTAGGGTTAGGGTTAGGGTTAGGGTTAGGGTTAGGGTTAGGATTCTGCAAACTAAAAGGCCCAGAGCTGCGGGCACACTGCAGCCGCAAAGGGCATCCCAGGGGCATCACAAAACTGCCACAACTTGGCCTCCTCGAGGGCTTCCTCCTTGGCACCTGCCCTAACCCTAGGCTGATTGGCTGCCTTTCCTAGGGTTAGGGTTAGGGTTAGGGTTAGGGTTAGGGTTCTGCAAACTAAAAGGCCCAGTGCTGCGGGCACACTGCAGCTGCAAAGGGCATCCCAGGGGCATCACAAAACTGCCACAACCTGGCCTCCTCGAGGGCTTCCTCCTTGTGACCTGCCCTAAACCTAGGCTGATTGGCTGCCTTGCCTAGGGTTAGGGTTAGGGTTAGGGTTCGGGTTAGGGTTAGGGTTCTGCAAACTAAAAGGCCCAGAGCTGCGGGCACACTGCAGCTTCAAAGGGCATCCCAGGGGCATCACAAAACTACCACAACTTGGCCTCCTCGAGGGCTTCCTCCTTGGGACCTGCCCTAAACCTAGGCTGATTGGCTGCCCTGCCAAGGGTTAGGGTTAGGGTTAGGGTTAGGGTTAGGGTTAGGGTTCTACAAACTAAAAGGCCCAGAGCTCCGGGCACACTGCAGCTGCAAAGGGCATCCCAGGGGCATCACAAAACTGCCACAACTTGGCCTCCTTGAGGGCTTCTTCCTTGGCACATGCCCTAACCCTAGTCTAATTGGCTGCCTTGCCTAGGGTTAGGGTTAGGGTTAGGGTTCTGCAAACTAAAAGGCCCAGAGCTGTGGGCACACTGCAGCTGCAAAGGGCATCCCAGGGGCATCACAAAACTGCCCCAACTTGGATTCCTTGAGGGCTTCCTCCATGGCACATGCCCTAAACCTATGCTGATTGTCTGCCCTGCCTACGGTTAGGGTTAGGGTTAGGGTTCTGCAAACTAAAAGGCCCAGAGCTGCGGGCACACTGCAGCTGCAAAGGGCATCCCAGGGGCATCACAAAACTGCCACAACCTGGCCTCCTTGAGGGCTTCCTCCTTGGCACATGCCCTAACCCTAGGCTGATTGGCTGCCTTGCCTAGGGTTAGGCTTAGGGTTAGGGTTAGGGTTAGGGTTCTGCAAAATAAAAGGCCCAGAGCTGCGGGCACACTGCAGCTGCAATTGGCATCCCAGGGGCATCACAAAACTGCCACAACCTGGCCTCCTCGAGGGCTTCCTCCTTGGCACATGCCCTAACCCTAGGCTGATTGGCTGCCTTGCCTAGGGTTAGGCTTAGGGTTAGGGTTAGGGTTAGGGTTCTGCAAACTAAAAGGCCCAGAGCTCCGGGCACACTGCAGCTGCAAAGGGCATCCCAGGGGCATCACAAAACTGCCACAACCTGGCCTCCTCGAAGGCTTCCTCCTTGCACCTGCCCTAACCCTAGGCTGATTGTCTGCCTTGCCTACGGTTAGGGTTAGGGTTAGGGTTAGGGTTAGGGTTAGGGTTAGGGTTAGGGTTCTGTAAACTTAAAGGCCCAGATCTCCGGGAACACTGCAGCTGCAAAGGGCATCCCAGGGGCATCACAAAACTGCCACAACCTGGCCTCCTCGAGGGCTTTCTCCTTGGCACCTACCCTAACCCTAGGCTGATTGGCTGCCCTGCCTAGGGTTAGGGTTAGGGTTAGGGTTAGGGTTAGGGTTAGGGTTCTGCAAACTAAAAGGCCCAGAGTTCCGGGCACACTGCAGCTGCAAAGGGCATCCCAGGGGCATCACAAAACTGCCACAACCTGGCCTCCTCGAGGGCTTCCTCCTTGGCACCTGCCCTAAACCCTAGGCTGATTGGCTGCCCTGCCCAGGGTTAGGGTTAGGGTTAGGGTTAGGGTTAGGGTTAGGGTTAGGGTTCTGTAAACTAAAAGGCCCAGAGCTACGGGCACACTGCAACTGCAAAGGGCATCCCAGGGGCATCACAAAACTGCCACAACCTGGCCTCCTCGAGGGCTTCCTCCTTGGGACCTGCCCTAAACCTAGGCTGATTGGCTGCCCTGCCTAGGGTTAGGGTAAGGGTTAGGGTTAGGGTTAGACTTATACAAACTAAAAGGCCCAGAGCTCCGGGCACTCTGCAGCTTCAAGGGCATCCCAGGGGCATCACAAAACTGCCACAACCTGGCCTCCTCGAGGGCTTCCTCCTTGGCACCTACCCTAACCCTAGGCTGATTGGATGCCTTGCCTAGGGTTAGGGTTAGGGTTAGGGTTAGGGTACTGCAAACTAAAAAGCCCAGAGCTCCGGGCACACTGCAGCTGCAAAGGGCATCCCAGGGGCATCACAAAACTGCCACAATCTGGCCTCCTTGAGGGCTTCCACCTTGGCACCTGCCCTAACCCTAGGCTGATTGGCTGCCTTGCCTAGGGTTAGGGTTAGGGTTAGGGTTAGGGTTCTGCAAACTAAAAGGCCCAGAGCTCCGGGCACACTGCAACTGCAAAGGGCATCCCAGGGGCATCACAAAACTGCCACAACCTGGCCTCCTCGAGGGCTTCCTCTTTGGGACCTGCCCTAAACCCTAGGCTGATTGGCTGCCCTGCCTAGGGTTAGGGTAAGGGTTAGGGTTAGGGTTAGGGTTAGACTTCTACAAACTAAAAGGCCCAGAGCTCCGGGCACACTGCAGCTTCAGAGGGCATCCCAGGGGCATCACAAAACTGCCACAACCTGGCCTCCTCGAGGGCTTCGTCCTTGGCACCTACCCTAACCCTAGGCTGATTGGATGCCTTGCCTAGGGTTAGGGTTAGGGTTAGGGTTAGGGTACTGCAAACAAAAAAGCCCAGAGCTCCGGGCACACTGCAGCTGCAAAGGGCATCCCAGGGGCATCACAAAACTGCCACAATCTGGCCTCCTTGAGGGCTTCCACCTTGGCACCTGCCCTAACCCTAGGCTGATTGGCTGCCTTGCCTAGGGTTAGGGTTAGGGTTAGGGTTAGGGTTCTGCAAACTAAAAGGCCCAGAGCTCCGGGCACACTGCAGCTGCAAAGGGCATCCCAGGGGCATCACAAAACTGCCACAACCTGGCCTCCTTGAGGGCTTCCTCCTTGGCACCTGCCCTAACCCTAGTCTAATTGGCTTCCTTGCCTAGGGTTAGGGTTAGGGTTAGGGTTAGGGTTAGGGTTAGGGTTAGGATTCTGCAAACTAAAAGGCCCAGAGCTGCGGGCACACTGCAGCTGCAAAGGGCATCCCAGGGGCATCACAAAACTGCCACAACTTGGCCTCCTCGAGGGCTTCCTCCTTGGCACCTGCCCTAACCCTAGGCTGATTGGCTGCCTTGCCTAGGGTTAGGGTTAGGGTTAGGGTTAGGGTTAGGGTTAGGGTTCTGCAAACTAAAAGGCCCAGTGCTGCGGGCACACTGCAGCTGCAAAGGGCATCCCAGGGGCATCACAAAACTGCCACAACCTGGCCTCCTCGAGGGCTTCCTCCTTGTGACCTGCCCTAAACCTAGGCTGATTGGCTGCCTTGCCTAGGGTTAGGGTTAGGGTTAGGGTTCGGGTTAGGGTTAGGGTTCTGCAAACTAAAAGGCCCAGAGCTGCGGGCACACTGCAGCTTCAAAGGGCATCCCAGGGGCATCACAAAACTACCACAACTTGGCCTCCTCGAGGGCTTCCTCCTTGGGACCTGCCCTTAACCTAGGCTGATTGGCTGCCCTGCCTAGGGTTAGGGTTAGGGTTAGGGTTAGGGTTAGGGTTAGGGTTAGGGTTAGGGTTCTACAAACTAAAAGGCCCAGAGCTCCGGGCACACTGCAGCTGCAAAGGGCATCCCAGGGGCATCACAAAACTGCCACAACTTGGCCTCCTTGAGGGCTTCTTCCTTGGCACATGCCCTAACCCTAGTCTAATTGGCTGCCTTGCCTAGGGTTAGGGTTAGGGTTAGGGTTCTGCAAACTAAAAGGCCCAGAGCTGTGGGCACACTGCAGCTGCAAAGGGCATCCCAGGGGCATCACAAAACTGCCCCAACTTGGATTCCTTGAGGGCTTCCTCCATGGCACATGCCCTAAACCTATGCTGATTGTCTGCCCTGCCTACGGTTAGGGTTAGGGTTAGGGTTCTGCAAACTAAAAGGCCCAGAGCTGCGGGCACACTGCAGCTGCAAAGGGCATCCCAGGGGCATCACAAAACTGCCACAACCTGGCCTCCTTGAGGGCTTCCTCCTTGGCACCTGCCCTAACCCTAGGCTGATTGGCTGCCTTGCCTAGGGTTAGGGTTAGGGTTAGGGTTAGGGTTAGGGTTCTGCAAAATAAAAGGCCCAGAGCTGCGGGCACACTGCAGCTGCAATTGGCATCCCAGGGGCATCACAAAACTGCCACAACCTGGCCTCCTCGAGGGCTTCCTCCTTGGCACATGCCCTAACCCTAGGCTGATTGGCTGCCTTGCCTAGGGTTAGGCTTAGGGTTAGGGTTAGGGTTAGGGTTCTGCAAACTAAAAGGCCCAGAGCTCCGGGCACACTGCAGCTGCAAAGGGCATCCCAGGGGCATCGCAAAACTGCCACAACCTGGCCTCCTCGAGGGCTTCCTCCTTGCACCGGCCCTAACCCTAGGCTGATTGTCTGCCTTGCCTACGGTTAGGGTTAGGGTTAGGGTTAGGGTTAGGGTTAGGGTTAGGGTTAGGGTTCTGTAAACTTAAAGGCCCAGAGCTCCGGGAACACTGCAGCTGCAAAGGGCATCCCAGGGGCATCACAAAACTGCCACAACCTGGCCTCCTCGAGGGCTTTCTCCTTGGCACCTACCCTAACCCTAGGCTGATTGGCTGCCCTGCCTAGGGTTAGGGTTAGGGTTAGGGTTAGGGTTAGGGTTAGGGTTAGGGTTCTGCAAACTAAAAGGCCCAGAGTTCCGGGCACACTGCAGCTGCAAAGGGCATCCCAGGGGCATCACAAAACTGCCACAACCTGGCCTCCTCGAGGGCTTCCTCCTTGGCACCTGCCCTAAACCCTAGGCTGATTGGCTGCCCTGCCCAGGGTTAGGGTTAGGGTTAGGGTTAGGGTTAGGGTTAGGGTTCTGTAAACTAAAAGGCCCAGAGCTCCGGGCACACTGCAACTGCAAAGGGCATCCCAGGGGCATCACAAAACTGCCACAACCTGGCCTCCTCGAGGGCTTCCTCCTTGGGACCTGCCCTAAACCTAGGCTGATTGGCTGCCCTGCCTAGGGTTAGGGTAAGGGTTAGGGTTAGGGTTAGACTTATACAAACTAAAAGGCCCAGAGCTCCGGGCACTCTGCAGCTTCAGAGGGCATCCCAGGGGCATCACAAAACTGCCACAACCTGGCCTCCTCGAGGGCTTCCTCCTTGGCACCTACCCTAACCCTAGGCTGATTGGATGCCTTGCCTAGGGTTAGGGTTAGGGTTAGGGTTAGGGTACTGCAAACTAAAAAGCCCAGAGCTCCGGGCACACTGCAGCTGCAAAGGGCATCCCAGGGGCATCACAAAACTGCCACAATCTGGCCTCCTTGAGGGCTTCCACCTTGGCACCTGCCCTAACCCTAGGCTGATTGGCTGCCTTGCCTAGGGTTAGGGTTAGGGTTAGGGTTAGGGTTCTGCAAACTAAAAGGCCCAGAGCTCCGGGCACACTGCAACTGCAAAGGGCATCCCAGGGGCATCACAAAACTGCCACAACCTGGCCTCCTCGAGGGCTTCCTCCTTGGCACCTGCCCTAAACCCTAGGCTGATTGGCTGCCCTGCCTAGGGTTAGGGTAAGGGTTAGGGTTAGGGTTAGGGTTAGACTTATACAAACTAAAAGGCCCAGAGCTCCGGGCACACTGCAGCTTCAGAGGGCATCCCAGGGGCATCACAAAACTGCCACAACCTGGCCTCCTCGAGGGCTTCGTCCTTGGCACCTACCCTAACCCTAGGCTGATTGGATGCCTTGCCTAGGGTTAGGGTTAGGGTTAGGGTTAGGGTACTGCAAACAAAAAAGCCCAGAGCTCCGGGCACACTGCAGCTGCAAAGGGCATCCCAGGGGCATCACAAAACTGCCACAATCTGGCCTCCTTGAGGGCTTCCACCTTGGCACCTGCCCTAACCCTAGGCTGATTGGCTGCCTTGCCTAGGGTTAGGGTTAGGGTTAGGGTTAGGGTTCTGCAAACTAAAAGGCCCAGAGCTCCGGGCACACTGCAGCTGCAAAGGGCATCCCAGGGGCATCACAAAACTGCCACAACCTGGCCTTTTCGAGGGCTTCCTCCTTGGCACCTGCCCTAACCCTAGGCTGATTGGCTGCCTTGCCTAGGGTTAGGGTTCGGGTTAGGGTTAGGGTTCTGCAAACTAAAAGGCCCAGAGCTCCGGGCACACTGCAGCTGCAAAAGGCATCCCAGGGGCATCACAAAACTGCCCCAACGTGGCCTCCTCGAGGGCTTCCTCCTTGGCACCTACTCTAACCCTAGGCTGATTGGCTGCCTTGCCTAGGGTTAGGGTTAGGGTTAGGGTTAGGGTTAGGTTTAGGGTTCTACAAACTAAAAGGCCCAGAGATCCGGGCACACTGCAGCTTCAGAGGGCATCCCAGGGGAATCACAAAACTGCCACAACCTGGCCTCCTCGAGGGCTTCCTCCTTGGCACATGCCCTAACCCTAGGCTGATTGGCTGCCCTGCCAAGGGTTAGGGTTAGGGTTAGGGTTAGGGTTAGGGGTAGGGTTAGGGTTAGGGTTCTGCAAACTAAAAGGCCCAGTGCTGCGGGAACACTGCAACTGCAAAGGGCATCCCAGGGGCATCACAAAACTGCCACAACTTGGCCTCCTTGAGGGCTTCCTCCTTGGGACCTGCCCTAAACCTAGGCTGATTGGCTTCCCTGCCTAGGGTTAGGGTTAGGGTTAGGGTTAGGGTTAGGTTCTGCAAACTAAAAGGCCTAGAGCTGCGGGCACACTGCAGCTGCAAAGGGCATCCCAGGGGCATCACAAAACTGCCACAACTTGGCCTCCTTGAGGGCTTCCTCCTTGGCACATGCTATAAACCTATGCTGATTGTCTGCCCTGCTACGGTTAGGGTTCGGGTTAGGGTTCTGCAAACGAAAAGGCCCAGAGCTGCGGGCACACTGCAGCTGCAAAGGGCATCCCAGGGGCATCACAAAACTGCCACAACCTGGCCTCCTCGAGGGCTTCCTCCTTGGCACATGCCCTAACCCTAGGCTGATTGGCTGCCTTGCCTAGGGTTAGGGTCAGGGTTAGGGTTAGGGTTAGGGTTCTGCAAACTAAAAGGCCCAGAGCTCCGGGCACACTGCAGCTGCAAAGGGCATCCCAGGGGCATCACAAAACTGCCACAACCTGGCCTCTTCGAGGGCTTCCTCCTTGGCACCTGCCCTAAACCCTAGGCTGATTGGCTGCCCTGCCCAGGGTTAGGGTTAGGGTTAGGGTTAGGGTTAGGGTTAGGGTTAGGGTTCTGTAAACTGAAAGGCCCAGAGCTCCGGGCACACTGCAACTGCAAAGGGCATCCCAGGGGCATCACAAAACTGCCACAACCTGGCCTCCTCGAGGGCTTCCTCCTTGGCACATGCCCTAACCCTAGGCTGATTGGCTGCCTTTCCTAGGGTTAGGGTTAGGGTTAGGGTTAGGGTTAGGGTTAGGGTTCTGCAAACTAAAAGGCCCAGAGCTCCGGGCACACTGCAGCTGCAAAGGGCATCCCAGGGGCATCACAAAACTGCCACAACCTGGCCTCCTCGAGGGCTTCCTCCTTGGAACCTGCCCTAACCCTAGGTAGATTGGCTGCCTTGCCTAGGGTTAGGGTTAGGGTTAGGGTTCTGCAAACTAAAAGGCCCAGTGCTGCGGGCACACTGCAGCTGCAAAGGGCATCCCAGGGGCATCGCAAAACTGCCACAACCTGGCCTCCTCGAGGGCTTCCTCCTTGGGACCTGCCCTAAACCTAGGCTGATTGGCTGCCCTTCCTAGGGTTAGGGTAAGGGTTAGGGTTAGGGTTAGGGTTAGGGTTAGGCTTATACAAACTAAAAGGCCCAGAGCTCCGGGCACACTGCAGCTTCAGAGAGCATCCCAGGGGCATCACAAAACTGCCACAATCTTGCCTCCTTGAGGGCTTCCACCTTGGCACCTGCCCTAACCCAAGGCTGATTGGCTGCCTTGCCTAGGGTTAGGGTTAGGGTTAGGGTTAGGGTTCTGCAAACTAAAAGGCCCAGAGCTCCGGGCACACTGCAGCTGCAAAGGGCATCCCAGGGGCATCACAAAACTGCCACAACCTGGCCTCCTCGAGGGCTTCCTCCTTGCACCTGCCCTAACCCTAGGCTGATTGTCTGCCTTGCCTACGGTTAGGGTTAGGGTTAGGGTTAGGGTTAGGGTTAGGGTTCTGTAAACTTAAAGGCCCAGAGCTCCAGGAACACTGCAGCTGCAAAGGGCATCCCAGGGGCATCACAAAACTGCCACAACCTGGCCTCCTCGAGGGCTTCCTCCTTGGCACCTGCCCTAACCCTAGGCTGATTGGCTGCCTTGCCTAGGGTTAGGGTTAGGGTTAGGGTTAGGGTTAGGGTTAGGGTTCTGCAAACTAAAAGGCCCAGAGCTGCGGGCACACTGCAGCTGCAAAGGGCATCCCAGGGGAATCGCAAAACTGCCACAACCAGGTCTCCTTGAGGGCTTCCTCCTTGGCACCTGCCCTAAACCTAGGCTGATTGGCTGCCCTGCCTACGGTTAGGGTAAGGGTTAGGGTTAGGGTTAGGGTTCTGCAAACTAAAAGGCCCAGAGCTGCGGGCACACTGCAGCTGCAAAGGGCATCCCAGGGGCATCACAAAACTGCCACAACTTGGCCTCCTTGAGGGCTTCCACCTTGGCACCTCCCCTAACCCTAGGCTGATTGGCTGCCCTGCCTAGGGTTAGGGTTAGGGTTAGGGTTAGGGTTAGGGTTAGGGTTCTGCAAACTAAAAGGCCCAGTGCTGCGGACACACTGCAGCTGCAAAGGGCATCCCAGGGGCATCACAAAACTGCCACAACCTGGCCTCTTCGAGGGCTTCCTCCTTGGCACCTGCCCTAAACCCTAGGCTGATTAGCTGCCCTGCCCAGGGTTAGGGTTACGGTTAGGGTTAGGGTTAGGGTTAGGGTTAGGGTTCTGTAAACTGAAAGGCCCAGAGCTCCGGGCACACTGCAACTGCAAAGGGCATCCCAGGGGCATCACAAAACTGCCACAACCTGGCCTCCTCGAGGGCTTCCTCCTTGGCACATGCCCTAACCCTAGGCTGATTGGCTGCCTTTCCTAGGGTTAGGGTTAGGGTTAGGGTTAGGGTTAGGGTTCTGCAAACTAAAAGGCCCAGAGCTGCGGGCACACTGCAGCTGCAAAGGGCATCCCAGGGGCATCACAAAACTGCCACAACCTGGCCTCCTCGAGGGCTTCCTCCTTGGAACCTGCCCTAACCCTAGGTAGATTGGCTGCCTTGCCAAGGGTTAGGGTTAGCGTTAGGGTTCTGCAAACTAAAAGGCCCAGAGCTCCGGGCACACTGCAGCTTCAGAAGGCATCCCAGGAGCATCACAAAACTGCCACAACCTGGCCTCCTCGAGGGCTTCCTCCTTGGCACCTACCCTAACCCTAGGCTGATTGTCTGCCTTGCCTACGGTTAGGGTTAGGGTTAGGGTTAGGGTTAGGGTACTGCAAACTAAAAAGCCCAGAGCTCCGGGCACACTGCAGCTGCAAAGGGCATCCCAGGGGCATCACAAAACTGCCACAATCTGGCCTCCTTGAGGGCTTCCACCTTGGCACCTGCCCTAACCCTAGGCTGATTGGCTGCCTTGCCTAGGGTTAGGGTTAGGGTTAGGGTTAGGGTTCTGCAAACTAAAAGGCCCAGAGCTCCGGGCACACTGCAGCTGCAAAGGGCATCCCAGGGGCATCACAAAACTGCCACAACCTGGCCTCCTCGAGGGCTTCCTCCTTGCACCTGCCCTAACCCTAGGCTGATTGTCTGCCTTGCCTACGGTTAGGGTTAGGGTTAGGGTTAGGGTTAGGGTTAGGGTTAGGGTTCTGTAAACTTAAAGGCCCAGAGCTCCGGGAACACTGCAGCTGCAAAGGGCATCCCAGGGGCATCACAAAACTGCCACAACCTGGCCTCCTCGAGGGCTTTCTCCTTGGCACCTGCCCTAAACCCTAGGCTGATTGGCTGCCCTGCCCAGGGTTAGGGTTAGGGTTAGGGTTAGGGTTAGGGTTAGGGTTAGGGTTAGGGTTCTGTAAACTTAAAAACCCAGAGCTCCGGGAACACTGCAGCTGCAAAGGGCATCCCAGGGGCATCACAAAACTGCCACAACCTGGCCTCCTCGAGGGCTTTCTCCTTGGCACCTACCCTAACCCTAGGCTGATTGGCTGCCCTGCCTAGGGTTGGGGTTAGGGTTAGGGTTAGTGTTCTGCAAACTAAAAGGCCCAGAGTTCCGGGCACACTGCAGCTGCAAAGGGCATCCCAGGGGCATCACAAAACTGCTACAATCTGGCCTCCTTGAGGGCTTCCACCTTGGCACCTGCCCTAACCCTAGGCTGATTGGCTGCCTTGCCTAGGGTTAGGGTTAGGGTTAGGGTTAGGGTTCTGCAAACTAAAAGGCCCAGAGCTCCGGGCACACTGCAGCTGCAAAGGGCATCGCAGGGGCATCACAAAACTGCCACAACGTGGCCTCCTCGAGGGCTTCCTGCTTGGCACCTACTCTAACCCTAGGCTGATTGGCTGCCTTGCCTAGGGTTAGGGTTAGGGTTAGGGTTAGGGTTAGGTTTAGGGTTCTACAAACTAAAAGGCCCAGAGATCCGGGCACACTGCAGCTTCAGAGGGCATCCCAGGGGAATCAGAAAACTGCCACAACCTGGCCTCCTCGAGGGCTTCCTCCTTGGCACCTGCCCTAAACCCTAGGCTGATTGGCTGCCCTGCCCAGGGTTAGGGTTAGGGTTAGGGTTAGGGTTAGGGTTAGGGTTAGGGTTAGGGTTAGGGTTCTGTAAACTGAAAGGCCCAGAGCTCCGGGCACACTGCAATTGCAAAGGGCATCCCAGGGGCATCACAAAACTGCCACAACCTGGCCTCCTCGAGGGCTTCCTCCTTGGCACATGCCCTAACCCTAGGCTGATTGGCTGCCTTTCCTAGGGTTAGGGTTAGGGTTAGGGTTAGGGTTAGGGTTCTGCAAACTAAAAGGCCCAGAGCTGCGGGCACACTGCAGCTGCAAAGGGCATCCCAGGGGCATCACAAAACTGCCACAACCTGGCCTCCTCGAGGGCTTCCTCCTTGGCACCTGCCCTAACCCTAGGTAGATTGGCTGCCTTGCCTAGGGTTAGGGTTAGCGTTAGGGTTCTGCAAACTAAAAGGCCCAGAGCTCCGGGCACACTGCAGCTTCAGAGGGCATCTCAGGAGCATCACAAAACTGCCACAACCTGGCCTCCTCGAGGGCTTCCTCCTTGGCACCTGCCCTAAACCCTAGGCTGATTGGCTGCCCTGCCCAGGGTTAGGGTTACGGTTAGGGTTAGGGTTAGGGTTAGGGTTAGGGTTCTGTAAACTGAAAGGCCCAGAGCTCCAAGCACACTGCAACTGCAAAGGGCATCCCAGGGGCATCACAAAACTGCCACAACCTGGCCTCCTCGAGGGCTTCCTCCTTGGCACATGCCCTAACCCTAGGCTGATTGGCTGCCTTTCCTAGGGTTAGGGTTAGGGTTAGGGTTAGGGTTAGGGTTCTGCAAACTAAAAGGCCCAGAGCTGCGGGCACACTGCAGCTGCAAAGGGCATCCCAGGGGCATCACAAAACTGCCACAACCTGGCCTCCTCGAGGGCTTCCTCCTTGGAACCTGCCCTAACCCTAGGTAGATTGGCTGCCTTGCCTAGGGTTAGGGTTAGCGTTAGGGTTCTGCAAACTAAAAGGCCCAGAGCTCCGGGCACACTGCAGCTTCAGAGGGCATCCCAGGAGCATCACAAAACTGCCACAACCTGGCCTCCTCGAGGGCTTCCTCCTTGGCACCTACCCTAACCCTAGGCTGATTGTCTGCCTTGCCTACGGTTAGGGTTAGGGTTAGGGTTAGGGTTAGGGTACTGCAAACTAAAAAGCCCAGAGCTCCGGGCACACTGCAGCTGCAAAGGGCATCCCAGGGGCATCACAAAACTGCCACAATCTGGCCTCCTTGAGGGCTTCCAACTTGGCACCTGCCCTAACCCTAGGCTGATTGGCTGCCTTGCCTAGGGTTAGGGTTAGGGTTAGGGTTAGGGTTCTGCAAACTAAAAGGCCCAGAGCTCCGGGCACACTGCAGCTGCAAAGGGCATCCCAGGGGCATCACAAAACTGCCACAACCTGGCCTCCTCGAGGGCTTCCTCCTTGCACCTGCCCTAACCCTAGGCTGATTGTCTGCCTTGCCTACGGTTAGGGTTAGGGTTAGGGTTAGGGTTAGGGTTAGGGTTAGGGTTCTGTAAACTTAAAGGCCCAGAGCTCCGGGAACACTGCAGCTGCAAAGGGCATCCCAGGGGCATCACAAAACTGCCACAACCTGGCCTCCTCGAGGGCTTTCTCCTTGGCACCTGCCCTAAACCCTAGGCTGATTGGCTGCCCTGCCCAGGGTTAGGGTTAGGGTTAGGGTTAGGGTTAGGGTTAGGGTTAGGGTTAGGGTTCTGTAAACTTAAAAACCCAGAGCTCCGGGAACACTGCAGCTGCAAAGGGCATCCCAGGGGCATCACAAAACTGCCACAACCTGGCCTCCTCGAGGGCTTTCTCCTTGGCACCTACCCTAACCCTAGGCTGATTGGCTGCCCTGCCTAGGGTTGGGGTTAGGGTTAGGGTTAGTGTTCTGCAAACTAAAAGGCCCAGAGTTCCGGGCACACTGCAGCTGCAAAGGGCATCCCAGGGGCATCACAAAACTGCCACAATCTGGCCTCCTTGAGGGCTTCCACCTTGGCACCTGCCCTAACCCTAGGCTGATTGGCTGCCTTGCCTAGGGTTAGGGTTAGGGTTAGGGTTAGGGTTCTGCAAACTAAAAGGCCCAGAGCTCCGGGCACACTGCAGCTGCAAAGGGCATCCCAGGGGCATCACAAAACTGCCACAACCTGGCCTTTTCGAGGGCTTCCTCCTTGGCACCTGCCCTAACCCTAGGCTGATTGGCTGCCTTGCCTAGGGTTACGGTTCGGGTTAGGGTTAGGGTTCTGCAAACTAAAAGGCCCAGAGCTCCGGGCACACTGCAGCTGCAAAGGGCATCGCAGGGGCATCACAAAACTGCCACAACGTGGCCTCCTCGAGGGCTTCCTGCTTGGCACCTACTCTAACCCTAGGCTGATTGGCTGCCTTGCCTAGGGTTAGGGTTAGGGTTAGGGTTAGGGTTAGGTTTAGGGTTCTACAAACTAAAAGGCCCAGAGATCCGGGCACACTGCAGCTTCAGAGGGCATCCCAGGGGAATCAGAAAACTGCCACAACCTGGCCTCCTCGAGGGCTTCCTCCTTGGCACCTGCCCTAAACCCTAGGCTGATTTGCTGCCCTGCCCAGGGTTAGGGTTAGGGTTAGGGTTAGGGTTAGGGTTAGGGTTAGGGTTCTGTAAACTGAAAGGCCCAGAGCTCCGGGCACACTGCAATTGCAAAGGGCATCCCAGGGGCATCACAAAACTGCCACAACCTGGCCTCCTCGAGGGCTTCCTCCTTGGCACATGCCCTAACCCTAGGCTGATTGGCTGCCTTTCCTAGGGTTAGGGTTAGGGTTAGGGTTAGGGTTCTGCAAACTAAAAGGCCCAGAGCTGCGGGCACACTGCAGCTGCAAAGGGCATCCCAGGGGCATCACAAAACTGCCACAACCTGGCCTCCTCGAGGGCTTCCTCCTTGGCACCTGCCCTAACCCTAGGTAGATTGGCTGCCTTGCCTAGGGTTAGGGTTAGCGTTAGGGTTCTGCAAACTAAAAGGCCCAGAGCTCCGGGCACACTGCAGCTTCAGAGGGCATCCCAGGAGCATCACAAAACTGCCACAACCTGGCCTCCTCGAGGGCTTCCTCCTTGGCACCTACCCTAACCCTAGGCTGATTGGCTGCCTTGCCTAGGGTTAGGGTTAGGGTTAGGGTTAGGGTACTGCAAACTAAAAAGCCCAGAGTTCCGGGCACACTGCAGCTGCAAAGGGCATCCCAGGGGCATCACAAAACTGCCACAATCTGGCCTCCTCGAGGGCTTCCACCTTGGCACCTGCCCTAACCCTAGGCTGATTGGCTGCCTTGCCTAGGGTTAGGGTTAGGGTTAGGGTTAGGGTTCTGCAAACTAAAAGGCCCAGAGCTCCGGGCACACTGCAGCTGCAAAGGGCATCCCAGGGGCATCACAAAACTGCCACAACCTGGCCTCCTCGAGGGCTTCCTCCTTGCACCTGCCCTAACCCTAGGCTGATTGTCTGCCTTGCCTACGGTTAGGGTTAGGGTTCGGGTTAGGGTTAGGGTTAGGGTTAGGGTTAGGGTTCTGTAAACTTAAAGGCCCAGAGCTCCGGGAACACTGCAGCTGCAAAGGGCATCCCAGGGGCATCACAAAACTGCCACAACCTGGCCTCCTCGAGGGCTTTCTCCTTGGCACCTGCCCTAAACCCTAGGCTGATTGGCTGCCCTGCCCAGGGTTAGGGTTAGGGTTAGGGTTAGGGTTAGGGTTAGGGTTCTGTAAACTTAAAACCCCAAGCTCCGGGAACACTGCAGCTGCAAAGGGCATCCCAGGGGCATCACAAAACTGCCACAACCTGGCCTCCTCGAGGGCTTTCTCCTTGGCACCTACCCTAACCCTAGGCTGATTGGCTGCCCTGCCTAGGGTTGGGGTTAGGGTTAGGGTTAGTGTTCTGCAAACTAAAAGGCCCAGAGTTCCGGGCACACTGCAGCTGCAAAGGGCATCCCAGGGGCATCACAAAACTGCCACAATCTGGCCTCCTTGAGGGCTTCCACCTTGGCACCTGCCCTAACCCTAGGCTGATTGGCTGCCTTGCCTAGGGTTAGGGTTAGGGTTAGGGTTAGGGTTCTGCAAACTAAAAGGCCCAGAGCTCCGGGCACACTGCAGCTGCAAAGGGCATCCCAGGGGCATCACAAAACTGCCACAACCTGGCCTTTTCGAGGGCTTCCTCCTTGGCACCTGCCCTAACCCTAGGCTGATTGGCTGCCTTGCCTAGGGTTAGGGTTCGGGTTAGGGTTAGGGTTCTGCAAACTAAAAGGCCCAGAGCTCCGGGCACACTGCAGCTGCAAAGGGCATCGCAGGGGCATCACAAAACTGCCACAACGTGGCCTCCTCGAGGGCTTCCTGCTTGGCACCTACTCTAACCCTAGGCTGATTGGCTGCCTTGCCTAGGGTTAGGGTTAGGGTTAGGGTTAGGGTTAGGTTTAGGGTTCTACAAACTAAAAGGCCCAGAGATCCGGGCACACTGCAGCTTCAGAGGGCATCCCAGGGGAATCAGAAAACTGCCACAACCTGGCCTCCTCGAGGGCTTCCTCCTTGGCACATGCCCTAACCCTAGGCTGATTGGCTGCCCTGCCTAGGGTTAGGGTTAGGGTTAGGGTTAGGGTTAGGGTTAGGGTTAGGGTTAGGGTTAGTATTCTGCAAACTAAAAGGCCCAGTGCTGCGGGCACACTGCAACTGCAAAGGGCATCCCAGGGGCATCACAAAACTGCCACAACTTGGCCTCCTTGAGGGCTTCCTCCTTGGCACATGCCCTAAACCTATGCTGATTGTCTCCCCTGCCTACGGTTAGGGTTAGGCTTAGGGTTCTGTAAACTGAAAGGCCCAGAGCTCCAGGCACACTGCAGCTGCAAAGGGCATCCCAGGGGCATCGCAAAACTGCCACAACCTGGCCTCCTCGAGGGCTTCCTCCTTGGGACCTGCCCTAAACCTAGGCTGATTGGCTGCCCTGCCTAGGGTTAGGGTAAGGGTTAGGGTTAGGGTTAGGGTTAGGGTTAGGCTTATACAAACTAAAAGGCCCAGAGCTCCGGGCACACTGCAGCTTCAGAGGGCATCCCAGGGGCATCACAAAACTGCCACAACCTGGCCTCCTCGAGGGCTTCCTCCTTGGCACATGCCCTAACCCTAGGCTGATTGGCTGCCCTGCCTAGGGTTAGGGTTAGGGTTAGGGTTAGGGTTAGGGTTAGTGTTCTGCAAACTAAAAGGCCCAGTGCTGCGGGCACACTGCAACTGCAAAGGGCATCCCAGGGGCATCACAAAACTGCCACAACTTGGCCTCCTTGAGGGCTTCCTCCTTGGCACATGCCCTAAACCTATGCTGATTGTCTCCCCTGCCTACGGTTAGGGTTAGGCTTAGGGTTCTGTAAACTGAAAGGCCCAGAGCTCCAGGCACACTGCAGCTGCAAAGGGCATCCCAGGGGCATCGCAAAACTGCCACAACCTGGCCTCCTCGAGGGCTTCCTCCTTGGGACCTGCCCTAAACCCTAGGCTGATTGGCTGCCCTGCCTAGGGTTAGGGTTAGGGTTAGGGTTAGGGTTAGGGTTAGACTTATACAAACTAAAAGGCCCAGAGCTCCGGGCACACTGCAGTTTCAGAGGGCATCCCAGGGGCATCACAAAACTGCCACAACCTGGCCTCCCCGAGGGCTTCGTCCTTGGCACCTACCCTAACCCTAGGCTGATTGGATGCCTTGCCTAGGGTTAGGGTTAGGGTTAGGGTTAGGGTACTGCAAACTAAAAAGCCCAGAGTTCCGGGCACACTGCAGCTGCAAAGGGCATCCCAGGGGCATCACAAAACTGCCACAATCTGGCCTCCTTGAGGGCTTCCACCTTGGCACCTGCCCTAACCCTAGGCTGATTGGCTGCCTTGCCTAGGGTTAGGGTTAGGGTTAGGGTTAGGGTTCTGCAAACTAAAAGGCCCAGAGCTCCGGGCACACTGCAGCTGCAAAGGGCATCCCAGGGGCATCACAAAACTGCCACAACCTGGCCTTTTCGAGGGCTTCCTCCTTGGCACCTGCCCTAACCCAAGGCTGATTGGCTGCCTTGCCTAGGGTTAGGGTTCGGGTTAGGGTTAGGGTTCTGCAAACTAAAAGGCCCAGAGCTCCGGGCACACTGCAGCTGCAAAGGGCATCCCAGGGGCATCACAAAACTGCCACAACCTGGCCTCCTCGAGGGCTTCCTCCTTGGCACCTACTCTAACCCTAGGCTGATTGGCTGCCTTGCCTAGGGTTAGGGTTAGGGTTAGGGTTAGGGTTAGGTTTAGGGTTCTACAAACTAAAAGGCCCAGAGATCCGGGCACACTGCAGCTTCAGAGGGCATCCCAGGGGAATCACAAAACTGCCACAACCTGGCCTCCTCGAGGGCTTCCTCCTTGGCACATGCCCTAACCCTAGGCTGATTGGCTGCCCTGCCTAGGGTTAGGGTTAGGGTTAGGGTTAGGGTTAGGGTTAGGGTTAGGGTTAGGGTTAGGGTTAGTGTTCTGCAAACTAAAAGGCCCAGTGCTGCGGGCACACTGCAACTGCAAAGGGCATCCCAGGGGCATCACAAAACTGCCACAACTTGGCCTCCTTGAGGGCTTCCTCCTTGGCACATGCCCTAAACCTATGCTGATTGTCTCCCCTGCCTACGGTTAGAGTTAGGCTTAGGGTTCTGTAAACTGAAAGGCCCAGAGCTCCAGGCACACTGCAGCTGCAAAGGGCATCCCAGGGGCATCGCAAAACTGCCACAACCTGGCCTCCTCGAGGGCTTCCTCCTTGGGACCTGCCCTAAACCTAGGCTGATTGGCTGCCCTGCCTAGGGTTAGGGTAAGGGTTAGGGTTAGGTTTAGGGTTAGGGTTAGGCTTATACAAACTAAAAGGCCCAGAGCTCCGGGCACACTGCAGCTTCAGAGGGCATCCCAGGGGCATCACAAAACTGCCACAACCTGGCCTCCTCGAGGGCTTCCTCCTTGGCACATGCCCTAACCCTAGGCTGATTGGCTGCCCTGCCTAGGGTTAGGGTTAGGGTTAGGGTTAGGCTTATACAAACTAAAAGGCCCAGAGCTCCGGGCACACTGCAGCTGCAAAGGGCATCCCAGGGGAATCGCAAAACTGCCACAACCAGGTCTCCTTGAGGGCTTCCTCCTTGGCACCTGCCCTAAACCTAGGCTGATTGGCTGCCCTGCCTAGGGTTAGGGTAAGGGTTAGGGTTAGGGTTAGGTTTCTGCAAACTAAAAGGCCCAGAGCTGCGGGCACACTGCAGCTGCAAAGGGCATCCCAGGGGCATCACAAAACTGCAAAATCTGGCCTCCTTGAGGGCTTCCACCTTGGCACCTGCCCTAACCCTAGGCTGATTGGCTGCCTTCCCTAGGGTTAGGGTTAGGGTTAGGGTTAGGTTTAGGTTTAGGGTTAGGGTTAGGGTTAGGGTTAGGGTTAGGGTTAGGGTTAGGGTTCTGCAAACTAAAAGGCCCAGTGCTGCGGGAACACTGCAGCTACAAAGGGCATCCCAGGGGCATGACAAAACTGCCACAACCTGGCCTCCTCGAGGGCTTCCTCCTTGGCACCTGCCCTAACCCTAGGCTGATTGGCTGCCCTGCCTAGGGTTAGGGTTAGGGTTAGGGTTAGGTTTAGGGTTCTGTAAACTGAAAGGCCCAGAGCTCCGGGCACACTGCAGCTGCAAAGGGCATCCCAGGGGCATCACAAAACTGCCACAACCTGGCCTTTTCGAGGGCTTCCTCCTTGGCACCTGCCCTAACCCTAGGCTGATTGGCTGCCTTGCCTAGGGTTAGGGTTCGGGTTAGGGTTAGGGTTAGGGTTAGGGTTCTGCAAACTAAAAGGCCCAGAGCTCCGGGCACACTGCAGCTGCAAAGGGCATCCCAGGGGCATCACAAAACTGACACAACCTGGCCTCCTCGAGGGCTTCGTCCTTGGCACCTGCCCTAACCCTAGGCTGATTGGCTGCCTTGCCTAGGGTTAGGGTTAGGGTTAGGGTTAGGGTTCCACAAGCTAAAAGGCCCAGAGCTCCGGGCACACTGCAGCGTCAGAGGGCATCCCAGGGGCATCACAAAACTGCCACAACCTTGCCTCCTCGAGGGCTTCCTCCTTGGCACATGCCCTAACCCTAGGCTGATTGGCTGCCTTGCCTAGGGTTAGGGTTAGGGTTAGGGTTAGGGTACTGCAAACTAAAAGGCCCAGAGCTCCGGGCACACTGCAGCTGCAAAGGGCATCCCAGGGGCATGACAAAACTGCCACAACCTGGCCTCCTCGAGGGCTTCCTCCTTGGCACCTGCCCTAACCCTAGGCTGATTGGCTGCCCTGCCTAGGGTTAGGGTTAGGGTTAGGGTTAGGTTTAGGGTTCTGCAAACTGAAAGGCCCAGAGCTCCGGGCACACTGCAGCTGCAAAGGGCATCCCAGGGGCATCACAAAACTGCCACAACCTGGCCTCCTCGAGGGCTTCCTCCTTGGCACCTGCCCTAACCCTAGGCTGATTGGCTGCCCTGCCTAGGGTTAGGGTTAGGGTTAGGGTTAGGGTTAGGTTTCTACAAACTAAAAGGCCCAGAGCTCCGGGCACACTGCAGCTTCAGAGGGCATCCCAGGGGCATCACAAAACTGCCACAACCTGGCCTCCTCGAGGGCTTCCTCCTTGGCACATGCCCTAACCCTAGGCTGATTGGCTGCCCTGCCTAGGGTAAGGGTTAGGGTTAGAGTTAGGGTTCTGCAAACTAAAAGGCCCAGAGCTCCGGGCACACTGCAGCTGCAAAGGGCATCCCAGGGGCATCACAAAACTGCCACAACTTGGATTCCTTGAGGGCTTCCTCCATGGCAAATGCCCTAAACCTATGCTGATTGTCTGCCCTGCTTACGGTTAGGGTTAGGGTTAGGGATCTGCAAACTAAAAGGCCCAGTGCTGCGGGCACACTGCAGCTGCAAAGGGCATCCCAGGGGCATCACAAAACTGCCACAACCTGGCCTCCTCGAGGGCTTCCTCCTTGGCACATGCCCTAACCCTAGGCTGATTGGCTGCCTTGCCTAGGGTTAGGGTTAGGGTTAGGGTTAGGGTTCTGCAAACTAAAAGGCCCAGAGCTCCGGGCACACTGCAGCTGCAAAGGGCATCCCAGGGGCATCACAAAACTGCCACAACCTGGCCTCCTTGAGGGCTTCCTCCTTGGCACCTGCCCTAACCCTAGTCTAATTGGCTTCCTTGCCTAGGGTTAGGGTTAGGGTTAGGGTTAGGGTTAGGGTTAGGGTTAGGATTCTTCAAACTAAAAGGCCCAGAGCTGCGGGCACACTGCAGCTGCAAAGGGCATCCCAGGGGCATCACAAAACTGCCACAACTTGGCCTCCTCGAGGGCTTCCTCCTTGGCACCTGCCCTAACCCTAGCCTGATTGGCTGCCTTGCCTAGGGTTAGGGTTAGGGTTAGGGTTAGGGTTAGGGTTCTGCAAACTAAAAGGCCCAGTGCTGCGGGCACACTGCAGCTGCAAAGGGCATCCCAGGGGCATCACAAAACTGCCACAACCTGGCCTCCTCGAGGGCTTCCTCCTTGGCACATGCCCTAACCCTAGGCTGATTGGCTGCCCTGCCTAGGGTTAGGGTTAGGGTTAGGGTTAGGGTTAGGGTTAGGGTTAGGGTTAGTGTTCTGCAAACTAAAAGGCCCAGTGCTGCGGGCACACTGCAACTGCAAAGGGCATCCCAGGGGCATCACAAAACTGCCAGAACTTGGCCTCCTTGAGGGCTTCCTCCTTGGCACATGCCCTAAACCTATGCTGATTGTCTCCCCTGCCTACGGTTAGAGTTAGGCTTAGGGTTCTGTAAACTGAAAGGCCCAGAGCTCCGGGCACACTGCAGCTGCAAAGGGCATCCCAGGGGAATCGCAAAACTGCCACAACCAGGTCTCCTTGAGGACTTCCTCCTTGGCACCTGCCCTAAACCTAGGCTGATTGGCTGCCCTGCCTAGGGTTAGGGTAAGGGTTAGGGTTAGGGTTAGGGTTCTGCAAACTAAAAGGCCCAGAGCTGCGGGCACACTGCAGCTGCAAAGGGCATCCCAGGGGCATCACAAAACTGCAAAATCTGGCCTCCTTGAGGGCTTCCACCTTGGCACCTGCCCTAACCCTAGGCTGATTGGCTGCCTTCCCTAGGGTTAGGGTTAGGGTTAGGGTTAGGTTTAGGTTTAGGGTTAGGGTTAGGGTTAGGGTTAGGGTTAGGGTTAGGGTTAGGGTTAGGGTTCTGCAAACTAAAAGGCCCAGTGCTGCGGGAACACTGCAGCTACAAAGGGCATCCCAGGGGCATGACAAAACTGCCACAACCTGGCCTCCTCGAGGGCTTCCTCCTTGGCACCTGCCCTAACCCTAGGCTGATTGGCTGCCCTGCCTAGGGTTAGGGTTAGGGTTAGGTTTAGGTTTAGGGTTCTGTAAACTGAAAGGCCCAGAGCTCCGGGCACACTGCAGCTGCAAAGGGCATCCCAGGGGCATCACAAAACTGCCACAACCTGGCCTTTTCGAGGGCTTCCTCCTTGGCACCTGCCCTAACCCTAGGCTGATTGGCTGCCTTGCCTAGGGTTAGGGTTCGGGTTAGGGTTAGGGTTAGGGTTAGGGTTCTGCAAACTAAAAGGCCCAGAGCTCCGGGCACACTGCAGCTGCAAAGGGCATCCCAGGGGCATCACAAAACTGACACAACCTGGCCTCCTCGAGGGCTTCGTCCTTGGCACCTGCCCTAACCCTAGGCTGATTTGCTGCCTTGCCTAGGGTTAGGGTTAGGGTTAGGGTTAGGGTTCCACAAGCTAAAAGGCCCAGAGCTCCGGGCACACTGCAGCGTCAGAGGGCATCCCAGGGGCATCACAAAACTGCCACAACCTTGCCTCCTCGAGGGCTTCCTCCTTGGCACATGCCCTAACCCTAGGCTGATTGGCTGCCTTGCCTAGGGTTAGGGTTAGGGTTAGGGTTAGGGTACTGCAAACTAAAAGGCCCAGAGCTCCGGGCACACTGCAGCTGCAAAGGGCATCCCAGGGGCATGACAAAACTGCCACAACCTGGCCTCCTCGAGGGCTTCCTCCTTGGCACCTGCCCTAACCCTAGGCTGATTGGCTGCCCTGCCTAGGGTTAGGGTTAGGGTTAGGGTTAGGTTTAGGGTTCTGTAAACTGAAAGGCCCAGAGCTCCGGGCACACTGCAGCTGCAAAGGGCATCCCAGGGGCATCACAAAACTGCCACAACCTGGCCTCCTCGAGGGCTTCCTCCTTGGCACCTGCCCTAACCCTAGTCTAATTGGCTTCCTTACCTAGGGTTAGGGTTAGTGTTAGGGTTCGGGTTAGGGTTAGGGTTCTGCAAACTAAAAGGCCCAGAGCTCCGGGCACACTGCAGCTGCAAAGGGCATCCCAGGGGCATGACAAAACTGCCACAACCTGGCCTCATCAGGGGCTTCCTCCTTGGCACCTGCCCTAAACCTAGGCTGATTGGCTGCCCTGCCTAGGGTTAGGGTTATGGTTAGGGTTAGGGTTAGGTTTCTACAAACTAAAAGGCCCAGAGCTCCGGGCACACTGCAGCTTCAGAGGGCATCCCAGGGGCATCACAAAACTGCCACAACCTGGCCTCCTCGAGGGCTTCCTCCTTGGCACATGCCCTAACCCTAGGCTGATTGGCTGCCCTGCCTAGGGTAAGGGTTAGGGTTAGGGTTAGGGTTCTGCAAACTAAAAGGCCCAGAGCTCCGGGCACACTGCAGCTGCAAAGGGCATCCCAGGGGCATCACAAAACTGCCACAACTTGGATTCCTTGAGGGCTTCCTCCATGGCAAATGCCCTAAACCTATGCTGATTGTCTGCCCTGCCTACGGTTAGGGTTAGGGTTAGGGATCTGCAAACTAAAAGGCCCAGTGCTGCGGGCACACTGCAGCTGCAAAGGGCATCCCAGGGGCATCACAAAACTGCCACAACCTGGCCTCCTCGAGGGCTTCCTCCTTGGCACATGCCCTAACCCTAGGCTGATTGGCTGCCTTGCCTAGGGTTAGGGTTAGGGTTAGGGTTAGGGTTCTGCAAACTAAAAGGCCCAGAGCTCCGGGCACACTGCAGCTGCAAAGGGCATCCCAGTGGCATCACAAAACTGCCACAACCTGGCCTCCTTGAGGGCTTCCTCCTTGGCACCTGCCCTAACCCTAGTCTAATTGGCTTCCTTGCCTAGGGTTAGGGTTAGGGTTAGGGTTAGGGTTAGGGTTAGGGTTAGGATTCTTCAAACTAAAAGGCCCAGAGCTGCGGGCACACTGCAGCTGCAAAGGGCATCCCAGGGGCATCACAAAACTGCCACAACTTGGCCTCCTCGAGGGCTTCCTCCTTGGCACCTGCCCTAAACCCTAGGCTGATTGGCTGCCTTGCCTAGGGTTAGGGTTAGGGTTAGGGTTAGGGTTAGGGTTAGGGTTCTGCAAACTAAAAGGCCCAGTGCTGCGGGCACACTGCAGCTGCAAAGGGCATCCCAGGGGCATCACAAAACTGCCACAACCTGGCCTCCTCGAGGGCTTCCTCCTTGGCACCTGCCCTAAACCTAGGCTGATTGGCTGCCTTGCCTAGGGTTAGGGTTAGGGTTAGGGTTCGGGTTAGGGTTAGGGTTCTGCAAACTAAAAGGCCCAGAGCTGCGGGCACACTGCAGCTTCAAAGGGCATCCCAGGGGCATCACAAAACTACCACAACTTGGCCTCCTCGAGGGCTTCCTCCTTGGGACCTGCCCTAAACCTATGCTGATTGTCTGCCCTGCCTACGGTTAGGGTTAGGGTTAGGGTTCTGCAAACTAAAAGGCCCAGAGCTGCGGGCACACTGCAGCTGCAAAGGGCATCCCAGGGGCATCACAAAACTGCCACAACCTGGCCTCCTTGAGGGCTTCCTCCTTGGCACCTGCCCTAACCCTAGGCTGATTGGCTGCCTTGCCTAGGGTTAGGGTTAGGGTTAGGGTTAGGGTTAGGGTTCTGCAAACTAAAAGGCCCAGAGCTGCGTGCACACTGCAGCTGCAATTGGCATCCCAGGGGCATCACAAAACTGCCACAACCTGGCCTCCTCGAGGGCTTCCACCTTGGCACATGCCCTAACCCTAGGCTGATTGGCTGCCTTGCCTAGGGTTAGGCTTAGGGTTAGGGTTAGGGTTAGGGTTCTGCAAACTAAAAGGCCCAGAGCTCCGGGCACACTGCAGCTGCAAAGGGCATCCCAGGGGCATCGCAAAACTGCCACAACCTGGCCTCCTCGAGGGCTTCCTCCTTGCACCTGCCCTAACCCTAGGCTGATTGTCTGCCTTGCCTACGGTTAGGGTTAGGGTTAGGGTTAGGGTTAGGGTTAGGGTTAGGGTTAGGGTTAGGGTTCTGTAAACTTAAAGGCCCAGAGCTCCGGGAACACTGCAGCTGCAAAGGGCATCCCAGGGGCATCACAAAACTGCCACAACCTGGCCTCCTCGAGGGCTTTCTCCTTGGCACCTACCCTAACCCTAGGCTGATTGGCTGCCCTGCCTAGGGTTAGGGTTAGGGTTAGGGTTAGGGTTAGGGTTCTGCAAACTAAAAGGCCCAGAGTTCCGGGCACACTGCAGCTGCAAAGGGCATCCCAGGGGCATCACAAAACTGCCACAACCTGGCCTCCTCGAGGGCTTCCTCCTTGGGACCTGCCCTAAACCTAGGCTGATTGGCTGCCCTGCCTAGGGTTAGGGTAAGGGTTAGGGTTAGGGTTAGGCTTAGGGTTAGACATATACAAACTAAAAGGCCCAGAGCTCCGGGCACACTGCAGCTTCAGAGGGCATCCCAGGGGCATCACAAAACTGCCACAACCTGGCCTCCTCGAGGGCTTCCTCCTTGGCACCTACCCTAACCCTAGGCTGATTGGATGCCTTGCCTAGGGTTAGGGTTAGGGTTAGGGTTAGGGTACTGCAAACTAAAAAGCCCAGAGCTCCGGGCACACTGCAGCTGCAAAGGGCATCCCAGGGGCATCACAAAACTGCCACAATCTGGCCTCCTTGAGGGCTTCCACCTTGGCACCTGCCCTAACCCTAGGCTGATTGGCTGCCTTGCCTAGGGTTAGGGTTAGGGTTAGGGTTAGGGTTCTGCAAACTAAAAGGCCCAGAGCTCCGGGCACACTGCAACTGCAAAGGGCATCCCAGGGGCATCACAAATCTGCCACAACCTGGCCTCCTCGAGGGCTTCCTCCTTGGGACCTGCCCTAAACCCTAGGCTGATTGGCTGCCCTGCCTAGGGTTAGGGTAAGGGTTAGGGTTAGGGTTAGGGTTAGACTTATACAAACTAAAAGGCCCAGAGCTCCGGGCACACTGCAGCTTCAGAGGGCATCCCAGGGGCATCACAAAACTGCCACAACCTGGCCTCCTCGAGGGCTTCGTCCTTGGCACCTACCCTAACCCTAGGCTGATTGGATGCCTTGCCTAGGGTTAGGGTTAGGGTTAGGGTTAGGGTACTGCAAACTAAAAAGCCCAGTGCTCCGGGCACACTGCAGCTGCAAAGGGCATCCCAGGGGCATCACAAAACTGCCACAATCTGGCCTCCTTGAGGGCTTCCACCTTGGCACCTGCCCTAACCCTAGGCTGATTGGCTGCCTTGCCTAGGGTTAGGGTTAGGGTTAGGGTTAGGGTTCTGCAAACTAAAAGGCCCAGAGCTCCGGGCACACTGCAGCTGCAAAGGGCATCCCAGGGGCATCACAAAACTGCCACAACCTGGCCTTTTCGAGGGCTTCCTCCTTGGCACCTGCCCTAACCCTAGGCTGATTGGCTGCCTTGCCTAGGGTTAGGGTTCGGGTTAGGGTTAGGGTTCTGCAAACTAAAAGGCCCAGAGCTCCGGGCACACTGCAGCTGCAAAGGGCATCGCAGGGGCATCACAAAACTGCCACAACGTGGCCTCCTCGAGGGCTTCCTCCTTGGCACCTACTCTAACCCTAGGCTGATTGGCCGCCTTGCCTAGGGTTAGGGTTAGGGTTAGGGTTAGGGTTAGGTTTAGGGTTCTACAAACTAAAAGGCCCAGAGATCCGGGCACACTGCAGCTTCAGAGGGCATCCCAGGGGAATCACAAAACTGCCACAACCTGGCCTCCTCGAGGGCTTCCTCCTTGGCACATGCCCTAACCCTAGGCTGATTGGCTGCCCTGCCAAGGGTTAGGGTTAGGGTTAGGGTTAGGGTTAGGGTTAGGGTTAGGGTTCTGCAAACTAAAAGGCCCAGTGCTGCGGGAACACTGCAACTGCAAAGGGCATCCCAGGGGCATCACAAAACTGCCACAACTTGGCCTCCTTGAGGGCTTCCTCCTTGGGACCTGCCCTAAACCTAGGCTGATTGGCTTCCCTGCCTAGGGTTAGGGTTAGGGTTAGGGTTAGGGTTAGGTTCTGCAAACTAAAAGGCCTAGAGCTGCGGGCACACTGCAGCTGCAAAGGGCATCCCAGGGGCATCACAAAACTGCCACAACTTGGCCTCCTTGAGGGCTTCCTCCTTGGCACATGCTATAAACCTATGCTGATTGTCTGCCCTGCTACGGTTAGGGTTCGGGTTAGGGTTCTGCAAACGAAAAGGCCCAGAGCTGCGGGCACACTGCAGCTGCAAAGGGCATCCCAGGGGCATCACAAAACTGCCACAACCTGGCCTCCTCGAGGGCTTCCTCCTTGGCATATGCCCTAACCCTAGGCTGATTGGCTGCCTTGCCTAGGGTTAGGGTTAGGGTTAGGGTTAGGGTTAGGGTTCTGCAAACTAAAAGGCCCAGAGCTCCGGGCACACTGCAGCTGCAAAGGGAATCCCAGGGGCATCACAAAACTGCCACAACCTGGCCTCTTCGAGGGCTTCCTCCTTGGCACCTGCCCTAAACCCTAGGCTGATTGGCTGCCCTGCCCAGGGTTAGGGTTAGGGTTAGGGTTAGGGTTAGGGTTAGGGTTCTGTAAACTGAAAGGCCCAGAGCTCCGGGCACACTGCAACTGCAAAGGGCATCCCAGGGGCATCACAAAACTGCCACAACCTGGCCTCCTCGAGGGCTTCCTCCTTGGCACATGCCCTAACCCTAGGCTGATTGGCTGCCTTTCCTAGGGTTAGGGTTAGGGTTAGGGTTAGGGTTAGGGTTAGGGTTCTGCAAACTAAAAGGCCCAGAGCTCCGGGCACACTGCAGCTGCAAAGGGCATCCCAGGGGCATCACAAAACTGCCACAACCTGGCCTCCTCGAGGGCTTCCTCCTTGGAACCTGCCCTAACCCTAGGTAGATTGGCTGCCTTCCCTAGGGTTAGGGTTAGGGTTAGGGTTCTGCAAACTAAAAGGCCCAGTGCTGCGGGCACACTGCAGCTGCAAAGGGCATCCCAGGGGCATCGCAAAACTGCCACAACCTGGCCTCCTCGAGGGCTTCCTCCTTGGGACCTGCCCTAAACCTAGGCTGATTGGCTGCCCTGCCTAGGGTTAGGGTAAGGGTTAGGGTTAGGGTTAGGGTTAGGGTTAGGCTTATACAAACTAAAAGGCCCAGAGCTCCGGGCACACTGCAGCTTCAGAGGGCATCCCAGGGGCATCACAAAACTGCCACAACCTGGCCTCCTCGAGGGCTTCCTCCTTGGCACCTGCCCTAACCCAAGGCTGATTGGCTGCCTTGCCTAGGGTTAGGGTTAGGGTGAGGGTTAGGGTACTGCAAACTAAAAAGCCCAGAGCTCCGGGCACACTGCAGCTGCAAAGGGCATCCCAGGGGCATCACAAAACTGCCACAATCTGGCCTCCTTGAGGGCTTCCACCTTGGCACCTGCCCTAACCCAAGGCTGATTGGCTGCCTTGCCTAGGGTTAGGGTTAGGGTTAGGGTTAGGGTTCTGCAAACTAAAAGGCCCAGAGCTCCGGGCACACTGCAGCTGCAAAGGGCATCCCAGGGGCATCACAAAACTGCCACAACCTGGCCTCCTCGAGGGCTTCCTCCTTGCACCTGCCCTAACCCTAGGCTGATTGTCTGCCTTGCCTACGGTTAGGGTTAGGGTTAGGGTTAGGGTTAGGGTTCTGTAAACTAAAAGGCCCAGAGCTCCGGGAACACTGCAGCTGCAAAGGGCATCCCAGGGGCATCACAAAACTGCCACAACCTGGCCTCCTCGAGGGCTTCCTCCTTGGCACCTGCCCTAACCCTAGGCTGATTGGCTGCCTTGCCTAGGGTTAGGGTTAGGGTTAGGGTTAGGGTTAGGGTTAGGGTTAGGGTTCTGCAAACTAAAAGGCCCAGAGCTGCGGGCACACTGCAGCTGCAAAGGGCATCCCAGGGGAATCGCAAAACTGCCACAACCAGGTCTCCTTGAGGGCTTCCTCCTTGGCACCTGCCCTAAACCTAGGCTGATTGGCTGCCCTGCCTACGGTTAGGGTAAGGGTTAGGGTTAGGGTTAGGGTTCTGCAAACTAAAAGGCCCAGAGCTCCGGGCACACTGCAGCTGCAAAGGGCATCCCAGGGGCATCACAAAACTGCCACAACTTGGATTCCTTGAGGGCTTCCACCTTGACACCTGCCCTAACCCTAGGCTGATTGGCTGCCCTGCCTAGGGTTAGGGTTAGGGTTAGGGTTAGGGTTAGGGTTCTGCAAACTAAAAGGCCCAGTGCTGCGGACACACTGCAGCTGCAAAGGGCATCCCAGGGGCATCACAAAACTGCCACAACCTGGCCTCTTCGAGGGCTTCCTCCTTGGCACCTGCCCTTAACCCTAGGATGATTGGCTGCCCTGCCCAGGGTTAGGGTTAGGGTTAGGGTTAGGGTTAGGGTTAGGGTTAGGGTTCTGTAAACTGAAAGGCCCAGAGCTCCGGGCACACTGCAACTGCAAAGGGCATCCCAGGGGCATCACAAAACTGCCACAACCTGGCCTCCTCGAGGGCTTCCTCCTTGGCACATGCCCTAACCCTAGGCTGATTGGCTGCCTTTCCTAGGGTTAGGGTTAGGGTTAGGGTTAGGGTTAGGGTTCTGCAAACTAAAAGGCCCAGAGCTGCGGGCACACTGCAGCTGCAAAGGGCATCCCAGGGGCATCACAAAACTGCCACAACCTGGCCTCCTCGAGGGCTTCCTCCTTGGAACCTGCCCTAACCCTAGGTAGATTGGCTGCCTTGCCTAGGGTTAGGGTTAGCGTTAGGGTTCTGCAAACTAAAAGGCCCAGAGCTCCGGGGACACTGCAGCTTCAGAGGGCATCCCAGGAGCATCACAAAACTGCCACAACCTGGCCTCCTCGAGGGCTTCCTCCTTGGCACCTACCCTAACCCTAGGCTGATTGGCTGCCTTGCCTAGGGTTAGGGTTAGGGTTAGGGTTAGGGTACTGCAAACTAAAAAGCCCAGAGCTCCGGGCACACTGCAGCTGCAAAGGGCATCCCAGGGGCATCACAAAACTGCCACAATCTGGCCTCCTTGAGGGCTTCCACCTTGGCACCTGCCCTAACCCTAGGCTGATTGGCTGCCTTGCCTAGGGTTAGGGTTAGGGTTAGGGTTAGGGTTCTGCAAACTAAAAGGCCCAGAGCTCCGGGCACACTGCAGCTGCAAAGGGCATCCCAGGGGCATCACAAAACTGCCACAACCTTGCCTCCTCGAGGGCTTCCTCCTTGCACCTGCCCTAACCCTAGGCTGATTGTCTGCCTTGCCTACGGTTAGGGTTAGGGTTAGGGTTAGGGTTAGGGTTAGGGTTAGGGTTAGGGTTCTGTAAACTTAAAGGCCCAGAGCTCCGGGAACACTGCAGCTGCAAAGGGCATCCCAGGGGCATCACAAAACTGCCACAACCTGGCCTCCTCGAGGGCTTTCTCCTTGGCACCTACCCTAACCCTAGGCTGATTGGCTGCCCTGCCTAGGGTTAGGGTTAGGGTTAGGGTTAGGGTTCTGCAAACTAAAAGGCCCAGAGTTCCGGGCACACTGCAGCTGCAAAGGGCATCCCAGGGGCATCACAAAACTGCCACAACCTGGCCTCCTCGAGGGCTTCCTCCTTGGCACCTGCCCTAAACCCTAGGCTGATTGGCTGCCCTGCTCAGGGTTAGGGTTAGGGTTAGGGTTAGGGTTAGCGTTAGGGTTAGGGTTAGGGTTAGGGTTCTGTAAACTTAAAAACCCAGAGCTCCGGGAACACTGCAGCTGCAAAGGGCATCCCAGGGGCATCACAAAACTGCCACAACCTGGCCTCCTCGAGGGCTTTCTCCTTGGCACCTACCCTAACCCTAGGCTGATTGGCTGCCCTGCCTAGGGTTGGGGTTAGGGTTAGGGTTAGTGTTCTGCAAACTAAAAGGCCCAGAGTTCCGGGCACACTGCAGCTGCAAAGGGCATCCCAGGGGCATCACAAAACTGCCACAATCTGGCCTCCTTGAGGGCTTCCACCTTGGCACCTGCCCTAACCCTAGGCTGATTGGCTGCCTTGCCTAGGGTTAGGGTTAGGGTTAGGGTTCTGCAAACTAAAAGGCCCAGAGCTCCGGGCACACTGCAGCTGCAAAGGGCATCCCAGGGGCATCACAAAACTTCCACAACCTGGCCTTTTCGAGGGCTTCCTCCTTGGCACCTGCCCTAACCCTTGGCTGATTGGCTGCCTTGCCTAGGGTTAGGGTTCGGGTTAGGGTTAGGGTTCTGCAAACTAAAAGGCCCAGAGCTCCGGGCACACTGCAGCTGCAAAGGGCATCGCAGGGGCATCACAAAACTGCCACAACCTGGCCTCATCGAGGGCTTCCTGCTTGGCACCTACTCTAACCCTAGGCTGATTGGCTGCCTTGCCTAGGGTTAGGGTTAGGGTTAGGGTTAGGGTTAGGTTTAGGGTTCTACAAACTAAAAGGCCCAGAGATCCGGGCACACTGCAGCTTCAGAGGGCATCCCAGGGGAATCACAAAACTGCCACAACCTGGCCTCCTCGAGGGCTTCCTCCTTGGCACCTGCCCTAACCCTAGGCTGATTGGCTGCCCTGCCTAGGGTTAGGGTTAGGGTTAGGGTTAGGGTTAGGGTTAGGGTTAGTGTTCTGCAAACTAAAAGGCCCAGTGCTGCGGGCACACTGCAACTGCAAAGGGCATCCCAGGGGCATCACAAAACTGCCACAACTTGGCCTCCTTGAGGGCTTCCTCCTTGGCACATGCCCTAAACCTATGCTGATTGTCTCCCCTGCCTACGGTTAGGGTTAGGCTTAGGGTTCTGTAAACTGAAAGGCCCAGAGCTCCAGGCACACTGCAGCTGCAAAGGGCATCCCAGGGGCATCGCAAAACTGCCACAACCTGGCCTCCTCGAGGGCTTCCTCCTTGGGACCTGCCCTAAACCTAGGCTGATTGGCTGCCCTGCCTAGGGTTAGGGTAAGGGTTAGGGTTAGGGTTAGGGTTAGGGTTAGGCTTATACAAACTAAAAGGTTTAGAGCTCCGGGCACACTGCAGCTTCAGAGGGCATCCCAGGGGCATCACAAAACTGCCACAACCTGGCCTCCTCGAGGGCTTCCTCCTTGGCACATGCCCTAACCCTAGGCTGATTGGCTGCCCTGCCTAGGGTTAGGGTTAGGGTTAGGGTTAGGGTTAGGGTTAGGGTTAGGGTTAGTGTTCTGCAAACTAAAAGGCCCAGTGCTGCAGGCACACTGCAACTGCAAAGGGCATCCCAGGGGCATCACAAAACTGCCACAACTTGGCCTCCTTGAGGGCTTCCTCCTTGGCACATGCCCTAAACCTATGCTGATTGTCTCCCCTGACTACGGTTAGGGTTAGGCTTAGGGTTCTGTAAACTGAAAGGCCCAGAGCTCCAGGCACACTGCAGCTGCAAAGGGCATCCCAGGGGCATCGCAAAACTGCCACAACCTGGCCTCCTCGAGGGCTTCCTCCTTGGGACCTGCCCTAAACCTAGGCTGATTGGCTGCCCTGCCTAGGGTTAGGGTAAGGGTTAGGGTTAGGGTTAGGGTTAGGGTTAGGCTTATACAAACTAAAAGGCCCAGAGCTCCGGGCACACTGCAGCTGCAAAGGGCATCCCAGGGGAATCGCAAAACTGCCACAACCAGGTCTCCTTGAGGGCTTCCTCCTTGGCACCTGCCCTAAACCTAGGCTGATTGGCTGCCCTGCCTAGGGTTAGGGTAAGGGTTAGGGTTAGGGTTAGGGTTCTGCAAACTAAAAGGCCCAGAGCTGCGGGCACACTGCAGCTGCAAAGGGCATCCCAGGGGCATCACAAAACTGCAAAATCTGGCCTCCTTGAGGGCTTCCACCTTGGCACCTGCCCTAACCCTAGGCTGATTGGCTGCCTTGCCTAGGGTTAGGGTTAGGGTTAGGGTTAGGTTTAGGTTTAGGGTTAGGGTTAGGGTTAGGGTTAGGGTTAGGGTTAGGGTTCTGCAAACTAAAAGGCCCAGTGCTGCGGGAACACTGCAGCTACAAAGGGCATCCCAGGGGCATGACAAAACTGCCACAACCTGGCCTCCTCGAGGGCTTCCTCCTTGGCACCTGCCCTAACCCTAGGCTGATTGGCTGCCCTGCCTAGGGTTAGGGTTAGGGTTAGGGTTAGGTTTAGGGTTCTGTAAACTGAAAGGCCCAGAGCTCCGGGCACACTGCAGCTGCAAAGGGCATCCCAGGGGCATCACAAAACTGCCACAACCTGGCCTTTTCGAGGGCTTCCTCCTTGGCACCTGCCCTAACCCTAGGCTGATTGGCTGCCTTGCCTAGGGTTAGGGTTCGGGTTAGGGTTAGGGTTCTGCAAACTAAAAGGCCCAGAGCTCCGGGCACACTGCAGCTGCAAAGTGCATCGCAGGGGCATCACAAAACTGCCACAACGTGGCCTCCTCGAGGGCTTCCTCCTTGGCACCTACTCTAACCCTAGGCTGATTGGCTGCCTTGCCCAGGGTTAGGGTTAGGGTTAGGGTTAGGGTTAGGTTTAGGGTTCTTTAAACTGAAAGGCCCAGAGCTCCGGGCACACTGCAGCTGCAAAGGGCATCCCAGGGGCATCACAAAACTGCCACAACCTGGCCTTTTCGAGGGCTTCCTCCTTGGCACCTGCCCTAACCCTAGGATGATTGGCTGCCTTGCCTAGGGTTAGAGTTCGGGTTAGGGTTAGGGTTCTGCAAACTAAAAGGCCCAGAGCTCCGGGCACACTGCAGCTGCAAAGGGCATCGCAGGGGCATCACAAAACTGCAAAATCTGGCCTCCTCGAGGGCTTCCTCCTTGGCACCTACCCTAACCCTAGGCTGATTGGCTGCCTTGCCTAGGGTTAGGGTTAGGGTTAGGGTTAGGTTTAGGGTTCTACAAAGTAAAAGGCCCAGAGATCCGGGCACACTGCAGCTTCAGAGGGCATCCCAGGGGAATCACAAAACTGCCACAACCTGGCCTCCTCGAGGGCTTCCTCCTTGGCACATGACCTAACCCTAGGCTGATTGGCTGCCCTGCCTAGGGTTAGGGTTAGGGTTAGGGTTAGGGTTAGGGTTAGGGTTCTGTAAACTGAAAGGCCCAGAGCTCCAGGCACACTGCAGCTGCAAAGGGCATCCCAGGGGCATCACAAAACTGCCACAACCTGGCCTCCTCGAGGGCTTCCTCCTTGGCACCTGCCCTAACCCTAGGCTGATTGGCTGCCCTGCCTAGGGTTAGAGTTAGGGTTAGGGTTAGGGTTCTGCAAACTAAAAGGCCCAGTGCTGCGGACACACTGCAGCTGCAAAGGGCATCCCAGGGGCATCACAAAACTGCCACAACCTGGCCTCCTCGAGGGCTTCCTCCTTGGCACCTGCCCTAACCCTAGGCTGATTGGCTGCCCTGCCTAGGGTTAGGGTTAGGGTTAGGGTAAGGGTTAGGGTTATGATTAGGGTTAGGGTTATACAAACTAAAAGGCCCAGAGCTCCGGGCACACTGCAGCTTCAGAGGGCATCCCAGGGGCATCACAAAACTGCCATAACCTGGCCTCCTCGAGGGCTTCCTCCTTGGCACATGCCCTAACCCTAGGCTTATTGGCTGCCCTTCCTAGGGTTAGGGTTAGGGTTAGGGTTAGGGTTAGGGTTAGGGTTAGGGTTAGGGTTAGGGTTAGGGTTCTGTAAACTAAAAGGCCCAGAGATCCGAGAAAACTGCAGCTGCAAAGGGCATCCCAGGGGTATCACAAAACTGCCACAACTTGGCCTCCTTGAGGGCTTCCACCTTGGCACATGCCCTAACCCTATGCTTATTGGCTGCCCTGCCTACGGTTAGGGTTAGGGTTAGGGTTAGGGTTCTGCAAACTAAAAGGCCCAGAGCTCCGGGCACACTGCAGCTGCAAAGGGCATCCCAGGGGCATCACAAAACTGCCACAACCTGGCCTCCTCGAGGGCTTTCTCCTTGGAACCTGCCCTAACCCTAGGCTGATTGGCTGCCCTGCCTAGGGTTAGGGTTAGGGTTAGGGTTAGGGTTAGGGTTCTGCAAACTAAAAGGCCCAGAGCTCCGGGCACACTGCAGCTGCAAAGGGCATCCCAGGGGCATCACAAAACTGCCACAACCTGGCCTCTTCGAGGGCTTCCTCCTTGGCACCTGCCCTAAACCCTAGGCTGATTGGCTGCCCTGCCCAGGGTTAGGCTTAGGGTTAGGGTTAGGGTTAGGGTTCTGTAAACTGAAAGGCCCAGAGCTCCGGGCACACTGCAACTGCAAAGGGCATCCCAGGGGCATCACAAAACTGCCACAACCTGGCCTCCTTGAGGGCTTCCTCCTTGGCACATGCCCTAACCCTAGGCTGATTGGCTGCCTTTCCTAGGGTTAGGGTTAGGGTTAGGGTTAGGGTTCTGCAAACTAAAAGGCCCAGAGCTGCGGGCACACTGCAGCTGCAAAGGGCATCCCAGGGGCATCACAAAACTGCCACAACCTGGCCTCCTCGAGGGCTTCCTCCTTGGCACCTACCCTAACCCTAGGCTGATTGGCTGCCTTGCCTAGGGTTAGGGTTAGGGTTAGGGTTAGGGTTAGGTTTAGGGTTCTACAAACTAAAACGCCCAGAGATCCGGGCACACTGCAGCTTCAGAGGGCATCCCAGGGGAATCACAAAACTGCCACAACCTGGCCTCCTCGAGGGCTTCCTCCTTGGCACATGCCCTAAACCTATGCTGATTGTCTCCCCTGCCTACGGTTAGGGTTAGGGTTAGGGTTCTGTAAACTGAAAGGCCCAGAGCTCCAGGCACACTGCAGCTGCAAAGGGCATCCCAGGGGCATCACAAAACTGCCACAACCTCGCCTCCTCGAGGGCTTCCTCCTTGGCACCTGCCCTAACCCTAGGCTGATTGGCTGCCCTGCCTAGGGTTAGAGTTAGGGTTAGGGTTAGGGTTCTGCAAACTAAAAGGCCCAGTGCTGCGGACACACTGCAGCTGCAAAGGGCATCCCAGGGGCATCACAAAACTGCCACAACCTGGCCTTTTCGAGGGCTTCCTCCTTGGCACCTGCCCTAACCCTAGGCTGATTGGCTGCCCTGCCTAGGGTTCGGGTTAGGGTTAGGGTAAGGGTTAGGGTTATGATTAGGGTTAGTGTTATACAAACTAAAAGGCCCAGAGCTGCGGGCACACTGCAGCTTCAGAGGGCATCCCAGGGGCATCACAAAACTGCCATAACCTGGCCTCCTCGAGGGCTTCCTCCTTGGCACATGCCCTAACCCTAGGCTGATTGGCTGCCCTTCCTAGGGTTAGGGTTAGGGTTAGGGTTAGGGTTAGGATTAGGGTTAGGGTTCTGTAAACTAAAAGGCCCAGAGCTCCGAGAAAACTGCAGCTGCAAAGGGCATCCCAGGGGTATCACAAAACTGCCACAACTTGGCCTCCTTGAGGGCTTCCTGATTGGCACATGCCCTAACGCTATGCTGATTGGCTGCCTTGCCTACGGTTAGGGTTAGGGTTAGGGTTAGGGTTCTGCAAACTAAAAGGCCCATAGCTCCGGGCACACTGCAGCTGCAAAGGGCATCCCAGGGGCATCACAAAACTGCCACAACCTGGCCTCCTCGAGGGCTTCCTCCTTGGCACCTGCCCTAAACCCTAGGCTGATTGGCTGCCCTGCCTAGGGTTAGGGTTAGGGTTAGGGTTAGGGTTAGGGTTCTGCAAACTAAAAGGCCCAGAGCTCTGGGGACACTGCAGCTGCAAAGGGCATCCCAGGGGCATCACAAAACTGCCACAACCTGGCCTCTTCGAGGGCTTCCTCCTTGGCACCTGCCCTAAACCCTAGGCTGATTGGCTGCCCTGCCCAGGGTTAGGGTTAGGGTTAGGGTTAGGGTTAGGGTTCTGTAAACTGAAAGGCCCAGAGCTCCGGGCACACTGCAACCGCAAAGGGCATCCCAGGGGCATCACAAAACTGCCACAACCTGGCCTCCTCGAGGGCTTCCTCCTTGGCACATGCCCTAACCCTAGGCTGATTGGCTGCCTTTCTTAGGGTTAGGGTTAGGGTTAGGGTTAGGGTTAGGGTTAGGGTTCTGCAAACTAAAAGGCCCAGAGCTGCGGGCACACTGCAGCTGCAAAGGGCATCCCAGGGGCATCACAAAACTGCCACAACCTGGCCTCCTCGAGGGCTTCCTCCTTGGAACCTGCCCTAACCCTAGGTACATTGGCTGCCTTGCCTAGGGTTAGGGTTAGCGTTAGGGTTCTGCAAACTAAAAGGCCCAGAGCTCCGGGCACACTGCAGCTTCAGAGGGCATCCCAGGGGCATCACAAAACTGCCACAACCTGGCCTCCTCGAGGGCTTCCTCCTTGGCACCTACCCTAACCCTAGGCTGATTGGATGCCCTGCCTAGGGTTAGGGTTAGGGTTAGGGTTAGGGTACTGCAAACTAAAAAGCCCAGAGCTCCGGGCACACTGCAGCTGCAAAGGGCATCCCAGGGGCATCACAAAACTACCACAATCTGGCCTCCTTGAGGGCTTCCACCTTGGCACCTGCCCTAACCCTAGGCTGATTGGCTGCCTTGCCTAGGGTTAGGGTTAGGGTTAGGGTTAGGGTTCTGCAAACTAAAAGGCCCAGAGCTCCGGGCACACTGCAGCTGCAAAGGGCATCCCAGGGGCATCACAAAACTGCCACAACCTGGCCTCCTCGAGGGCTTCCTCCTTGCACCTGCCCTAACCCTAGGCTGATTGTCTGCCTTGCCTACGGTTAGGGTTAGGGTTAGGGTTAGGGTTAGGGTTAGGGTTAGGGTTAGGGTTAGGGTTAGGGTTCTGTAAACTTAAAGGCCCAGAGCTCCGGGAACACTGCAGCTGCAAAGGGCATCCCAGGGGCATCACAAAACTGCCACAACCTGGCCTCCTCGAGGGCTTCCTCCTTGGAACCTGCCCTAACCCTAGGCTGATTGGCTGCCTTGCCTAGGGTTAGGGTTCGGGTTAGGGTTAGGGTTCTGCAAACTAAAAGGCCCAGAGCTCCGGGCACACTGCAGCTGCAAAGGGCATCGCAGGGGCATCACAAAACTGCCACAACCTGGCCTCCTCGAGGGCTTCCTGCTTGGCACCTACTCTAACCCTAGGCTGATTGGCTGCCTTGCCTAGGGTTAGGGTTAGGGTTAGGGTTAGGGTTAGGTTTAGGGTTCTACAAACTAAAAGGCCCAGAGATCCGGGCACACTGCAGCTTCAGAGGGCATCCCAGGGGAATCAGAAAACTGCCACAACCTGGCCTCCTCGAGGGCTTCCTCCTTGGCACATGCCCTAACCCTAGGCTGATTGGCTGCCCTGCCTAGGGTTAGGGTTAGGGTTAGGGTTAGGGTTAGGGTTAGGGTTAGTGTTCTGCAAACTAAAAGGCCCAGTGCTGCGGGCACACTGCAACTGCAAAGGGCATCCCAGGGGCATCACAAAACTGCCACAACTTGGCCTCCTTGAGGGCTTCCTCCTTGGCACATGCCCTAAACCTATGCTGATTGTCTCCCCTGCCTACGGTTAGGGTTTGGCTTAGGGTTCTGTAAACTGAAAGGCCCAGAGCTCCAGGCACACTGCAGCTGCAAAGGGCATCCCAGGGGCATCGCAAAACTGCCACAACCTGGCCTCCTCGAGGGCTTCCTCCTTGGGACCTGCCCTAAACCTAGGCTGATTGGCTGCCCTGCCTAGGGTTAGGGTAAGGGTTAGGGTTAGGGTTAGGGTTAGGGTTAGGGTTAGGGTTAGGCTTATACAAACTAAAAGGCCCAGAGCTCCAGGCACACTGCAGCTTCAGAGGGCATCCCAGGGGCATCACAAAACTGCCACAACCTGGCCTCCTCGAGGGCTTCCTCCTTGGCACATGCCCTAACCCTAGGCTGATTGGCTGCCCTGCCTAGGGTTAGGGTTAGGGTTAGGGTTAGGGTTAGGGTTAGTGTTCTGCAAACTAAAAGGCCCAGTGCTGCGGGCACACTGCAACTGCAAAGGGCATCCCAGGGGCATCACAAAACTGCCACAACTTGGCCTCCTTGAGGGCTTCCTCCTTGGCACATGCCCTAAACCTATGCTGATTGTCTCCCCTGCCTACGGTTAGGGTTAGGCTTAGGGTTCTGTAAACTGAAAGGCCCAGAGCTCCAGGCACACTGCAGCTGCAAAGGGCATCCCAGGGGCATCGCAAAACTGCCACAACCTGGCCTCCTCGAGGGCTTCCTCCTTGGGACCTGCCCTAAACCTAGGCTGATTGGCTGCCCTGCCTAGGGTTAGGGTAAGGGTTAGGGTTAGGGTTAGGGTTAGGGTTAGGGTTAGGCTTATACAAACTAAAAGGCCCAGAGCTCCGGGCACACTGCAGCTGCAAAGGGCATCCCAGGGGAATCGCAAAACTGCCACAACCAGGTCTCCTTGATGGCTTCATCCTTGGCACCTGCCCTAAACCTAGGCTGATTGGCTGCCCTGCCTAGGGTTAGGGTAAGGGTTAGGGTTAGGGTTAGGGTTCTGCAAACTAAAAGGCCCAGAGCTGCGGGCACACTGCAGCTGCAAAGGGCATCCCAGGGGCATCACAAAACTGCAAAATCTGGCCTCCTTGAGGGCTTCCACCTTGGCACCTGCCCTAACCCTAGGCTGATTGGCTGCCTTGCCTAGGGTTAGGGTTAGGGTTAGGGTTAGGTTTAGGTTTAGGGTTAGGGTTAGGGTTAGGGTTAGGGTTAGGGTTAGGGTTAGGGTTCTGCAAACTAAAAGGCCCAGTGCTGCGGGAACACTGCAGCTACAAAGGGCATCCCAGGGGCATGACAAAACTACCACAACCTGGCCTCCTCGAGGGCTTCCTCCTTGGCACCTGCCCTAACCCTAGGCTGATTGGCTGCCCTGCCTAGGGTTAGGGTTAGGGTTAGGGTTAGGTTTAGGGTTCTGTAAACTGAAAGGCCCAGAGCTCCGGGCACACTGCAGCTGCAAAGGGCATCCCAGGGGCATCACAAAACTGCCACAACCTGGCCTTTTCGAGGGCTTCCTCCTTGGCACCTGCCCTAACCCTAGGCTGATTGGCTGCCTTGCCTAGGGTTAGGGTTAGGGTTAGGGTTAGGGTTAGGTTTAGGGTTCTGTAAACTGAAAGGCCCAGAGCTCCGGGCACACTGCAGCTGCAAAGGGCATCCCAGGGGCATCACAAAACTGCCACAACCTGGCCTTTTCGAGGGCTTCCTCCTTGGCACCTGCCCTAACCCTAGGCTGATTGGCTGCCTTGCCTAGGGTTAGAGTTCGGGTTAGGGTTAGGGTTCTGCAAACTAAAAGGCCCAGAGCTCCGGGCACACTGCAGCTGCATAGGGCATCGCAGGGGCATCACAAAACTGCCACAACCTGGCCTCCTCGAGGGCTTCCTCCTTGGAACCTACCCTAACCCAAGGCTGATTGGCTGCCTTGCCTAGGGTTAGGGTTAGGGTTAGGGTTAGGTTTAGGGTTCTACAAACTAAAAGGCCCAGAGATCCGGGCACACTGCAGCTTCAGAGGGCATCCCAGGGGAATCACAAAACTGCCACAACCTGGCCTCCTCGAGGGCTTCCTCCTTGGCACATGCCCTAACCCTAGGCTGATTGGCTGCCCTGCCTAGGGTTAGGGTTAGGGTTAGGGTTAGGGTTAGGGTTCTGTAAACTGAAAGGCCCAGAGCTCCAGGCACACTGCAGCTGCAAAGGGCATCCCAGGGGCATCACAAAACTGCCACAACCTGGCCTCCTCGAGGGCTTCCTCCTTGGCACCTGCCCTAACCCTAGGCTGATTGGCTGCCCTGCCTAGGGTTAGAGTTAGGGTTAGGGTTAGGGTTCTGCAAATTAAAAGGCCCAGTGCTGCGGACACACTGCAGCTGCAAAGGGCATCCCAGGGGCATCACAAAACTGCCACAACCTGGCCTCCTCGAGGGCTTCCTCCTTGGCACCTGCCCTAACCCTAGGCTGATTGGCTGCCCTGCCTAGGGTTAGGGTTAGGGTTAGGGTTAGGTTTAGGGTTCTGTAAACTGAAAGGCCCAGAGCTCCGGGCACACTGCAGCTGCAAAGGGCATCCCAGGGGCATCACAAAACTGCCACAACCTGGCCTTTTCGAGGGCTTCCTCCTTGGCACCTGCCCTAACCCTAGGCTGATTGGCTGCCTTGCCTAGGGTTAGGGTTAGGGTTAGGGTTAGGGTTAGGTTTAGGGTTCTGTAAACTGAAAGGCCCAGAGCTCCGGGCACACTGCAGCTGCAAAGGGCATCCCAGGGGCATCACAAAACTGCCACAACCTGGCCTTTTCGAGGGCTTCCTCCTTGGCACCTGCCCTAACCCTAGGCTGATTGGCTGCCTTGCCTAGGGTTAGAGTTCGGGTTAGGGTTAGGGTTCTGCAAACTAAAAGGCCCAGAGCTCCGGGCACACTGCAGCTGCAAAGGGCATCGCAGGGGCATCACAAAACTGCCACAACCTGGCCTCCTCGAGGGCTTCCTCCTTGGAACCTACCCTAACCCAAGGCTGATTGGCTGCCTTGCCTAGGGTTAGGGTTAGGGTTAGGGTTAGGTTTAGGGTTCTACAAACTAAAAGGCCCAGAGATCCGGGCACACTGCAGCTTCAGAGGGCATCCCAGGGGAATCACAAAACTGCCACAACCTGGCCTCCTCGAGGGCTTCCTCCTTGGCACATGCCCTAACCCTAGGCTGATTGGCTGCCCTGCCTAGGGTTAGGGTTAGGGTTAGGGTTAGGGTTCTGTAAACTGAAAGGCCCAGAGCTCCAGGCACACTGCAGCTGCAAAGGGCATCCCAGGGGCATCACAAAACTGCCACAACCTGGCCTCCTCGAGGGCTTCCTCCTTGGCACCTGCCCTAACCCTAGGCTGATTGGCTGCCCTGCCTAGGGTTAGAGTTAGGGTTAGGGTTAGGGTTCTGCAAATTAAAAGGCCCAGTGCTGCGGACACACTGCAGCTGCAAAGGGCATCCCAGGGGCATCACAAAACTGCCACAACCTGGCCTCCTCGAGGGCTTCCTCCTTGGCACCTGCCCTAACCCTAGGCTGATTGGCTGCCCTGCCTAGGGTTAGGGTTAGGGTTAGGGTAAGGGTTAGGTTTATGATTAGGGTTAGGGTTATACAAACTAAAAGGCCCAGAGCTCCGGGCACACTGCAGCTTCAGAGGGCATCCCAGGGGCATCACAAAACTGCCATAACCTGGCCTCCTCGAGGGCTTCCTCCTTGGCACATGCCCTAACCCTAGGCTTATTGGCTGCCCTTCCTAGGGTTAGGGTTAGGGTTAGGGTTAGGGTTAGGGTTAGGGTTAGGGTTAGGGTTAGGGTTCTGTAAACTAAAAGGCCCAGAGATCCGAGAAAACTGCAGCTGCAAAGGGCATCCCAGGGGTATCACAAAACTGCCACAACTTGGCCTCCTTGAGGGCTTCCTGCTTGGCACATGCCCTAACCCTATGCTTATTGGCTGCCCTGCCTACGGTTAGGGTTAGGGTTAGGGTTAGGGTTCTGCAAACTAAAAGGCCCAGAGCTCCGGGCACACTGCAGCTGCAAAGGGCATCCCAGGGGCATCACAAAACTGCCACAACCTGGCCTCCTCGAGGGCTTTCTCCTTGGCACCTGCCCTAACCCTAGGCTGATTGGCTGCCCTGCCTAGGGTTAGGGTTAGGGTTAGGGTTAGGGTTAGGGTTCTGCAAACTAAAAGGCCCAGAGCTCCGGGCACACTGCAGCTGCAAAGGGCATCCCAGGGGCATCACAAAACTGCCACAACCTGGCCTCTTCGAGGGCTTCCTCCTTGGCACCTGCCCTAAACCCTAGGCTGATTGGCTGCCCTGCCCAGGGTTAGGCTTAGGGTTAGGGTTAGGGTTAGGGTTCTGTAAACTGAAAGGCCCAGAGCTCCGGGCACACTGCAACTGCAAAGGGCATCCCAGGGGCATCACAAAACTGCCACAACCTGGCCTCCTTGAGGGCTTCCTCCTTGGCACATGCCCTAACCCTAGGCTGATTGGCTGCCTTTCCTAGGGTTAGGGTTAGGGTTAGGGTTAGGGTTCTGCAAACTAAAAGGCCCAGAGCTGCGGGCACACTGCAGCTGCAAAGGGCATCCCAGGGGCATCACAAAACTGCCACAACCTGGCCTCCTCGAGGGCTTCCTCCTTGGCATATGCCCTAACCCTAGGCTGATTGGCTGCCTTGCCTAGGGTTAGGGTTAGGGTTAGGGTTAGGGTTAGGGTTAGGTTTAGGGTTCTACAAACTAAAAGGCCCAGAGATCCGGGCACACTGCAGCTTCAGAGGGCATCCCAGGGGAATCACAAAACTGCCACAACCTGGCCTCCTCGAGGGCTTCCTCCTTGGCACATGCCCTAACCCTAGGCTGATTGGCTGCCCTGCCTAGGGTTAGGGTGAGGGTTAGGGTTAGGGTTAGGGTTAGGGTTAGGGTTCTGCAAACTAAAAGGCCCAGTGCTGCGGGAACACTGCAACTGCAAAGGGCATCCCAGGGGCATCACAAAACTGCCACAACTTGGCCTCCTTGAGGGCTTCCTCCTTGGCACATGCCCTAAACCTATGCTGATTGTCTCCCCTGCCTACGGTTAGGGTTAGGGTTAGGGTTCTGTAAACTGAAAGGCCCAGAGCTCCAGGCACACTGCAGCTGCAAAGGGCATCCCAGGGGCATCACAAAACTGCCACAACCTCGCCTCCTCGAGGGCTTCCTCCTTGGCACCTGCCCTAACCCTAGGCTGATTGGCTGCCCTGCCTAGGGTTAGAGTTAGGGTTAGGGTTAGGGTTCTGCAAATTAAAAGGCCCAGTGCTGCGGACACACTGCAGCTGCAAAGGGCATCCCAGGGGCATCACAAAACTGCCACAACCTGGCCTCCTCGAGGGCTTCCTCCTTGGCACCTGCCCTAACCCTAGGCTGATTGGCTGCCCTGCCTAGGGTTCGGGTTAGGGTTAGGGTAAGGGTTAGGGTTATGATTAGGGTTAGTGTTATACAAACTAAAAGGCCCAGAGCTGCGGGCACACTGCAGCTTCAGAGGGCATCCCAGGGGCATCACAAAACTGCCATAACCTGGCCTCCTCGAGGGCTTCCTCCTTGGCACATGCCCTAACCCTAGGCTGATTGGCTGCCCTTCCTAGGGTTAGGGTTAGGGTTAGGGTTAGGGTTAGGATTAGGGTTAGGGTTCTGTAAACTAAAAGGCCCAGAGCTCCGAGAAAACTGCAGCTGCAAAGGGCATCCCAGGGGTATCACAAAACTGCCACAACTTGGCCTCCTTGAGGGCTTCCTGCTTGGCACATGCCCTAACGCTATGCTGATTGGCTGCCCTGCCTACGGTTAGGGTTAGGGTTAGGGTTCTGCAAACTAAAAGGCCCAGAGCTCCGGGCACACTGCAGCTGCAAAGGGCATCCCAGGGGCATCACAAAACTGCCACAACCTGGCCTCCTCGAGGGCTTCCTCCTTGGCACCTGCCCTAACCCTAGGCTGATTGGCTGCCCTGCCTAGGGTTAGGGTTAGGGTTAGGGTTAGGGTTAGGGTTAGGGTTCTGCAAACTAAAAGGCCCAGAGCTCCGGGGACACTGCAGCTGCAAAGGGCATCCCAGGGGCATCACAAAACTGCCACAACCTGGCCTCTTCGAGGGCTTCCTCCTTGGCACCTGCCCTAAACCCTAGGCTGATTGGCTGCCCTGCCCAGGGTTAGGGTTAGGGTTAGGGTTAGGGTTAGGGTTCTGTAAACTGAAAGGCCCAGAGCTCCGGGCACACTGCAACTGCAAAGGGCATCCCAGGGGCATCACAAAACTGCCACAACCTGGCCTCCTCGAGGGCTTCCTCCTTGGCACATGCCCTAACCCTAGGCTGATTGGCTGCCTTTCCTAGGGTTAGGGTTAGGGTTAGGGTTAGGGTTAGGGTTCTGCAAACTAAAAGGCCCAGAGCTGCGGGCACACTGCAGCTGCAAAGGGCATCCCAGGGGCATCACAAAACTGCCACAACCTGGCCTCCTCGAGGGCTTCCTCCTTGGAACCTGCCCTAACCCTAGGTACATTGGCTGCCTTGCCTAGGGTTAGGGTTAGCGTTAGGGTTCTGCAAACTAAAAGGCCCAGAGCTCCGGGCACACTGCAGCTTCAGAGGGAATCCCAGGGGCATCACAAAACTGCCACAACCTGGCCTCCTCGAGGGCTTCCTCCTTGCACCTACCCTAACCCTAGGCTGATTGGATGCCCTGCCTAGGGTTAGGGTTAGGGTTAGGGTTAGGGTACTGCAAACTAAAAAGCCCAGAGCTCCGGGCACACTGCAGCTGCAAAGGGCATCCCAGGGGCATCACAAAACTACCACAATCTGGCCTCCTTGAGGGCTTCCACCTTGGCACCTGCCCTAACCCTAGGCTGATTGGCTGCCTTGCCTAGGGTTAGGGTTAGGGTTAGGGTTAGGGTTCTGCAAACTAAAAGGCCCAGAGCTCCGGGCACACTGCAGCTGCAAAGGGCATCCCAGGGGCATCACAAAACTGCCACAACCTGGCCTCCTCGAGGGCTTCCTCCTTGCACCTGCCCTAACCCTAGGCTGATTGTCTGCCTTGCCTACGGTTAGGGTTAGGGTTAGGGTTAGGGTTAGGGTTAGGGTTAGGGTTAGGTTTAGGGTTAGGGTTCCGTAAACTTAAAGGCCCAGAGCTCCGGGAACACTGCAGCTGCAAAGGGCATCCCAGGGGCATCACAAAACTGCCACAACCTGGCCTCCTCGAGGGCTTTCTCCTTGGCACCTACCCTAACCCTAGGCTGATTGGCTGCCCTGCCTAGGGTTAGGGTTAGGGTTAGGGTTAGGGTTAGGGTTCTGCAAACTAAAAGGCCCAGAGTTCCGGGCACACTGCAGCTGCAAAGGGCATCCCAGGGGCATCACAAAACTGCCACAACCTGGCCTCCTCGAGGGCTTCCTCCTTGGCACCTGCCCTAAACCCTAGGCTGATTGGCTGCCCTGCCCAGGGTTAGGGTTAGGGTTAGGGTTAGGGTTAGGGTTAGGGTTCTGTAAACTAAAAGGCCCAGAGCTCCGGGCACACTGCAACTGCAAAGGGCATCCCAGGGGCATCACAAAACTGCCACAACCTGGCCTCCTCGAGGGCTTCCTCCTTGGGACCTGCCCTAAACCTAGGCTGATTGGCTGCCCTGCCTAGGGTTAGGGTAAGGGTTAGGGTTAGGGTTAGGGTTAGGCTTATACAAACTAAAAGGCCCAGAGCTCCGGGCACACTGCAGCTGCAAAGTGCATCCCAGGGGCATCACAAAACTGCCACAACCTGGCCTCCTCGAGGGCTTCCTCCTTGGCACCTACCCTAACCCTAGGCTGATTGGATGCCTTGCCTAGGGTTAGGGTTAGGGTTAGGGTTAGGGTACTGCAAACTAAAAAGCCCAGAGCTCCGGGCACACTGCAGCTGCAAAGGGCATCCCAGGGGCATCACAAAACTGCCACAATCTGGCCTCCTTGAGGGCTTCCACCTTGGCACCTGCCCTAACCCTAGGCTGATTGGCTGCCTTGCCTAGGGTTAGGGTTAGGGTTAGGGTTAGGGTTCTGCAAAATAAAAGGCCCAGAGCTCCGGGCACACTGCAGCTGCAAAGGGCATCCCAGGGGCATCACAAAACTGCCACAACCTGGCCTTTTCGAGGGCTTCCTCCTTGGCACCTGCCCTAACCCTAGGCTGATTGGCTGCCTTGCCTAGGGTTAGGGTTCGGGTTAGGGTTAGGGTTCTGCAAACTAAAAGGCCCAGAGCTCCGGGCACACTGCAGCTTCAGAGGGCATCCCAGGGGAATCACAAAACTGCCACAACCTGGCCTCCTCGAGGGCTTCCTCCTTGGCACATGCCCTAACCCTAGGCTGATTGGCTGCCCTGCCTAGGGTTAGGGTTAGGGTTAGGGTTAGGGTTAGGGTTAGGGTTAGGGTTCTGCAAACTAAAAGGCCCAGTGCTGCGGGCACACTGCAACTGCAAAGGGCATCCCAGGGGCATCACAAAACTGCCACAACTTGGCCTCCTTGAGGGCTTCCTCCTTGGCACATGCCCTAAACCTATGCTGATTGTCTCCCCTGCCTACGGTTAGGGTTAGGGTTAGGGTTCTGTAAACTGAAAGGCCCAGAGCTCCAGGCACACTGCAGCTGCAAAGGGCATCCCAGGGGCATCACAAAACTGCCACAACCTCGCCTCCTCGAGGGCTTCCGCCTTGGCACCTGCCCTAACCCTAGGCTGATTGGCTGCCCTGCCTAGGGTTAGAGTTAGGGTTAGGGTTAGGGTTCTGCAAACTAAAAGGCCCAGTGCTGCGGACACACTGCAGCTGCAAAGGGCATCCCAGGGGCATCACAAAACTGCCACAACCTGGCCTCCTCGAGGGCTTCCTCCTTGGCACCTGCCCTAACCCTAGGCTGATTGGCTGCCCTGCCTAGGGTTAGGGTTAGGGTTAGGGTAAGGGTTAGGGTTATGATTAGGGTTAGGGTTATACAAACTAAAAGGCCCAGAGCTCCGGGCACACTGCAGCTTCAGAGGGCATCCCAGGGGCATCACAAAACTGCCATAACCTGGCCTCCTCGAGGGCTTCCTCCTTGGCACATGCCCTAACCCTAGGCTTATTGGCTGCCCTTCCTAGGGTTAGGGTTAGGGTTAGGGTTAGGGTTAGGATTAGGGTTAGGGTTCTGTAAACTAAAAGGCCCAGAGCTCCGAGAAAACTGCAGCTGCAAAGGGCATCCCAGGGGTATCACAAAACTGCCACAACTTGGCCTCCTTGAGGGCTTCCTGCTTGGCACATGCCCTAACCCTATGTTGATTGGCTGCCCTGCCTACGGTTAGGGTTAGGGTTAGGGTTAGGGTTCTGCAAACTAAAAGGCCCAGAGCTCCGGGCACACTGCAGCTGCAAAGGGCATCCCAGGGGCATCACAAAACTGCCACAACCTGGCCTCTTCGAGGGCTTCCTCCTTGGCACCTGCCCTAAACCCTAGGCTGATTGGCTGCCCTGCCCAGGGTTAGGGTTAGGGTTAGGGTTAGGGTTAGGGTTCTGTAAACTGAAAGGCCCAGAGCTCCGGGCACACTGCAACTGCAAAGGGCATCCCAGGGGCATCACAAAACTGCCACAACCTGGCCTCCTCGAGGGCTTTTTCCTTGGCACCTGCCCTAACCCTAGGCTGATTGGCTGCCTTGCCTAGGGTTAGGGTTCGGGTTAGGGTTAGGGTTCTGCAAACTAAAAGGCCCAGAGCTCCGGGCACACTGCAGCTTCAGAGGGCATCCCAGGGGAATCACAAAACTGCCACAACCTGGCCTCCTCGAGGGCTTCCTCCTTGGCACATGCCCTAACCCTAGGCTGATTGGCTGCCCTGCCTAGGGTTAGGGTTAGGGTTAGGGTTAGGGTTAGGGTTAGGGTTCTGCAAACTAAAAGGCCCAGTGCTGCGGGCACACTGCAACTGCAAAGGGCATCCCAGGGGCATCACAAAACTGCCACAACCTGGCCTCCTCGAGGGCTTCCTCCTTGGCACCTGCCCTAACCCTAGGCTGATTGGCTGCCCTGCCTAGGGTTAGGGTTAGGGTTAGGGTAAGGGTTAGGGTTATGATTAGGGTTAGGGTTATACAAACTAAAAGGCCCAGAGCTCCGGGCACACTGCAGCTTCAGAGGGCATCCCAGGGGCATCACAAAACTGCCATAACCTGGCCTCCTCGAGGGCTTCCTCCTTGGCACATGCCCTAACCCTAGGCTTATTGGCTGCCCTTCCTAGGGTTAGGGTTAGGGTTAGGGTTAGGGTTAGGGTTAGGATTAGGGTTAGGGTTCTGTAAACTAAAAGGCCCAGAGCTCCGAGAAAACTGCAGCTGCAAAGGGCATCCCAGGGGTATCACAAAACTGCCACAACTTGGCCTCCTTGAGGGCTTCCTGCTTGGCACATGCCCTAACCCTATGCTGATTGGCTGCCCTGCCTACGGTTAGGGTTAGGGTTAGGGTTAGGGTTCTGCAAACTAAAAGGCCCAGAGCTCCGGGCACACTGCAGCTGCAAAGGGCATCCCAGGGGCATCACAAAACTGCCACAACCTGGCCTCTTCGAGGGCTTCCTCTTTGGCACCTGCCCTAAACCCTAGGCTGATTGGCTGCCCTGCCCAGGGTTAGGGTTAGGGTTAGGGTTAGGGTTCTGTAAACTGAAAGGCCCAGAGCTCCGGGCACACTGCAACTGCAAAGGGCATCCCAGGGGCATCACAAAACTGCCACAACCTGGCCTCCTCGAGGGCTTCCTCCTTGGCACATGCCCTAACCCTAGGCTGATTGGCTGCCTTTCCTAGGGTTAGGGTTAGGGTTAGGGTTAGGGTTAGGGTTCTGCAAACTAAAAGGCCCAGAGCTGCGGGCACACTGCAGCTGCAAAGGGCATCCCAGGGGCATCACAAAACTGCCACAACCTGGCCTCCTCGAGGGCTTCCTCCTTGGCACCTACCCTAACCCTAGGCTGATTGGCTGCCTTGCCTAGGGTTAGGGTTAGGGTTAGGGTTAGGGTTAGGTTTAGGGTTCTACAAACTAAAAGGCCCAGAGATCCGGGCACACTGCAGCTTCAGAGGGCATCCCAGGGGAATCACAAAACTGCCACAACCTGGCCTCCTCGAGGGCTTCCTCCTTGGCACATGCCCTAACCCTAGGCTGATTGGCTGCCCTGCCTAGGGTTAGGGTTAGGGTTAGGGTTAGGGTTAGGGTTAGGGTTAGGGTTAGGGTTAGGGTTCTGCAAACTAAAAGGCCCAGTGCTGCGGGCACACTGCAACTGCAAAGGGCATCCCAGGGGCATCACAAAACTGACACAACTTGGCCTCCTTGAGGGCTTCCTCCTTGGCACATGCCCTAAACCTATGCTGATTGTCTCCCCTGCCTACGGTTAGGGTTAGGGTTAGGGTTCTGTAAACTGAAAGGCCCAGAGCTCCAGGCACACTGCAGCTGCAAAGGGCATCCCAGGGGCATCACAAAACTGCCACAACCTCGCCTCCTCGAGGGCTTCCGCCTTGGCACCTGCCCTAACCCTAGGCTGATTGGCTGCCCTGCCTAGGGTTAGAGTTAGGGTTAGGGTTAGGGTTCTGCAAACTAAAAGGCCCAGTGCTGCGGACACACTGCAGCTGCAAAGGGCATCCCAGGGGCATCACAAAACTGCCACAACCTGGCCTCCTCGAGGGCTTTCTCCTTGGCACCTGCCCTAACCCTAGGCTGATTGGCTGCCTTGCCTAGGGTTAGGGTTAGGGTTAGGGTAAGGGTTCTGCAAACTAAAAGGCCCAGAGCTCCGGGCACACTGCAGCTGCAAAGGGCATCCCAGGGGAATCGGAAAACTGCCACAACCATGTCTCCTTGAGGGCTTCCTCCTTGGGACCTGCCCTAACCCTAGGCTGATTGGCTTCCCTGCCTAGGGTTAGGGTTAGGGTTAGGGTTAGGGTTAGGGTTCTGTAAACTGAAAGGCCCAGAGCTCCGGGAACACTGCAGCTGCAAAGGGCATCCCAGGGGCATCGCAAAACTGCCACAACCTGGCCTCCTCGAGGGCTTCCTCCTTGGGACCTGCCCTAAACCTAGGCTGATTGGCTGCCCTGCCTAGGGTTAGGGTAAGGGTTAGGGTTGGGGTTAGGCTTAGGGTTAGGCTTATACAAACTAAAAGGCCCAGAGCTCCGGGCACACTGCAGCTTCAGAGGGCATCCCAGGGGCATCACAAAACTGCCACAACCTGGCCTCCTCGAGGGCTTCCTCCTTGCACCTGCCCTAACCCTAGGCTGATTGTCTGCCTTGCCTACGGTTTGGGTTAGGGTTAGGGTTAGGGTTAGGGTTAGGGTTAGGGTTAGGGTTAGGGTTAGGGTTAGGGTTAGGGTTAGGGTTAGGGTTAGGTTTAGGGTTAGGGTTAGGGTTAGGGTTAGGGTTAGGGTTAGGGTTAGGTTTAGGGTTCTGTAAACTGAAAGGCCCAGAGCTCCGGGCACACTGCAGCTGCAAAGGGCATCCCAGGGGCATCACAAAACTGCCACAACCTGGCCTTTTCGAGGGCTTCCTCCTTGGCACCTGCCCTAACCCTAGGCTGATTGGCTGCCTTGCCTAGGGTTAGGGTTAGGGTTAGGGTTAGGGTTAGGTTTAGGGTTCTGTAAACTGAAAGGCCCAGAGCTCCGGGCACACTGCAGCTGCAAAGGGCATCCCAGGGGCATCACAAAACTGCCACAACCTGGCCTTTTCGAGGGCTTCCTCCTTGGCACCTGCCCTAACCCTAGGCTGATTGGCTGCCTTGCCTAGGGTTAGAGTTCGGGTTAGGGTTAGGGTTCTGCAAACTAAAAGGCCCAGAGCTCCGGGCACACTGCAGCTGCAAAGGGCATCGCAGGGGCATCACAAAACTGCCACAACCTGGCCTCCTCGAGGGCTTCCTCCTTGGAACCTACCCTAACCCAAGGCTGATTGGCTGCCTTGCCTAGGGTTAGGGTTAGGGTTAGGGTTAGGTTTAGGGTTCTACAAACTAAAAGGCCCAGAGATCCGGGCACACTGCAGCTTCAGAGGGCATCCCAGGGGAATCACAAAACTGCCACAACCTGGCCTCCTCGAGGGCTTCCTCCTTGGCACATGCCCTAACCCTAGGCTGATTGGCTGCCCTGCCTAGGGTTAGGGTTAGGGTTAGGGTTAGGGTTCTGTAAACTGAAAGGCCCAGAGCTCCAGGCACACTGCAGCTGCAAAGGGCATCCCAGGGGCATCACAAAACTGCCACAACCTGGCCTCCTCGAGGGCTTCCTCCTTGGCACCTGCCCTAACCCTAGGCTGATTGGCTGCCCTGCCTAGGGTTAGAGTTAGGGTTAGGGTTAGGGTTCTGCAAATTAAAAGGCCCAGTGCTGCGGACACACTGCAGCTGCAAAGGGCATCCCAGGGGCATCACAAAACTGCCACAACCTGGCCTCCTCGAGGGCTTCCTCCTTGGCACCTGCCCTAACCCTAGGCTGATTGGCTGCCCTGCCTAGGGTTAGGGTTAGGGTTAGGGTAAGGGTTAGGTTTATGATTAGGGTTAGGGTTATACAAACTAAAAGGCCCAGAGCTCCGGGCACACTGCAGCTTCAGAGGGCATCCCAGGGGCATCACAAAACTGCCATAACCTGGCCTCCTCGAGGGCTTCCTCCTTGGCACATGCCCTAACCCTAGGCTTATTGGCTGCCCTTCCTAGGGTTAGGGTTAGGGTTAGGGTTAGGGTTAGGGTTAGGGTTAGGGTTAGGGTTAGGGTTCTGTAAACTAAAAGGCCCAGAGATCCGAGAAAACTGCAGCTGCAAAGGGCATCCCAGGGGTATCACAAAACTGCCACAACTTGGCCTCCTTGAGGGCTTCCTGCTTGGCACATGCCCTAACCCTATGCTTATTGGCTGCCCTGCCTACGGTTAGGGTTAGGGTTAGGGTTAGGGTTCTGCAAACTAAAAGGCCCAGAGCTCCGGGCACACTGCAGCTGCAAAGGGCATCCCAGGGGCATCACAAAACTGCCACAACCTGGCCTCCTCGAGGGCTTTCTCCTTGGCACCTGCCCTAACCCTAGGCTGATTGGCTGCCCTGCCTAGGGTTAGGGTTAGGGTTAGGGTTAGGGTTAGGGTTCTGCAAACTAAAAGGCCCAGAGCTCCGGGCACACTGCAGCTGCAAAGGGCATCCCAGGGGCATCACAAAACTGCCACAACCTGGCCTCTTCGAGGGCTTCCTCCTTGGCACCTGCCCTAAACCCTAGGCTGATTGGCTGCCCTGCCCAGGGTTAGGCTTAGGGTTAGGGTTAGGGTTAGGGTTCTGTAAACTGAAAGGCCCAGAGCTCCGGGCACACTGCAACTGCAAAGGGCATCCCAGGGGCATCACAAAACTGCCACAACCTGGCCTCCTTGAGGGCTTCCTCCTTGGCACATGCCCTAACCCTAGGCTGATTGGCTGCCTTTCCTAGGGTTAGGGTTAGGGTTAGGGTTAGGGTTCTGCAAACTAAAAGGCCCAGAGCTGCGGGCACACTGCAGCTGCAAAGGGCATCCCAGGGGCATCACAAAACTGCCACAACCTGGCCTCCTCGAGGGCTTCCTCCTTGGCATATGCCCTAACCCTAGGCTGATTGGCTGCCTTGCCTAGGGTTAGGGTTAGGGTTAGGGTTAGGGTTAGGGTTAGGTTTAGGGTTCTACAAACTAAAAGGCCCAGAGATCCGGGCACACTGCAGCTTCAGAGGGCATCCCAGGGGAATCACAAAACTGCCACAACCTGGCCTCCTCGAGGGCTTCCTCCTTGGCACATGCCCTAACCCTAGGCTGATTGGCTGCCCTGCCTAGGGTTAGGGTGAGGGTTAGGGTTAGGGTTAGGGTTAGGGTTAGGGTTCTGCAAACTAAAAGGCCCAGTGCTGCGGGAACACTGCAACTGCAAAGGGCATCCCAGGGGCATCACAAAACTGCCACAACTTGGCCTCCTTGAGGGCTTCCTCCTTGGCACATGCCCTAAACCTATGCTGATTGTCTCCCCTGCCTACGGTTAGGGTTAGGGTTAGGGTTCTGTAAACTGAAAGGCCCAGAGCTCCAGGCACACTGCAGCTGCAAAGGGCATCCCAGGGGCATCACAAAACTGCCACAACCTCGCCTCCTCGAGGGCTTCCTCCTTGGCACCTGCCCTAACCCTAGGCTGATTGGCTGCCCTGCCTAGGGTTAGAGTTAGGGTTAGGGTTAGGGTTCTGCAAATTAAAAGGCCCAGTGCTGCGGACACACTGCAGCTGCAAAGGGCATCCCAGGGGCATCACAAAACTGCCACAACCTGGCCTCCTCGAGGGCTTCCTCCTTGGCACCTGCCCTAACCCTAGGCTGATTGGCTGCCCTGCCTAGGGTTCGGGTTAGGGTTAGGGTAAGGGTTAGGGTTATGATTAGGGTTAGTGTTATACAAACTAAAAGGCCCAGAGCTGCGGGCACACTGCAGCTTCAGAGGGCATCCCAGGGGCATCACAAAACTGCCATAACCTGGCCTCCTCGAGGGCTTCCTCCTTGGCACATGCCCTAACCCTAGGCTGATTGGCTGCCCTTCCTAGGGTTAGGGTTAGGGTTAGGGTTAGGGTTAGGATTAGGGTTAGGGTTCTGTAAACTAAAAGGCCCAGAGCTCCGAGAAAACTGCAGCTGCAAAGGGCATCCCAGGGGTATCACAAAACTGCCACAACTTGGCCTCCTTGAGGGCTTCCTGCTTGGCACATGCCCTAACGCTATGCTGATTGGCTGCCCTGCCTACGGTTAGGGTTAGGGTTAGGGTTCTGCAAACTAAAAGGCCCAGAGCTCCGGGCACACTGCAGCTGCAAAGGGCATCCCAGGGGCATCACAAAACTGCCACAACCTGGCCTCCTCGAGGGCTTCCTCCTTGGCACCTGCCCTAACCCTAGGCTGATTGGCTGCCCTGCCTAGGGTTAGGGTTAGGGTTAGGGTTAGGGTTAGGGTTAGGGTTCTGCAAACTAAAAGGCCCAGAGCTCCGGGGACACTGCAGCTGCAAAGGGCATCCCAGGGGCATCACAAAACTGCCACAACCTGGCCTCTTCGAGGGCTTCCTCCTTGGCACCTGCCCTAAACCCTAGGCTGATTGGCTGCCCTGCCCAGGGTTAGGGTTAGGGTTAGGGTTAGGGTTAGGGTTCTGTAAACTGAAAGGCCCAGAGCTCCGGGCACACTGCAACTGCAAAGGGCATCCCAGGGGCATCACAAAACTGCCACAACCTGGCCTCCTCGAGGGCTTCCTCCTTGGCACATGCCCTAACCCTAGGCTGATTGGCTGCCTTTCCTAGGGTTAGGGTTAGGGTTAGGGTTAGGGTTAGGGTTCTGCAAACTAAAAGGCCCAGAGCTGCGGGCACACTGCAGCTGCAAAGGGCATCCCAGGGGCATCACAAAACTGCCACAACCTGGCCTCCTCGAGGGCTTCCTCCTTGGAACCTGCCCTAACCCTAGGTACATTGGCTGCCTTGCCTAGGGTTAGGGTTAGCGTTAGGGTTCTGCAAACTAAAAGGCCCAGAGCTCCGGGCACACTGCAGCTTCAGAGGGAATCCCAGGGGCATCACAAAACTGCCACAACCTGGCCTCCTCGAGGGCTTCCTCCTTGCACCTACCCTAACCCTAGGCTGATTGGATGCCCTGCCTAGGGTTAGGGTTAGGGTTAGGGTTAGGGTACTGCAAACTAAAAAGCCCAGAGCTCCGGGCACACTGCAGCTGCAAAGGGCATCCCAGGGGCATCACAAAACTACCACAATCTGGCCTCCTTGAGGGCTTCCACCTTGGCACCTGCCCTAACCCTAGGCTGATTGGCTGCCTTGCCTAGGGTTAGGGTTAGGGTTAGGGTTAGGGTTCTGCAAACTAAAAGGCCCAGAGCTCCGGGCACACTGCAGCTGCAAAGGGCATCCCAGGGGCATCACAAAACTGCCACAACCTGGCCTCCTCGAGGGCTTCCTCCTTGCACCTGCCCTAACCCTAGGCTGATTGTCTGCCTTGCCTACGGTTAGGGTTAGGGTTAGGGTTAGGGTTAGGGTTAGGGTTAGGGTTAGGTTTAGGGTTAGGGTTCCGTAAACTTAAAGGCCCAGAGCTCCGGGAACACTGCAGCTGCAAAGGGCATCCCAGGGGCATCACAAAACTGCCACAACCTGGCCTCCTCGAGGGCTTTCTCCTTGGCACCTACCCTAACCCTAGGCTGATTGGCTGCCCTGCCTAGGGTTAGGGTAAGGGTTAGGGTTAGGGTTAGGGTTCTGCAAACTAAAAGGCCCAGAGTTCCGGGCACACTGCAGCTGCAAAGGGCATCCCAGGGGCATCACAAAACTGCCACAACCTGGCCTCCTCGAGGGCTTCCTCCTTGGCACCTGCCCTAAACCCTAGGCTGATTGGCTGCCCTGCCCAGGGTTAGGGTTAGGGTTAGGGTTAGGGTTAGGGTTAGGGTTCTGTAAACTAAAAGGCCCAGAGCTCCGGGCACACTGCAACTGCAAAGGGCATCCCAGGGGCATCACAAAACTGCCACAACCTGGCCTCCTCGAGGGCTTCCTCCTTGGGACCTGCCCTAAACCTAGGCTGATTGGCTGCCCTGCCTAGGGTTAGGGTAAGGGTTAGGGTTAGGGTTAGGGTTAGGGTTAGGCTTATACAAACTAAAAGGCCCAGAGCTCCGGGCACACTGCAGCTGCAAAGTGCATCCCAGGGGCATCACAAAACTGCCACAACCTGGCCTCCTCGAGGGCTTCCTCCTTGGCACCTACCCTAACCCTAGGCTGATTGGATGCCTTGCCTAGGGTTAGGGTTAGGGTTAGGGTTAGGGTACTGCAAACTAAAAAGCCCAGAGCTCCGGGCACACTGCAGCTTCAGAGGGCATCCCAGGGGAATCACAAAACTGCCACAACCTGGCCTCCTCGAGGGCTTCCTCCTTGGCACATGCCCTAACCCTAGGCTGATTGGCTGCCCTGCCTAGGGTTAGGGTTAGGGTTAGGGTTAGGGTTAGGGTTAGGGTTAGGGTTCTGCAAACTAAAAGGCCCAGTGCTGCGGGCACACTGCAACTGCAAAGGCCATCCCAGGGGCATCACAAAACTGCCACAACTTGGCCTCCTTGAGGGCTTCCTCCTTGGCACATGCCCTAAACCTATGCTGATTGTCTCCCCTGCCTACGGTTAGGGTTAGGGTTAGGGTTCTGTAAACTGAAAGGCCGAGAGCTCCAGGCACACTGCAGCTGCAAAGGGCATCCCAGGGGCATCACAAAACTGCCACAACCTCGCCTCCTCGAGGGCTTCCGCCTTGGCACCTGCCCTAACCCTAGGCTGATTGGCTGCCCTGCCTAGGGTTAGAGTTAGGGTTAGGGTTAGGGTTCTGCAAACTAAAAGGCCCAGTGCTGCGGACACACTGCAGCTGCAAAGGGCATCCCAGGGGCATCACAAAACTGCCACAACCTGGCCTCCTCGAGGGCTTCCTCCTTGGCACCTGCCCTAACCCTAGGCTGATTGGCTGCCCTGCCTAGGGTTAGGGTTAGGGTTAGGGTAAGGGTTAGGGTTATGATTAGGGTTAGGGTTATACAAACTAAAAGGCCCAGAGCTCCGGGCACACTGCAGCTTCAGAGGGCATCCCAGGGGCATCACAAAACTGCCATAACCTGGCCTCCTCGAGGGCTTCCTCCTTGGCACATGCCCTAACCCTAGGCTTATTGGCTGCCCTTCCTAGGGTTAGGGTTAGGGTTAGGGTTAGGGTTAGGATTAGGGTTAGGGTTCTGTAAACTAAAAGGCCCAGAGCTCCGAGAAAACTGCAGCTGCAAAGGGCATCCCAGGGGTATCACAAAACTGCCACAACTTGGCCTCCTTGAGGGCTTCCTGCTTGGCACATGCCCTAACCCTATGCTGATTGGCTGCCCTGCCTACGGTTAGGGTTAGGGTTAGGGTTAGGGTTCTGCAAACTAAAAGGCCCAGAGCTCCGGGCACACTGCAGCTGCAAAGGGCATCCCAGGGGCATCACAAAACTGCCACAACCTGGCCTCTTCGAGGGCTTCCTCCTTGGCACCTGCCCTAAACCCTAGGCTGATTGGCTGCCCTGCCCAGGGTTAGGGTTAGGGTTAGGGTTAGGGTTAGGGTTCTGTAAACTGAAAGGCCCAGAGCTCCGGGCACACTGCAACTGCAAAGGGCATCCCAGGGGCATCACAAAACTGCCACAACCTGGCCTCCTCGAGGGCTTTTTCCTTGGCACCTGCCCTAACCCTAGGCTGATTGGCTGCCTTGCCTAGGGTTAGGGTTCGGGTTAGGGTTAGGGTTCTGCAAACTAAAAGGCCCAGAGCTCCGGGCACACTGCAGCTTCAGAGGGCATCCCAGGGGAATCACAAAACTGCCACAACCTGGCCTCCTCGAGGGCTTCCTCCTTGGCACATGCCCTAACCCTAGGCTGATTGGCTGCCCTGCCTAGGGTTAGGGTTAGGGTTAGGGTTAGGGTTAGGGTTAGGGTTCTGCAAACTAAAAGGCCCAGTGCTGCGGGCACACTGCAACTGCAAAGGGCATCCCAGGGGCATCACAAAACTGCCACAACCTGGCCTCCTCGAGGGCTTCCTCCTTGGCACCTGCCCTAACCCTAGGCTGATTGGCTGCCCTGCCTAGGGTTAGGGTTAGGGTTAGGGTAAGGGTTAGGGTTATGATTAGGGTTAGGGTTATACAAACTAAAAGGCCCAGAGCTCCGGGCACACTGCAGCTTCAGAGGGCATCCCAGGGGCATCACAAAACTGCCATAACCTGGCCTCCTCGAGGGCTTCCTCCTTGGCACATGCCCTAACCCTAGGCTTATTGGCTGCCCTTCCTAGGGTTAGGGTTAGGGTTAGGGTTAGGGTTAGGGTTAGGGTTAGGATTAGGGTTAGGGTTCTGTAAACTAAAAGGCCCAGAGCTCCGAGAAAACTGCAGCTGCAAAGGGCATCCCAGGGGTATCACAAAACTGCCACAACTTGGCCTCCTTGAGGGCTTCCTGCTTGGCACATGCCCTAACCCTATGCTGATTGGCTGCCCTGCCTACGGTTAGGGTTAGGGTTAGGGTTAGGGTTCTGCAAACTAAAAGGCCCAGAGCTCCGGGCACACTGCAGCTGCAAAGGGCATCCCAGGGGCATCACAAAACTGCCACAACCTGGCCTCCTCGAGGGCTTCCTCTTTGGCACCTGCCCTAAACCCTAGGCTGATTGGCTGCCCTGCCCAGGGTTAGGGTTAGGGTTAGGGTTAGGGTTCTGTAAACTGAAAGGCCCAGAGCTCCGGGCACACTGCAACTGCAAAGGGCATCCCAGGGGCATCACAAAACTGCCACAACCTGGCCTCCTCGAGGGCTTCCTCCTTGGCACATGCCCTAACCCTAGGCTGATTGGCTGCCTTTCCTAGGGTTAGGGTTAGGGTTAGGGTTAGGGTTAGGGTTCTGCAAACTAAAAGGCCCAGAGCTGCGGGCACACTGCAGCTGCAAAGGGCATCCCAGGGGCATCACAAAACTGCCACAACCTGGCCTCCTCGAGGGCTTCCTCCTTGGCACCTACCCTAACCCTAGGCTGATTGGCTGCCTTGCCTAGGGTTAGGGTTAGGGTTAGGGTTAGGGTTAGGTTTAGGGTTCTACAAACTAAAAGGCCCAGAGATCCGGGCACACTGCAGCTTCAGAGGGCATCCCAGGGGAATCACAAAACTGCCACAACCTGGCCTCCTCGAGGGCTTCCTCCTTGGCACATGCCCTAACCCTAGGCTGATTGGCTGCCCTGCCTAGGGTTAGGGTTAGGGTTAGGGTTAGGGTTAGGGTTAGGGTTAGGGTTAGGGTTAGGGTTCTGCAAACTAAAAGGCCCAGTGCTGCGGGCACACTGCAACTGCAAAGGGCATCCCAGGGGCATCACAAAACTGACACAACTTGGCCTCCTTGAGGGCTTCCTCCTTGGCACATGCCCTAAACCTATGCTGATTGTCTCCCCTGCCTACGGTTAGGGTTAGGGTTAGGGTTCTGTAAACTGAAAGGCCCAGAGCTCCAGGCACACTGCAGCTGCAAAGGGCATCCCAGGGGCATCACAAAACTGCCACAACCTCGCCTCCTCGAGGGCTTCCGCCTTGGCACCTGCCCTAACCCTAGGCTGATTGGCTGCCCTGCCTAGGGTTAGAGTTAGGGTTAGGGTTAGGGTTCTGCAAACTAAAAGGCCCAGTGCTGCGGACACACTGCAGCTGCAAAGGGCATCCCAGGGGCATCACAAAACTGCCACAACCTGGCCTCCTCGAGGGCTTTCTCCTTGGCACCTGCCCTAACCCTAGGCTGATTGGCTGCCTTGCCTAGGGTTAGGGTTAGGGTTAGGGTAAGGGTTCTGCAAACTAAAAGGCCCAGAGCTCCGGGCACACTGCAGCTGCAAAGGGCATCCCAGGGGAATCGGAAAACTGCCACAACCAGGTCTCCTTGAGGGCTTCCTCCTTGGGACCTGCCCTAACCCTAGGCTGATTGGCTTCCCTGCCTAGGGTTAGGGTTAGGGTTAGGGTTAGGGTTAGGGTTCTGTAAACTGAAAGGCCCAGAGCTCCGGGAACACTGCAGCTGCAAAGGGCATCCCAGGGGCATCGCAAAACTGCCACAACCTGGCCTCCTCGAGGGCTTCCTCCTTGGGACCTGCCCTAAACCTAGGCTGATTGGCTGCCCTGCCTAGGGTTAGGGTAAGGGTTAGGGTTGGGGTTAGGCTTAGGGTTAGGCTTATACAAACTAAAAGGCCCAGAGCTCCGGGCACACTGCAGCTTCAGAGGGCATCCCAGGGGCATCACAAAACTGCCACAACCTGGCCTCCTCGAGGGCTTCCTCCTTGGCACCTACCCTAACCCTAGGCTGATTGGATGCCTTGCCTAGGGTTAGGGTTAGGGTTAGGGTTAGGGTACTGCAAACTAAAAAGCCCAGAGCTCCGGGCACACTGCAGCTGCAAAGGGCATCCCAGGGGCATCACAAAACTGCCACAATCTGGCCTCCTTGAGGGCTTCCACCTTGGCACCTGCCCTAACCCTAGGCTGATTGGCTGCCTTGCCTAGGGTTAGGGTTAGGGTTAGGGTTAGGGTTAGGGTTCTGCAAACTAAAAGGCCCAGAGCTCCGGGCACACTGCAGCTGCAAAGGGCATCCCAGGGGCATCACAAAACTGCCACAACCTGGCCTCCTCGAGGGCTTCCTCCTTGCACCTGCCCTAACCCTAGGCTGATTGTCTGCCTTGCCTACGGTTTGGGTTAGGGTTAGGGTTAGGGTTAGGGTTAGGGTTAGGGTTAGGGTTAGGGTTAGGGTTAGGGTTCTGCAAACTAAAAGGCCCAGAGCCGCGGGCACACTGCAGCTGCAAAGGGCATCCCAGGGGAATCGCAAAACTGCCACAACCAGGTCTCCTTGAGGGCTTCCTCCTTGGCACGTGCCCTAAACCTAGGCTGATTGGCTGCCCTGCCTAGGGTTAGGGTAAGGGTTAGGGTTAGGGTTAGGTTTAGGCTTATACAAACTAAAAGGCCCAGAGCTCCGGGCACACTGCAGCTTCAGAGGGCATCCCAGGGGCATCACAAAACTGCCATAACCTGGCCTCCTCGAGGGCTTCCTCCTTGGCACATGCCCTAACCCTAGGCTGATTGGCTGCCCTGCCTAGGGTTAGGGTTAGGGTTAGGGTTAGGGTTAGGATTAGGGTTAGGGTTCTGTAAACTAAAAGGCCCAGAGCTCCGAGAAAACTGCAGCTGCAAAGGGCATCCCAGGGGTATCACAAAACTGCCACAACTTGGCCTCCTTGAGGGCTTCCTGCTTGGCACATGCCCTAACGCTATGCTGATTGGCTGCCCTGCCTACGGTTAGGGTTAGGGTTAGGGTTAGGGTTCTGCAAACTAAAAGGCCCATAGCTCCGGGCACACTGCAGCTGCAAAGGGCATCCCAGGGGCATCACAAAACTGCCACAACCTGGCCTCCTCGAGGGCTTTCTCCTTGGCACCTGCCCTAACCCTAGGCTGATTGGCTGCCCTGCCTAAGGTTAGGGTTAGGGTTAGGGTTGGGGTTAGGGTTAGGGTTCTGCAAACTAAAAGGCCCAGAGCTCCGGGGACACTGCAGCTGCAAAGGGCATCCCAGGGGCATCACAAAACTGCCACAACCTGGCCTCTTCGAGGGCTTCCTCCTTGGCACCTGCCCTAAACCCTAGGCTGATTGGCTGCCCTGCCCAGGGTTAGGGTTAGGGTTAGGGTTAGGGTTAGGGTTAGGGTTAGGGTTAGGGTTCTGTAAACTGAAAGGCCCAGAGCTCCGGGCACACTGCAGCTGCAAAGGGCATCCCAGGGGCATCACAAAACTGCCACAACCTGGCCTCCTCGAGGGCTTCCTCCTTGGCACATGCCCTAACCCTAGGCTGATTGGCTGCCTTTCCTAGGGTTAGGGTTAGGGTTAGGGTTAGGGTTAGGGTTAGGGTTCTGCAAACTAAAAGGCCCAGAGCTCCGGGCACACTGCAGCTGCAAAGGGCATCCCAGGGGCATCACAAAACTGCCACAACCTGGCCTCCTCGAGGGCTTCCTCCTTGGAACCTGCCCTAACCCTAGGTAGATTGGCTGCCTTGCCTAGGGTTAGGGTTAGGGTTAGGGTTCTGCAAACTAAAAGGCCCAGTGCTGCGGGCACACTGCAGCTGCAAAGGGCATCCCAGGGGCATCGCAAAACTGCCACAACCTGGCCTCCTCGAGGGCTTCCTCCTTGGGACCTGCCCTAAACCTAGGCTGATTGGCTGCCCTGCCTAGGGTTAGGGTAAGGGTTAGGGTTAGGGTTATGATTAGGGTTAGGCTTATACAAACTAAAAGGCCCAGAGCTCCGGGCACACTGCAGCTTCAGAGGGCATCCCAGGGGCATCACAAAACTGCCACAACCTGGCCTCCTCGAGGGCTTCCTCCTTGGCACCTACCCTAACCCTAGGCTGATTGGATGCCTTGCCTAGGGTTAGGGTTAGGGTTAGGGTTAGGGTACTGCAAACTAAAAAGCCCAGAGCTCCGGGCACACTGCAGCTGCAAAGGGCATCCCAGGGGCATCACAAAACTGCCACAATCTGGCCTCCTTGAGGGCTTCCACCTTGGCACCTGCCCTAACCCTAGGCTGATTGGCTGCCTTGCCTAGGGTTAGGGTTAGGGTTAGGGTTAGGGTTCTGCAAACTAAAAGGCCCAGAGCTCCGGGCACACTGCAGCTGCAAAGGGCATCCCAGGGGCATCACAAAACTGCCACAACCTGGCCTCCTCGAGGGCTTCCTCCTTGCACCTGCCCTAACCCTAGGCTGATTGTCTGCCTTGCCTACGGTTAGGGTTAGCGTTAGGGTTAGGGTTAGGGTTAGGGTTAGGGTTAGGGTTCTGTAAATTTAAAGGCCCAGAGCTCCGGGAACACTGCAGCTGCAAAGGGCATCCCAGGGGCATCACAAAACTGCCACAACCTGGCCTCCTCGAGGGCTTCCTCCTTGGCACCTGCCCTAACCCTAGGCTGATTGGCTGCCTTGCCTAGGGTTAGGGTTAGGGTTAGGGTTAGGGTTAGGGTTCTGCAAACTAAAAGGCCCAGAGCTGCGGGCACACTGCAGCTGCAAAGGGCATCCCAGGGGCATGACAAAACTGCCACAACCAGGTCTCCTTGAGGGCTTCCTCCTTGGCACCTGCCCTAAACCTAGGCTGATTGGCTGCCCTGCCTAGGGTTAGGGTAAGGGTTAGGGTTAGGGTTAGGGTTCTGCAAACTAAAAGGCCCAGAGCTGCGGGCACACTGCAGCTGCAAAGGGCATCCCAGGGGCATCACAAAACTGCAAAATCTGGCCTCCTTGAGGGCTTCCACCTTGGCACCTGCCCTAACCCTAGGCTGATTGGCTTCCCTGCCTAGGGTTAGGGTTAGGGTTAGGGTTAGGGTTCTGCAAACTAAAAGGCCCAGAGCTCCGGGCACACTGCAGCTGCAAAGGGCATCCCAGGGGCATCACAAAATTGCCACAACCTGGCCTCCTCGAGGGCTTCCTCCTTGCACCTGCCCTAACCCTAGGCTGATTGTCTGCCTTGCCTACGGTTTGGGTTAGGGTTAGGGTTAGGGTTAGGGTTAGGGTTAGGGTTAGGGTTAGGGTTCTGCAAACTAAAAGGCCCAGAGCCGCGGGCACACTGCAGCTGCAAAGGGCATCCCAGGGGAATCGCAAAACTGCCACAACCAGGTCTCCTTGAGGGCTTCCTCCTTGGCACCTGCCCTAAACCTAGGCTGATTGGCTGCCCTGCCTAGGGTTAGGGAAAGGGTTAGGGTTAGGGTTAGGGTTAGGTTTAGGCTTATACAAACTAAAAGGCCCAGAGCTCCGGGCACACTGCAGCTGCAAAGTGCATCCCAGGGGCATCACAAAACTGCCACAACCTGGCCTCCTCGAGGGCTTCCTCCTTGGCACCTACCCTAACCCTAGGCTGATTGGATGCCTTGCCTAGGGTTAGGGTTAGGGTTAGGGTTAGGGTACTGCAAACTAAAAAGCCCTGAGCTCCGGGCACACTGCAGCTGCAAAGGGCATCCCAGGGGCATCACAAAACTGCCACAATCTGGCCTCCTTGAGGGCTTCCACCTTGGCACCTGCCCTAACCCTAGGCTGATTGGCTGCCTTGCCTAGGGTTAGGGTTAGGGTTAGGGTTAGGGTTCTGCAAAATAAAAGGCCCAGAGCTCCGGGCACACTGCAGCTGCAAAGGGCATCCCAGGGGCATCACAAAACTGCCACAACCTGGCCTTTTCGAGGGCTTCCTCCTTGGCACCTGCCCTAACCCTAGGCTGATTGGCTGCCTTGCCTAGGGTTAGGGTTCGGGTTAGGGTTAGGGTTCTGCAAACTAAAAGGCCCAGAGCTCCGGGCACACTGCAGCTTCAGAGGGCATCCCAGGGGAATCACAAAACTGCCACAACCTGGCCTCCTCGAGGGCTTCCTCCTTGGCACATGCCCTAACCCTAGGCTGATTGGCTGCCCTGCCTAGGGTTAGGGTTAGGGTTAGCGTTAGGGTTAGGGTTAGGGTTCTGCAAACTAAAAGGCCCAGTGCTGCGGGCACACTGCAACTGCAAAGGGCATCCCAGGGGCATCACAAAACTGCCACAACTTGGCCTCCTTGAGGGCTTCCTCCTTGGCACATGCCCTAAACCTATGCTGATTGTCTCCCCTGCCTACGGTTAGGGTTAGGGTTAGGGTTCTGTAAACTGAAAGGCCCAGAGCTCCAGGCACACTGCAGCTGCAAAGGGCATCCCAGGGGCATCACAAAACTGCCACAACCTGGCCTCCTCGAGGGCTTCCTCCTTGGCACCTGCCCTAACCCTAGGCTGATTGGCTGCCCTGCCTAGGGTTAGAGTTAGGGTTAGGTTTAGGGTTCTGCAAACTAAAAGGCCCAGTGCTGCGGACACACTGCAGCTGCAAAGGGCATCCCAGGGGCATCACAAAACTGCCACAACCTGGCCTCCTCGAGGGCTTCCTCCTTGGCACCTGCCCTAACCCTAGGCTGATTGGCTGCCCTGCCTAGGGTTAGGGTTAGGGTTAGGGTAAGGGTTAGGGTTATGATTAGGGTTAGGGTTATACAAACTAAAAGGCCCAGAGCTCCGGGCACACTGCAGCTTCAGAGGGCATCCCAGGGGCATCACAAAACTGCCATAACCTGGCCTCCTCGAGGGCTTCCTCCTTGGCACATGCCCTAACCCTAGGCTTATTGGCTGCCCTTCCTAGGGTTAGGGTTAGGGTTAGGGTTAGGGTTAGGATTAGGGTTAGGGTTCTGTAAACTAAAAGGCCCAGAGCTCCGAGAAAACTGCAGCTGCAAAGGGCATCCCAGGGGTATCACAAAACTGCCACAACTTGGCCTCCTTGAGGGCTTCCTGCTTGGCACATGCCCTAACCCTATGCTGATTGGCTGCCCTGCCTACGGTTAGGGTTAGGGTTAGGGTTAGGGTTCTGCAAACTAAAAGGCCCAGTGCTGCGGGCACACTGCAGCTGCAAAGGGCATCCCAGGGGCATCGCAAAACTGCCACAACCTGGCCTCCTCGAGGGCTTCCTCCTTGGGACCTGCCCTAAACCTAGGCTGATTGGCTGCCCTGCCTAGGGTTAGGGTAAGGGTTAGGGTTAGGGTTATGATTAGGGTTAGGCTTATACAAACTAAAAGGCCCAGAGCTCCGGGCACACTGCAGCTTCAGAGGGCATCCCAGGGGCATCACAAAACTGCCACAACCTGGCCTCCTCGAGGGCTTCCTCCTTGGCACCTACCCTAACCCTAGGCTGATTGGATGCCTTGCCTAGGGTTAGGGTTAGGGTTAGGGTTAGGGTACTGCAAACTAAAAAGCCCAGAGCTCCGGGCACACTGCAGCTGCAAAGGGCATCCCAGGGGCATCACAAAACTGCCACAATCTGGCCTCCTTGAGGGCTTCCACCTTGGCACCTGCCCTAACCCTAGGCTGATTGGCTGCCTTGCCTAGGGTTAGGGTTAGGGTTAGGGTTAGGGTTCTGCAAACTAAAAGGCCCAGAGCTCCGGGCACACTGCAGCTGCAAAGGGCATCCCAGGGGCATCACAAAACTGCCACAACCTGGCCTCCTCGAGGGCTTCCTCCTTGCACCTGCCCTAACCCTAGGCTGATTGTCTGCCTTGCCTACGGTTAGGGTTAGCGTTAGGGTTAGGGTTAGGGTTAGGGTTAGGGTTAGGGTTCTGTAAATTTAAAGGCCCAGAGCTCCGGGAACACTGCAGCTGCAAAGGGCATCCCAGGGGCATCACAAAACTGCCACAACCTGGCCTCCTCGAGGGCTTCCTCCTTGGCACCTGCCCTAACCCTAGGCTGATTGGCTGCCTTGCCTAGGGTTAGGGTTAGGGTTAGGGTTAGGGTTAGGGTTCTGCAAACTAAAAGGCCCAGAGCTGCGGGCACACTGCAGCTGCAAAGGGCATCCCAGGGGCATGACAAAACTGCCACAACCAGGTCTCCTTGAGGGCTTCCTCCTTGGCACCTGCCCTAAACCTAGGCTGATTGGCTGCCCTGCCTAGGGTTAGGGTAAGGGTTAGGGTTAGGGTTAGGGTTCTGCAAACTAAAAGGCCCAGAGCTGCGGGCACACTGCAGCTGCAAAGGGCATCCCAGGGGCATCACAAAACTGCAAAATCTGGCCTCCTTGAGGGCTTCCACCTTGGCACCTGCCCTAACCCTAGGCTGATTGGCTTCCCTGCCTAGGGTTAGGGTTAGGGTTAGGGTTAGGGTTCTGCAAACTAAAAGGCCCAGAGCTCCGGGCACACTGCAGCTGCAAAGGGCATCCCAGGGGCATCACAAAATTGCCACAACCTGGCCTCCTCGAGGGCTTCCTCCTTGCACCTGCCCTAACCCTAGGCTGATTGTCTGCCTTGCCTACGGTTTGGGTTAGGGTTAGGGTTAGGGTTAGGGTTAGGGTTAGGGTTAGGGTTAGGGTTCTGCAAACTAAAAGGCCCAGAGCCGCGGGCACACTGCAGCTGCAAAGGGCATCCCAGGGGAATCGCAAAACTGCCACAACCAGGTCTCCTTGAGGGCTTCCTCCTTGGCACCTGCCCTAAACCTAGGCTGATTGGCTGCCCTGCCTAGGGTTAGGGTAAGGGTTAGGGTTAGGGTTAGGGTTAGGTTTAGGCTTATACAAACTAAAAGGCCCAGAGCTCCGGGCACACTGCAGCTGCAAAGTGCATCCCAGGGGCATCACAAAACTGCCACAACCTGGCCTCCTCGAGGGCTTCCTCCTTGGCACCTACCCTAACCCTAGGCTGATTGGATGCCTTGCCTAGGGTTAGGGTTAGGGTTAGGGTTAGGGTACTGCAAACTAAAAAGCCCTGAGCTCCGGGCACACTGCAGCTGCAAAGGGCATCCCAGGGGCATCACAAAACTGCCACAATCTGGCCTCCTTGAGGGCTTCCACCTTGGCACCTGCCCTAACCCTAGGCTGATTGGCTGCCTTGCCTAGGGTTAGGGTTAGGGTTAGGGTTAGGGTTCTGCAAAATAAAAGGCCCAGAGCTCCGGGCACACTGCAGCTGCAAAGGGCATCCCAGGGGCATCACAAAACTGCCACAACCTGGCCTTTTCGAGGGCTTCCTCCTTGGCACCTGCCCTAACCCTAGGCTGATTGGCTGCCTTGCCTAGGGTTAGGGTTCGGGTTAGGGTTAGGGTTCTGCAAACTAAAAGGCCCAGAGCTCCGGGCACACTGCAGCTTCAGAGGGCATCCCAGGGGAATCACAAAACTGCCACAACCTGGCCTCCTCGAGGGCTTCCTCCTTGGCACATGCCCTAACCCTAGGCTGATTGGCTGCCCTGCCTAGGGTTAGGGTTAGGGTTAGCGTTAGGGTTAGGGTTAGGGTTCTGCAAACTAAAAGGCCCAGTGCTGCGGGCACACTGCAACTGCAAAGGGCATCCCAGGGGCATCACAAAACTGCCACAACTTGGCCTCCTTGAGGGCTTCCTCCTTGGCACATGCCCTAAACCTATGCTGATTGTCTCCCCTGCCTACGGTTAGGGTTAGGGTTAGGGTTCTGTAAACTGAAAGGCCCAGAGCTCCAGGCACACTGCAGCTGCAAAGGGCATCCCAGGGGCATCACAAAACTGCCACAACCTGGCCTCCTCGAGGGCTTCCTCCTTGGCACCTGCCCTAACCCTAGGCTGATTGGCTGCCCTGCCTAGGGTTAGAGTTAGGGTTAGGTTTAGGGTTCTGCAAACTAAAAGGCCCAGTGCTGCGGACACACTGCAGCTGCAAAGGGCATCCCAGGGGCATCACAAAACTGCCACAACCTGGCCTCCTCGAGGGCTTCCTCCTTGGCACCTGCCCTAACCCTAGGCTGATTGGCTGCCCTGCCTAGGGTTAGGGTTAGGGTTAGGGTAAGGGTTAGGGTTATGATTAGGGTTAGGGTTTTACAAACTAAAAGGCCCAGAGCTCCGGGCACACTGCAGCTTCAGAGGGCATCCCAGGGGCATCACAAAACTGCCATAACCTGGCCTCCTCGAGGGCTTCCTCCTTGGCACATGCCCTAACCCTAGGCTTATTGGCTGCCCTTCCTAGGGTTAGGGTTAGGGTTAGGGTTAGGGTTAGGATTAGGGTTAGGGTTCTGTAAACTAAAAGGCCCAGAGCTCCGAGAAAACTGCAGCTGCAAAGGGCATCCCAGGGGTATCACAAAACTGCCACAACTTGGCCTCCTTGAGGGCTTCCTGCTTGGCACATGCCCTAACCCTATGCTGATTGGCTGCCCTGCCTACGGTTAGGGTTAGGGTTAGGGTTAGGGTTCTGCAAACTAAAAGGCCCAGTGCTGCGGGCACACTGCAGCTGCAAAGGGCATCCCAGGGGCATCGCAAAACTGCCACAACCTGGCCTCCTCGAGGGCTTCCTCCTTGGGACCTGCCCTAAACCTAGGCTGATTGGCTGCCCTGCCTAGGGTTAGGGTAAGGGTTAGGGTTAGGGTTATGATTAGGGTTAGGCTTATACAAACTAAAAGGCCCAGAGCTCCGGGCACACTGCAGCTTCAGAGGGCATCCCAGGGGCATCACAAAACTGCCACAACCTGGCCTCCTCGAGGGCTTCCTCCTTGGCACCTACCCTAACCCTAGGCTGATTGGATGCCTTGCCTAGGGTTAGGGTTAGGGTTAGGGTTAGGGTACTGCAAACTAAAAAGCCCAGAGCTCCGGGCACACTGCAGCTGCAAAGGGCATCCCAGGGGCATCACAAAACTGCCACAATCTGGCCTCCTTGAGGGCTTCCACCTTGGCACCTGCCCTAACCCTAGGCTGATTGGCTGCCTTGCCTAGGGTTAGGGTTAGGGTTAGGGTTAGGGTTCTGCAAACTAAAAGGCCCAGAGCTCCGGGCACACTGCAGCTGCAAAGGGCATCCCAGGGGCATCACAAAACTGCCACAACCTGGCCTCCTCGAGGGCTTCCTCCTTGCACCTGCCCTAACCCTAGGCTGATTGTCTGCCTTGCCTACGGTTAGGGTTAGCGTTAGGGTTAGGGTTAGGGTTAGGGTTAGGGTTAGGGTTCTGTAAATTTAAAGGCCCAGAGCTCCGGGAACACTGCAGCTGCAAAGGGCATCCCAGGGGCATCACAAAACTGCCACAACCTGGCCTCCTCGAGGGCTTCCTCCTTGGCACCTGCCCTAACCCTAGGCTGATTGGCTGCCTTGCCTAGGGTTAGGGTTAGGGTTAGGGTTAGGGTTAGGGTTAGGGTTCTGCAAACTAAAAGGCCCAGAGCTGCGGGCACACTGCAGCTGCAAAGGGCATCCCAGGGGCATGACAAAACTGCCACAACCAGGTCTCCTTGAGGGCTTCCTCCTTGGCACCTGCCCTAACCCTAGGCTGATTGGCTGCCCTGCCTAGGGTTAGGGTAAGGGTTAGGGTTAGGGTTAGGGTTCTGCAAACTAAAAGGCCCAGAGCTGCGGGCACACTGCAGCTGCAAAGGGCATCCCAGGGGCATCACAAAACTGCAAAATCTGGCCTCCTTGAGGGCTTCCACCTTGGCACCTGCCCTAACCCTAGGCTGATTGGCTTCCCTGCCTAGGGTTAGGGTTAGGGTTAGGGTTAGGGTTCTGCAAACTAAAAGGCCCAGAGCTCCGGGCACACTGCAGCTGCAAAGGGCATCCCAGGGGCATCACAAAACTGCCACAACCTGGCCTCCTCGAGGGCTTCCTCCTTGCACCTGCCCTAACCCTAGGCTGATTGTCTGCCTTGCCTACGGTTTGGGTTAGGGTTAGGGTTAGGGTTAGGGTTAGGGTTAGGGTTAGGGTTAGGGTTAGGGTTCTGCAAACTAAAAGGCCCAGAGCCGCGGGCACACTGCAGCTGCAAAGGGCATCCCAGGGGAATCGCAAAACTGCCACAACCAGGTCTCCTTGAGGGCTTCCTCCTTGGCACCTGCCCTAAACCTAGGCTGATTGGCTGCCCTGCCTAGGGTTAGGGTAAGGGTTAGGGTTAGGGTTAGGTTTAGGCTTATACAAACTAAAAGGCCCAGAGCTCCGGGCACACTGCAGCTGCAAAGTGCATCCCAGGGGCATCACAAAACTGCCACAACCTGGCCTCCTCGAGGGCTTCCTCCTTGGCACCTACCCTAACCCTAGGCTGATTGGATGCCTTGCCTAGGGTTAGGGTTAGGGTTAGGGTTAGGGTTAGGGTACTGCAAACTAAAAAGCCCAGAGCTCCGGGCACACTGCAGCTGCAAAGGGCATCCCAGGGGCATCACAAAACTGCCACAATCTGGCCTCCTTGAGGGCTTCCACCTTGGCACCTGCCCTAACCCTAGGCTGATTGGCTGCCTTGCCTAGGGTTAGGGTTAGGGTTAGGGTTAGGGTTCTGCAAAATAAAAGGCCCAGAGCTCCGGGCACACTGCAGCTGCAAAGGGCATCCCAGGGGCATCACAAAACTGCCACAACCTGGCCTTTTCGAGGGCTTCCTCCTTGGCACCTGCCCTAACCCTAGGCTGATTGGCTGCCTTGCCTAGGGTTAGGGTTCGGGTTAGGGTTAGGGTTCTGCAAACTAAAAGGCCCAGAGCTCCGGGCACACTGCAGCTTCAGAGGGCATCCCAGGGGAATCACAAAACTGCCACAACCTGGCCTCCTCGAGGGCTTCCTCCTTGGCACATGCCCTAACGCTAGGCTGATTGGCTGCCCTGCCTAGGGTTAGGGTTAGGGTTAGCGTTAGGGTTAGGGTTAGGGTTAGGGTTCTGCAAACTAAAAGGCCCAGTGCTGCGGGCACACTGCAACTGCAAAGGGCATCCCAGGGGCATCACAAAACTGCCACAACTTGGCCTCCTTGAGGGCTTCCTCCTTGGCACATGCCCTAAACCTATGCTGATTGTCTCCCCTGCCTACGGTTAGGGTTAGGGTTAGGGTTCTGTAAACTGAAAGGCCCAGAGCTCCAGGCACACTGCAGCTGCAAAGGGCATCCCAGGGGCATCACAAAACTGCCACAACCTGGCCTCCTCGAGGGCTTCCTCCTTGGCACCTGCCCTAACCCTAGGCTGATTGGCTGCCCTGCCTAGGGTTAGAGTTAGGGTTAGGTTTAGGGTTCTGCAAACTAAAAGGCCCAGTGCTGCGGACACACTGCAGCTGCAAAGGGCATCCCAGGGGCATCACAAAACTGCCACAACCTGGCCTCCTCGAGGGCTTCCTCCTTGGCACCTGCCCTAACCCTAGGCTGATTGGCTGCCCTGCCTAGGGTTAGGGTTAGGGTTAGGGTAAGGGTTAGGGTTATGATTAGGGTTAGGGTTATACAAACTAAAAGGCCCAGAGCTCCGGGCACACTGCAGCTTCAGAGGGCATCCCAGGGGCATCACAAAACTGCCATAACCTGGCCTCCTCGAGGGCTTCCTCCTTGGCACATGCCCTAACCCTAGGCTTATTGGCTGCCCTTCCTAGGGTTAGGGTTAGGGTTAGGGTTAGGATTAGGGTTAGGGTTCTGTAAACTAAAAGGCCCAGAGCTCCGAGAAAACTGCAGCTGCAAAGGGCATCCCAGGGGTATCACAAAACTGCCACAACTTGGCCTCCTTGAGGGCTTCCTGCTTGGCACATGCCCTAACCCTATGCTGATTGGCTGCCCTGCCTACGGTTAGGGTTAGGGTTAGGGTTAGGGTTCTGCAAACTAAAAGGCCCAGAGCTCCGGGCACACTGCAGCTGCAAAGGGCATCCCAGGGGCATCACAAAACTGCCACAACCTGGCCTCTTCGAGGGCTTCCTCCTTGGCACCTGCCCTAAACCCTAGGCTGATTGGCTGCCCTGCCCAGGGTTAGGGTTAGGGTTAGGGTTAGGGTTAGGGTTCTGTAAACTGAAAGGCCCAGAGCTCCGGGCACACTGCAACTGCAAAGGGCATCCCAGGGGCATCACAAAACTGCCACAACCTGGCCTCCTCGAGGGCTTCCTCCTTGGCACATGCCCTAACCCTAGGCTGATTGGCTGCCTTTCCTAGGGTTAGGGTTAGGGTTAGGGTTAGGGTTAGGGTTCTGCAAACTAAAAGGCCCAGAGCTGCGGGCACACTGCAGCTGCAAAGGGCATCCCAGGGGCATCACAAAACTGCCACAACCTGGCCTCCTCGAGGGCTTCCTCCTTGGCACCTACCCTAACCCTAGGCTGATTGGCTGCCTTGCCTAGGGTTAGGGTTAGGGTTAGGGTTAGGGTTAGGTTTAGGGTTCTACAAACTAAAAGGCCCAGAGATCCGGGCACACTGCAGCTTCAGAGGGCATCCCAGGGGAATCACAAAACTGCCACAACCTGGCCTCCTCGAGGGCTTCCTCCTTGGCACATGCCCTAACCCTAGGCTGATTGGCTGCCCTGCCTAGGGTTAGGGTTAGGGTTAGGGTTAGGGTTAGGGTTAGGGTTAGGGTTAGGGTTCTGCAAACTAAAAGGCCCAGTGCTGCGGGCACACTGCAACTGCAAAGGGCATCCCAGGGGCATCACAAAACTGCCACAACTTGGCCTCCTTGAGGGCTTCCTCCTTGGCACATGCCCTAAACCTATGCTGATTGTCTCCCCTGCCTACGGTTAGGGTTAGGGTTAGGGTTCTGTAAACTGAAAGGCCCAGAGCTCCAGGCACACTGCAGCTGCAAAGGGCATCCCAGGGGCATCACAAAACTGCCACAACCTCGCCTCCTCGAGGGCTTCCTCCTTGGCACCTGCCCTAACCCTAGGCTGATTGGCTGCCCTGCCTAGGGTTAGAGTTAGGGTTAGGGTTAGGGTTCTGCAAACTAAAAGGCCCAGTGCTGCGGACACACTGCAGCTGCAAAGGGCATCCCAGGGGCATCACAAAACTGCCACAACCTGGCCTCCTCGAGGGCTTTCTCCTTGGCACCTGCCCTAACCCTAGGCTGATTGGCTGCCTTGCCTAGGGTTAGGGTTAGGGTTAGGGTAAGGGTTCTGCAAACTAAAAGGCCCAGAGCTCCGGGCACACTGCAGCTGCAAAGGGCATCCCAGGGGAATCGGAAAACTGCCACAACCAGGTCTCCTTGAGGGCTTCCTCCTTGGGACCTGCCCTAACCCTAGGCTGATTGGCTTCCCTGCCTAGGGTTAGGGTTAGGGTTAGGGTTAGGGTTAGGGTTCTGTAAACTGAAAGGCCCAGAGCTCCGGGCACACTGCAGCTGCAAAGGGCATCCCAGGGGCATCGCAAAACTGCCACAACCTGGCCTCCTCGAGGGCTTCCTCCTTGGGACCTGCCCTAAACCTAGGCTGATTGGCTGCCCTGCCTAGGGTTAGGGTAAGGGTTAGGGTTGGGGTTAGGCTTAGGGTTAGGCTTATACAAACTAAAAGGCCCAGAGCTCCGGGCACACTGCAGCTTCAGAGGGCATCCCAGGGGCATCACAAAACTGCCACAACCTGGCCTCCTCGAGGGCTTCCTCCTTGGCACCTACCCTAACCCTAGGCTGATTGGATGCCTTGCCTAGGGTTAGGGTTAGGGTTAGGGTTAGGGTTAGGGTTCTGCAAACTAAAAGGCCCAGAGCTCCGGGCACACTGCAGCTGCAAAGGGCATCCCAGGGGCATCACAAAACTGCCACAACCTGGCCTCCTCGAGGGCTTCCTCCTTGCACCTGCCCTAACCCTAGGCTGATTGTCTGCCTTGCCTACGGTTTGGGTTAGGGTTAGGGTTAGGGTTAGGGTTAGGGTTAGGGTTAGGGTTAGGGTTAGGGTTAGGGTTCTGCAAACTAAAAGGCCCAGAGCCGCGGGCACACTGCAGCTGCAAAGGGCATCCCAGGGGAATCGCAAAACTGCCACAACCAGGTCTCCTTGAGGGCTTCCTCCTTGGCACCTGCCCTAAACCTAGGCTGATTGGCTTCCCTGCCTAGGGTTAGGGTTAGGGTTAGGGTTAGGGTTAGGGTTCTGTAAACTGAAAGGCCCAGAGCTCCGGGCACACTGCAGCTGCAAAGGGCATCCCAGGGGCATCGCAAAACTGCCACAACCTGGCCTCCTCGAGGGCTTCCTCCTTGGGACCTGCCCTAAACCTAGGCTGATTGGCTGCCCTGCCTAGGGTTAGGGTAAGGGTTAGGGTTGGGGTTAGGCTTAGGGTTAGGCTTATACAAACTAAAAGGCCCAGAGCTCCGGGCACACTGCAGCTTCAGAGGGCATCCCAGGGGCATCACAAAACTGCCACAACCTGGCCTCCTCGAGGGCTTCCTCCTTGGCACCTACCCTAACCCTAGGCTGATTGGATGCCTTGCCTAGGGTTAGGGTTAGGGTTAGGGTTAGGGTTAGGGTTCTGCAAACTAAAAGGCCCAGAGCTCCGGGCACACTGCAGCTGCAAAGGGCATCCCAGGGGCATCACAAAACTGCCACAACCTGGCCTCCTCGAGGGCTTCCTCCTTGCACCTGCCCTAACCCTAGGCTGATTGTCTGCCTTGCCTACGGTTTGGGTTAGGGTTAGGGTTAGGGTTAGGGTTAGGGTTAGGGTTAGGGTTAGGGTTAGGGTTAGGGTTCTGCAAACTAAAAGGCCCAGAGCCGCGGGCACACTGCAGCTGCAAAGGGCATCCCAGGGGAATCGCAAAACTGCCACAACCAGGTCTCCTTGAGGGCTTCCTCCTTGGCACCTGCCCTAAACCTAGGCTGATTGGCTGCCCTGCCTAGGGTTAGGGTAAGGGTTAGGGTTAGGGTTAGGTTTAGGCTTATACAAACTAAAAGGCCCAGAGCTCCGGGCACACTGCAGCTTCAGAGGGCATCCCAGGGGCATCACAAAACTGCCACAACCTGGCCTCCTCGAGGGCTTCCTCCTTGGCACATGCCCTAACCCTAGGCTGATTGGCTGCCTTTCCTAGGGTTAGGGTTAGGGTTAGGGTTAGGGTTAGGGTTCTGCAAACTAAAAGGCCCAGAGCTGCGGGCACACTGCAGCTGCAAAGGGCATCCCAGGGGCATCACAAAACTGCCACAACCTGGCCTCCTCGAGGGCTTCCTCCTTGGCACCTACCCTAACCCTAGGCTGATTGGCTGCCTTGCCTAGGGTTAGGGTTAGGGTTAGGGTTAGGGTTAGGTTTAGGGTTCTACAAACTAAAAGGCCCAGAGATCCGGGCACACTGCAGCTTCAGAGGGCATCCCAGGGGAATCACAAAACTGCCACAACCTGGCCTCCTCGAGGGCTTCCTCCTTGGCACATGCCCTAACCCTAGGCTGATTGGCTGCCCTGCCTAGGGTTAGGGTTAGGGTTAGGGTTAGGGTTAGGGTTAGGGTTAGGGTTAGGGTTAGGGTTCTGCAAACTAAAAGGCCCAGTGCTGCGGGCACACTGCAACTGCAAAGGGCATCCCAGGGGCATCACAAAACTGCCACAACTTGGCCTCCTTGAGGGCTTCCTCCTTGGCACATGCCCTAAACCTATGCTGATTGTCTCCCCTGCCTACGGTTAGGGTTAGGGTTAGGGTTCTGTAAACTGAAAGGCCCAGAGCTCCAGGCACACTGCAGCTGCAAAGGGCATCCCAGGGGCATCACAAAACTGCCACAACCTGGCCTCCTCGAGGGCTTCCTCCTTGGCACCTGCCCTAACCCTAGGCTGATTGGCTGCCCTGCCTAGGGTTAGAGTTAGGGTTAGGGTTAGGGTTCTGCAAACTAAAAGGCCCAGTGCTGCGGACACACTGCAGCTGCAAAGGGCATCCCAGGGGCATCACAAAACTGCCACAACCTGGCCTCCTCGAGGGCTTTCTCCTTGGCACCTGCCCTAACCCTAGGCTGATTGGCTGCCCTGCCTAGGGTTAGGGTTAGGGTTAGGGTAAGGGTTAGGGTTATGATTAGGGTTAGTGTTATACAAACTAAAAGGCCCAGAGCTCCGGGCACACTGCAGCTTCAGAGGGCATCCCAGGGGCATCACAAAACTGCCATAACCTGGCCTCCTCGAGGGCTTCCTCCTTGGCACATGCCCTAACCCTAGGCTGATTGGCTGCCCTGCCTAGGGTTAGGGTTAGGGTTAGGGTTAGGGTTAGGATTAGGGTTAGGGTTCTGTAAACTAAAAGGCCCAGAGCTCCGAGAAAACTGCAGCTGCAAAGGGCATCCCAGGGGTATCACAAAACTGCCACAACTTGGCCTCCTTGAGGGCTTCCTGCTTGGCACATGCCCTAACGCTATGCTGATTGGCTGCCCTGCCTACGGTTAGGGTTAGGGTTAGGGTTAGGGTTCTGCAAACTAAAAGGCCCATAGCTCCGGGCACACTGCAGCTGCAAAGGGCATCCCAGGGGCATCACAAAACTGCCACAACCTGGCCTCCTCGAGGGCTTTCTCCTTGGCACATGCCCTAACCCTAGGCTGATTGGCTGCCCTGCCTAAGGTTAGGGTTAGGGTTAGGGTTGGGGTTAGGGTTAGGGTTCTGCAAACTAAAAGGCCCAGAGCTCCGGGGACACTGCAGCTGCAAAGGGCATCCCAGGGGCATCACAAAACTGCCACAACCTGGCCTCTTCGAGGGCTTCCTCCTTGGCACCTGCCCTAAACCCTAGGCTGATTGGCTGCCCTGCCCAGGGTTAGGGTTAGGGTTAGGGTTAGGGTTAGGGTTAGGGTTAGGGTTCTGTAAACTGAAAGGCCCAGAGCTCCGGGCACACTGCAACTGCAAAGGGCATCCCAGGGGCATCACAAAACTGCCACAACCTGGCCTCCTCGAGGGCTTCCTCCTTGGCACATGCCCTAACCCTAGGCTGATTGGCTGCCTTTCCTAGGGTTAGGGTTAGGGTTAGGGTTAGGGTTAGGGTTCTGCAAACTAAAAGGCCCAGAGCTCCGGGCACACTGCAGCTGCAAAGGGCATCCCAGGGGCATCACAAAACTGCCACAACCTGGCCTCCTCGAGGGCTTCCTCCTTGGAACCTGCCCTAACCCTAGGTAGATTGGCTGCCTTGCCTAGGGTTAGGGTTAGGGTTAGGGTTCTGCAAACTAAAAGGCCCAGTGCTGCGGGCACACTGCAGCTGCAAAGGGCATCCCAGGGGCATCGCAAAACTGCCACAACCTGGCCTCCTCGAGGGCTTCCTCCTTGGGACCTGCCCTAAACCTAGGCTGATTGGCTGCCCTGCCTAGGGTTAGGGTAAGGGTTAGGGTTAGGGTTATGATTAGGGTTAGGCTTATACAAACTAAAAGGCCCAGAGCTCCGGGCACACTGCAGCTTCAGAGGGCATCCCAGGGGCATCACAAAACTGCCACAACCTGGCCTCCTCGAGGGCTTCCTCCTTGGCACCTACCCTAACCCTAGGCTGATTGGATGCCTTGCCTAGGGTTAGGGTTAGGGTTAGGGTTAGGGTACTGCAAACTAAAAAGCCCAGAGCTCCGGGCACACTGCAGCTGCAAAGGGCATCCCAGGGGCATCACAAAACTGCCACAATCTGGCCTCCTTGAGGGCTTCCACCTTGGCACCTGCCCTAACCCTAGGCTGATTGGCTGCCTTGCCTAGGGTTAGGGTTAGGGTTAGGGTTAGGGTTAGGGTTCTGCAAACTAAAAGGCCCAGAGCTCCGGGCACACTGCAGCTGCAAAGGGCATCCCAGGGGCATCACAAAACTGCCACAACCTGGCCTCCTCGAGGGCTTCCTCCTTGCACCTGCCCTAACCCTAGGCTGATTGTCTGCCTTGCCTACGGTTAGGGTTAGCGTTAGGGTTAGGGTTAGGGTTAGGGTTAGGGTTCTGTAAATTTAAAGGCCCAGAGCTCCGGGAACACTGCAGCTGCAAAGGGCATCCCAGGGGCATCACAAAACTGCCACAACCTGGCCTCCTCGAGGGCTTCCTCCTTGGCACCTGCCCTAAACCTAGGCTGATTGGCTGCCTTGCCTAGGGTTAGGGTTAGGGTTAGGGTTAGGGTTAGGGTTAGGGTTCTGCAAACTAAAAGGCCCAGAGCTGCGGGCACACTGCAGCTGCAAAGGGCATCCCAGGGGCATGACAAAACTGCCACAACCAGGTCTCCTTGAGGGCTTCCTCCTTGGCACCTGCCCTAAACCTAGGCTGATTGGCTGCCCTGCCTAGGGTTAGGGTAAGGGTTAGGGTTAGGGTTAGGGTTCTGGAAACTAAAAGGCCCAGAGCTGCGGGCACACTGCAGCTGCAAAGGGCATCCCAGGGGCATCACAAAACTGCAAAATCTGGCCTCCTTGAGGGCTTCCACCTTGGCACCTGCCCTAACCCTAGGCTGATTGGCTTCCCTGCCTAGGGTTAGGGTTAGGGTTAGGGTTAGGGTTCTGCAAACTAAAAGGCCCAGAGCTCCGGGCACACTGCAGCTGCAAAGGGCATCCCAGGGGCATCACAAAACTGCCACAACCTGGCCTCCTCGAGGGCTTCCTCCTTGGCACCTGCCCTAACCCTAGGCTGATTGGCTGCCTTGCCTAGGGTTAGGGTTAGGGTTAGGGTTAGGGTTAGGGTTAGGGTTCTGTAAACTTAAAGGCCCAGAGCTCCGGGCACACTGCAGCTGCAAAGGGCATCCCAGGGGAATCGGAAAACTGCCACAACCAGGTCTCCTTGAGGGCTTCCTCCTTGGGACCTGCCCTAACCCTAGGCTGATTGGCTTCCCTGCCTAGGGTTAGGGTTAGGGTTAGGGTTAGGGTTAGGGTTAGGGTTCTGTAAACTGAAAGGCCCAGAGCTCCGGGCACACTGCAGCTGCAAAGGGCATCCCAGGGGCATCGCAAAACTGCCACAACCTGGCCTCCTCGAGGGCTTCCTCCTTGGGACCTGCCCTAAACCTAGGCTGATTGGCTGCCCTGCCTAGGGTTAGGGTAAGGGTTAGGGTTGGGGTTAGGCTTAGGGTTAGGCTTATACAAACTAAAAGGCCCAGAGCTCCGGGCACACTGCAGCTTCAGAGGGCATCCCAGGGGCATCACAAAACTGCCACAACCTGGCCTCCTCGAGGGCTTCCTCCTTGGCACCTACCCTAACCCTAGGCTGATTGGATGCCTTGCCTAGGGTTAGGGTTAGGGTTAGGGTTAGGGTACTGCAAACTAAAAAGCCCAGAGCTCCGGGCACACTGCAGCTGCAAAGGGCATCCCAGGGGCATCACAAAACTGCCACAACCTGGCCTCCTCGAGGGCTTCCTCCTTGCACCTGCCCTAACCCTAGGCTGATTGTCTGCCTTGCCTACGGTTTGGGTTAGGGTTAGGGTTAGGGTTAGGGTTAGGGTTAGGGTTAGGGTTAGGGTTAGGGTTCTGCAAACTAAAAGGCCCAGAGCCGCGGGCACACTGCAGCTGCAAAGGGCATCCCAGGGGAATCGCAAAACTGCCACAACCAGGTCTCCTTGAGGGCTTCCTCCTTGGCACCTGCCCTAAACCTAGGCTGATTGGCTGCCCTGCCTAGGGTTAGGGTAAGGGTTAGGGTTAGGGTTAGGTTTAGGCTTATACAAACTAAAAGGCCCAGAGCTCCGGGCACACTGCAGCTTCAGAGGGCATCCCAGGGGCATCACAAAACTGCCACAACCTGGCCTCCTCGAGGGCTTCCTCCTTGGCACATGCCCTAACCCTAGGCTGATTGGCTGCCCTGCCTAGGGTTAGGGTTAGGGTTAGGGTTAGGGTTCTGTAAACTAAAAGGCCCAGAGGTCCGGGAAAACTGCAGCTGCAAAGGGCATCCCAGGGGCATCACAAAACTGCCACAACTTGGCCTCCTTGAGGGCTTCCTCCTTGGGACATGCCCTAAACCTAGTCTAATTGGCTGCCCTGCCTACGGTTAGGGTTAGGGTTAGGGTTAGGGTTAGGGTTAGGGTTAGGGTTCTGCAAACTAAAAGGCCCAGAGCTGCGGGCACACTGCAGCTGCAAAGGGCATCCCAGGGGCATCAAAAAACTGCAAAATCTGGCCTCCTTGAGGGCTTCCACCTTGGCACCTGCCCTAACCCTAGGCTGATTGGCTGCCTTGCCTAGGGTTAGGGTTAGGGTTAGGGTTAGGGTTCTGCAAACTAAAAGGCCCAGAGCTCCGGGCACACTGCAGCTGCAAAGGGCATCCCAGGGGCATCACAAAACTGCCACAACCTGGCCTCCTCGAGGGCTTCCTCCTTGGGACCTGCCCTAACCCTAGGCTGATTGGCTGCCTTTCCTAGGGTTAGGGTTAGGGTTAGGGTTAGGGTTCTGCAAACTAAAAGGCCCAGAGCTGCGGGCACACTGCAGCTGCAAAGGGCATCCCAGGGGAATCGGAAAACTGCCACAACCAGGTCTCCTTGAGGGCTTCCTCCTTGGGACCTGCCCTAAACCTAGGCTGATTGGCTTCCCTGCCTAGGGTTAGGGTTAGGGTTAGGGTTAGGGTTAGGGTTCTACAAACTAAAAGGCCCAGAGCTCCGGGCACACTGCAGCTTCAGAGGGCATCCCAGGGGCATCACAAAACTGCCACAACTTGGCCTCCTCGAGGGCTTCCTCCTTGGCACCTGCCCTAACCCTAGTCTAATTGGCTTCCTTGCCTAGGGTTAGGGTTAGGGTTAGGGTTCTGCAAACTAAAAGGCCCAGAGCTCCGGGCACACTGCAGCTGCAAAGGGCATCCCAGGGGCATCACAAAACTGCCACAACCTGGCTTCCTCGAGGGCTTCCTCCTTGGCACCTGCCCTAACCCTAGGCTGATTGGCTGCCTTGCCTACGGTTAGGGTTAGGGTTACGGTTCGGGTTAGGGTTAGGGTTCTGCAAACTAAAAGGCCCAGAGCTTTGGGCACACTGCAGCTACAAAGGGCATCCCAGGGGCATGACAAAACTGCCACAACCTGGCCTCCTCGAGGGCTTCCTCCTTGGCACCTGCCCTAACCCTAGGCTGATTGGCTGCCCTGCCTAGGGTTAGGGTTAGGGTTAGGGTTAGGGTTCTGCAAACTAAAAGGCCCAGAGCTCCGGGCACACTGCAGCTGCAAAGGGCATCCCAGGGGCATCGCAAAACTGCCACAACCTGGCCTCCTCGAGGGCTTCCTCCTTGGCACCTGCCCTAAATCTAGGCTGATTGGCTGCCTTTCCTAGGGTTAGGGTTAGGGTTAGGGTTAGGCTTATACAAACTAAAAGGCCCAGAGCTCCGGGCACACTGCAGCTTCAGAGGGCATCCCAGGGGCATCACAAAACTGCCATAACCTGGCCTCCTCGAGGGCTTCCTCCTTGGCACCTGCCCTAACCCTAGGCTGATTGGCTGCCCTGCCTAGGGTTAGGGTTAGGGTTAGGGTTAGGCTTAGGGTTATGGTTCTGCAAACTAAAAGGCCCAGAGCTCCGGGCACACTGCAGCTGCAAAGGGCATCCCAGGGGCATCACAAAACTGCCACAACCTGGCCTCCTCGAGGGCTTCCTCCTTTGCACCTGCCCTAACCCTAGGCTGATTGGCTGCCGTGCCTAGGGTTATGGGTTAGGGTTAGGGTTAGGGTTCTGCAAACTAAAAGGCCCAGAGCTCCGGGCACACTGCAGCTGCAAAGGGCATCCCAGGGGCATCGCAAAACTGCCACAACCTGGCCTCCTCGAGGGCTTCCTCGTTTGCATTTGCTTGGAGGATGTAAAGGAGGTTTTGTAGTAGATCTATTTTTCAATTTCCTTTTTGTGGAAATCATCTGTTTAAACTGTAGCTCTGAGGTGGAGTCGAGTTCGTCAATATTCAGAGCAGTAAGAGAAGGCAATGAGCAGAACTTTAAAAAAAAAAAAATCAGACTGGATGCAGGTAACACTTCTTTCACCATGTAGACAGTCCATCAGTGGTGCCAGTTAGCAGTCTCTGTCCTTCATGGTGCTGAAGACCCAAGAGGCTGAAGCCCTGAGCAACCTGGTCTGAACTATAACTGACAGCTGTGAGCAGGAGGATGAATTCAAGATGTCCTAAGGTTACTTCAAACCTGAATTATCACATGATTCAAAGTTTTTGCATTTTTTTAAAGTCACATATTTGAAATTAAATAGTACATCTATCCTTTAAATTAAGGGACAACACAGAAGGCTTGTATGGAAGTAAAAATACTAAGTGCACTCTCTAGTTCTAAAGAAGCATAGAACTGATCAGAAAGCTAGGTTAGCTGTTGAAAAGTCTGTGATGTGGGATGCTGCTGATACAGTTTTGATAAAGGATAATGAGAACCAATAACGTCCAGTTGCATGCCATCACTAAAACATTGAACCATTTTCTAGACAATAGTAAAAAAAGGAATTCTGATGAAACTCCCAAAGAGATGTTCAGCTATCTATGTAGCCTTATTGGCTATGAGACTGGATTTCTTCTTCTATTTTAACATATCAGCAATAAAAAAAAAACCTACTTAGGAGAAAAGATTTCCCTGTGCTGACTAGTGAAAATAAGAGAAAAATAGAGATAATTTGAGGCAAATTAGAATACACAGAGAAGAAAACATAAAAATCTATCAGTTTGCTTATCAAATTTTTAAGAGAAGTTGAAGATAAGACTTGGAAGGAACCCAGTGATCTCTAGTTTGAAAGATTTCTATAAAAAAACAGTTACTTTTTCTTTTTAGATGCCTATTCTAATGAAAATTACTAAAAACTTTGCAGCAAATTGGAGGTGCCAAAAGCATTTGGTTTAATCAGCTAGAATCATTGTTACTCATAGAGTATTGAAGTGCACTGAGAACGATCTGTCTCAATAAGGTGGTATTTTAATATCAACGTCAAGAAGAAACAATGTGGAAAATGTCTGCAATGAATGTGGTAAAGACACTAACTGAAGAAATTAGCTCTTCATAGCCCCTAAAACCATAAAAAGACTAACTGAGGGATGGAGGAACAAAAAAACAGTGAAAAAGCAGATTGATAGCCTAATCATCAAGGAGCAACACCAGAAATGAGAAAAAATATAAAAACCTTGACTCTCTGTGCAGACACATCAGATATGTTGAAACCCAATTAAGACATAGTTCTGCTTAGTTATAGTAGGCATAAGGTTAGTGACAAAGAAATTGCACATCAGGAGGCATTGAGTGCCACTGTATTCATACTTTGAAGTGGAATAGTTATTCATCCCTCTTGCAGGGATTTCAATTTCCTCTGAGAACCTGCTACTCCAGTTGGTGAGTGAGGGTATTTACTCAATGAGTTGGTGAGCAGCAGCAGCAGCCATCAATTGATGACAAACAGTCGTGAAGGTGTAGAACAAGAAAAAATGGCCTGATCTTCAACAATTAAAACATATCTATTCCAATATAATGAGTAAAAACCCTTTCCCCCAAAGTTGAAAAAGTTATATTCTACATAGCAAAAAAAGTTTTTATCTTCTCACTGATGGCTTTTGTAACTTCATGAACATCTGGAATAGCTGATATATATTATTAATCTTCTTTGAAGCATAGGGATGGACTGATGTGCAGCTTTATGAATCTGAACTTTTAAAATTATGATGAATATTATTTGTGTTAAGAAAATACAGTTATGCAATCCTAAATGTTGGATTCACATAAGTACTTTGTAGTTTTGCGAGTTTGTGTTTGTGTGTTATAAAAGATCTTCATTAAATGTAGACTACGAGTCTGTTCAATAGAATACAGGGGATGCCGTCTGTGCTATGCAGATGTCAATGAAAGGACTCTGCCTTGTGGGAAACCATCCTAGCTCTGAAAAATCTCAATCCTTGGAAATTGAGGGGAAATTGAGGGAAAGAAATAGTGTATTGCACTTTTATAGACTCCTCTTTGCTTTCCCTCTGAGGCTTATGAAATAGGATCCTTTTGTTGGCAAAGTTTGCTCCACATATAGGTATTTTACTGAATGACCAGTAATGAAACTGCTAAGGAAAAAAGTTAGAAAATTATTCAGTCTATTCTGGGGTTGAATTTGCTTGAGTTGGATTCCTAAAAGGAAATTGTTGAATTCTGAACTAATCACTGCCTGCTCTGTTTTATTCAGTGGAGAAAGGTACTTCCAGCAGAGATTCTTCCTGGCTCAAGATGACTGTCTAAACTTAATGAGACAGATTGTCCTTTGCAGGTGTCTATTTTCACTAAGCTGCAGGAAGTACCTAGGGTTATTATTTTAGCCTAAAATAACTAATTGTTTGATGTCTAATCTTAGGTAAGATAAATCCTATCTTCAATGCCTTTTCATTTATTTACTTTACATTTCAGGGTAAATATTTTCATACGAAGAGTAAAAATAAAAATTGTAAGCTGTGGCATAATATAAATTCTCATGAAGGCACTGAGAATCTTACATTTGCTGTCTGTGAGACTTGGATTAGACAAATAATTTCCTCCTTTGATGGAGTCTCTGGAGAATTCTCATTAAACTAATTATATGTGGAGTTTGTAGGCTCTAGACATTCTCTCCTTAAATCCATCTTTTCCTTTATGTACATGCCAAGCATAGACTCTAGAGATGAGATTCAACCATACAGTTTTAGCTGCCTTACAATCATGTGGACTAAGCTAGTCATCCAGGCTTATTCAGTATCAATGCAGATACATGTTCATGCCCACAGGGCAGCCCCTCTTGGATAAGAGCCTTAGGGATAATTTGCCTTCTGGAAGTGCCTGCCTTATTACACAACAGAAGCAGGGCAAACAATTTACATTATTTTTCATAGCTTCACAGATGCTTAACAGATAAATAGAAGAGGCAGACTGGCTCATTCTCAATGCTACGAAATGAAATATTGTGTTATGGTGCAAACTGAAGCGAGACTGCAAACTTAAATTGAACCGATTGTGGGTGAATTTTTTAAAAAATAATTCTGATACTTGTAAAATGCCTTTTTACTCCCAAGAAAATGATGACTGTTTTCACGACATTTTCACTATTTGATTGAACAATACAGCAAAAGAGGAAATTGCCAGCTACAGGAATATTCTGAAACACCTCTGTTTAGTTGCTTCATAGGCAGCTCACATTCAGGTGATTATTCACCTAACAGCATCTCAACACCTCTTGTTTTTTTTGTTGCTATGAATGAAGGAAGAAGTAGTGTGACAACACTGTTAACCAAACATTTTCAATGCACCATTTGACTGGTTGATTGGCTTTTCAACTAATGGCATACTAGTCTGGTTCTAGAACGTTCTGGTTCTGGTCCATCAACAAGAGTTAAAAACCCTCATAGATATAAATAAAATGAAAACTTTATTTGTAAAAAGCCTGAGTAAGCTTTGGCAAAAATAAAGAGATTTATTCTGTTTTTATAATAATTTTAGTTACTTATTCTACTGATGGAAGCACTTGCAGGACAAGATGTCATGCTGGTCAATGATTACTTAGTAAAGACTACTTAATAGAAATTCTCTCATACTGCTCCCTTTCACTCTTTGTATATAAGAAATGCTGTCTCAACAGAAGTAGATAAATTCTGTTTTATATCACATAGGTAGAATAGTATTTCCTATTGTCCTTGAAAGTAGCTTTATGTGAAGGTAGGACTTAGTGTGTATTTGAGATCATAGATTTGACCCTTAAAAACGGGTTAGAATTGGTCCCCTGGACTTGACTGTTTCCAATACTGAAGAAGATATTGAAGCTACTCTTGGCAGCAGTTTGTCAAAGCTCACTCTTTCCTTATCTCACTAGTCTTTCCACTTGGATCTTTACAAGATGTTTTTGTATGGGTAATACGTAATGACAGTCTGGTGTGTGTTTGCCTAGTTAGTTGTCTGACTGTTTGCACCTCAAACAACTGCGGCACAACTAGACAATTTCAATCACATTTTCCTTTAAATTTGGCAAACTCTTGGTCTTCAAAAGGTTATTAAGTTTCTGTACTTTTTGTGAAAGATGACAGCAAAATAAAGGATATACTCCCAGCTGAGCTGTTCTTGAGAGAAAAGCTGCAGTATAAACACAACCTTTATTCAATGTCATATAATCCACACAGAAAAGAAATCATGGACACTTCAGATAAAGGGAGAGCTTTAAATTGGACTCCTCTTAGGCACTGGCATAAGGATCAAATCCATGGAAACCAGGATTCATTAGCTGAGCACTCACAAAATTACCTCTTCTTTTTTTCCTACTGGTTTTCTCATCATGTCCTTGGGCTTCAGTTTGAGTGGCTTTATTTTTTTGATTATGGGCTGGTTTTGTTTGGATTTGTTCATTTGATTTTCTTTTTAGTTTTCCTACTTTAGCATTGTTTAAAAGGTATTTTGCGGTTTTCAGCATGAAGCTTAGTATTCCTCTAAGTAAGGGGAAATTTTTCCAGATATAAAATGCATTATTATCATGCGCTTTTTTAGCTCAAATGAGCCATTTCACCCATTAATTAATTTATAAATATATGGCATGTATACGTACATGAATCCTAGGCCTTACTATATGCTATGCTGTGATCCCACATTTCTGGGCCAAAAGAATGGAATAGTAAATGAAGAATTAGTAAGAACTGAGCAGTCCTTAACCAGTACATCCATTAACTTTCTTTCAAAAACCAGATTTCCTGGGGGAATGATGGAGGCAAAATTGTTGAGGTTTTTTTAGCTGAAAATCACATTTTACACATAGGAAACATGATTTTGAGAACCACAGTGATTTTGACAAACACATTGAAGAATGCAAGGAAAAAAATGTGCTTCAATTCAAAGTTTCAAAGAAAAAATAATGTTAAAATATTGCTTTAAAATAATTTTGAAATTAAGTGCCATTTCTAAAATTACTTTAGTAACTAAATGTATAATGACATAAAAATGTCCTTTAGGGAGAAATTTCAAAATCTCATATTTTGAGGGTAGGAATAAAAAGTCCTTGGAAAATGTATACATTTCATGCAATGGAAACTCATTTTGAATTACAACTTTTTGGAATTTATTTTTTAATAATTAGAATACTGATAGAAAATCACCCAATTTTTGAAGGAAATCACCTAATTAGGAAACAGAAATGAGGTTCAAAAGGTCTTGTAGCTTACTTCCCTAACATGCAGAAGGATAGCTGAAGGTATATTGCCATTGAAAGTAATTTTTGATGCTGTTTTTTGCAAACTTGTAAAGAGAAGAATTTAAATTGTTAAAATATTCAAAGTCATATATTAAAGGATAAGCTGGCTGCAACAGGAAAGCGGTATAAGTCTAAGAATACATAAAGATAAACTGGTAGGATACAATTCAGTCCTGGAAAGTTAATTTATCTGGGCTTTAAAGCGACTATATAGAGGAATAATTCTCAGAGAATGTAGAAAAAGAGTCCTCCTAAAATATGACATAGGTAGTTAACTAGCTGAAATGAAAAATCTTCCATGGAGAAAGATCACATTACTTCTCCAGCCCAAATCTCTTTATCCCATGGATGTAGCTGTACTAAGGGAGCTCCAGGGCTAATTACTCATTCAGGAATATTACCTGGGATTTACCTGACTGCCATGGCTTTTCAAACATCATGCAGATTGGCTTGACAACTACATCAGTCAATTCCTTCAGGACTTTGGGCTGCATCTCATGGAGTGCCACAGACTTATGTATGTTCATCTTCCTCAAGTGGTGATGAACCTGATGTGCTCTCACACAGGAGGGACTTTGCTCCCTTAGTCCTTATCTTGCAGATATACATCAGAAGCATTAATCAGTTCCACTTAATTATGTATTGGACAGCCTGTAAGACGAGTTAAAAGAAGGTACCTTTAATTTGTGTACTGACTCAAATGAAGCAATTTGGAAAACAGAGAGTTGAGTTCTCCTGTTACTAGTAAAATCTAAATTAAATTCTTTCCAGATTTCACAGCAGCTCAGTAAAAATGACACAAATTTCTGGCTAGCTTATATAATAAATTTTTCTAGTTTGAAAAAAATGCCTAGTTTTTTCTAATGCTATCTTCATAGGAATCAGCGGTAGTTAAAAAAGGGCAGCCAAACTGCCCAAAAAATTTTAGCGAATGATCACCCCCTACATCTGCCAGTCTGCCTTGTACTTTTTAGCATATTTTGCAATCCTAAGCAATTTTCAGTATAGGATATCATAGAAGTTTGCAGCATACAGCATGCAGCAAACTTTCAGCAATCCTGAACTACTTGTTCCCTCAGGTAGTTCTCAAAAAGATGTTTATCCACCACATTACAGCCATAAATTCTTTTGTAAATATGATGAATTTAAACATGTTTATAATTTTGATTAGAATTAGACAAGTAATTTGTTTAAAACAATGGCTAAGACAAACTATAGATCATCCTTTACATACATTCCTTAGATGTAGATTGCCAACCAAAGTCAGACTATGAAACTTCGTTTTCTTTATCAACCTTTTTTGTTAATTAAACTTTCTTTACTATCTTCATTAGAATTCATTAGGTCAGTTAGTTAATTTTATGCAAGTCACATAATGGCTAATGATTCATGTGCTCAGAGAATGAATGGTCTCCTAAATTACCTTTTTTTTCCTTTCAAAAATAATTTTACTTTGTGATTTAACTACTTCTCCTAGTCATCAAATAAAAGGAAACCTTAGTGCTCATATGAAACATATTTAAATCAAACAACTGTTCGTGAGTGAAAAAGACCACTAAGCAGCTGAGTCAAATTCCATGTTCTAATTTGGTAAGCACTGTCTGGATCAAGATAGTATACTATTTTACAATGTCTTACCTATAATTTCCATTGAAAAATAACTTGAAATAACGTGTGAAATCACCAGGGTTATATTATGATATGAAATTTGGATGATAATGTCGTTCTGAGATATAGAAAATTTTAATATGTATTGTTGAACTATGATCCCAGTACAGCACCTTAACTGTGACCTCAGCCCTCTTCTCTACAGACAAACTTGTCCTATTAAGGCTCTGCCTGCTTGTCTGGCTTTAGTCCTCCATTTCCAAACAGACTTGTAGAGTAACTGCCTAAGAGATAAGAAGGCTGGTGAGATTGTTTCTACTGTACCACTTCCACTGAACGTAGGTTTTCTGATGTGAAGTAGATTTCAGAATTACCTACTGTTCCTATGAATATGGGGCAATGACAGAGTTTAAAGCTTACAAAACTGTTTTGATGATTAATATAGACATAATTTTTCTCAAAGTCAAAGTGCTTTCTCAGCCTATTGTTGTATTGAAGAAGTTAAGAAGCTAAGACATTCAGAGTGGCTTATAATACTTTATACATGACTTTTGTCAGCTTTATTATAGTATGTGCTTTAAATCCTTTGGCATAGCCACGGTCTACTAGACCATCTCATTTCTGAAATGCCTCTAAATATGTATTTACATGAAAGCATAATAGTTCCAAGGAAGCAATTATGGCCAAGGAAGTTAATAACCCATGTTTAAAAAGTCCAGAAATTTTTGCATTCTTCTCAGTTAATTCAGATGTTACGTTTCTATAAAGTAACTAATTTTATTCTCAATTAACCATTCTTTTAAACTAACCTCTCATTGAATTAATTCAGTAGCATGTTAAATTTAAGGTGTGTCATCTCAGCTGCTGTTGAAGGTAATGAAAATATCCCAACTAAATTTTATTAAAACTGAACACAATGTGAACAACATAAATTTCTGGGGGGAAAAAATTCCATATGTAAACCAAAGACAGGAATGTCATACTGTAAAGCAATAATTGAAAAATGCTGTTTTAGCAGGACCGTTGATAACAAACAGAATCATGGAATCATAGAATGGTTTGGATTGGAAGCAACCTAAGGAAAATCTAGTTCCACCCCCCCTGCCATGGGCAGGGACACCTCTCAGAAGATGAGGTTGCTCAAAGCCCCATCCCACCTGGTCTTGAACACTTCCAGAGACAAGGCATCCACAGCTTCTCTGGGCAACCTGTTTGACTGCCACATCACTCTGACAGCAAATAATTTCTTTTTATTATCTAATCTAATCCTACCCTCTTTCAGTTTGAATCCATTCCCCCTTGTCTTGTCACTACATGCTCTTGCAAATCCTCTAACTTTCCATCTTTTTGCATCTTATTTCTTTTAAGATTATAAAAAGACAGTAGCTAAAAATTCAAAATAAAAACACCATCCACATGTCAGATACATCAATGATAACCTACATAAATTTATTAGACTATCAACTTTAAAATTATTTGTCTAATACAAATTTCAAACCTTTATCATAAATTTTCAAGCATGCAATAAATAGCTTTTGTTCAAAATTTATTTATATTTTTTCAGTTTTCTCTTAGTCTGCTATTTGTCCATAAGGAAAATTAAACACAGATTCTTCATGGAGTTTTTCTTTATATTTGGAAAAGGAAAAAATTCCTGTGCCTTTTTATCTGTCTCCTCATACTTAAACACATGGAAGAGAAATCAAAATCTGCTATAGATATAACCAACACAGAAAAAGAAGATTTTTTTATATGATTAAGAGTGAAGCAGGCCCATTTTCAGATGAACAAACTTTTGCCTGGAATACCCATTTATCTGCATAATTCAGAGCAGTTAACAATTATTTCTGAGCACTTTGTTTCATCTAAAAGAAATTTACATTTTCTTCAGCACATGAAGCTGATAATTAGTATCTATACCTGATGTAGATCTTACCCAGAGCTTTTATACAACATGATATTCTCTTTTCATGGGATCACACCCTGGGAAATGCATTTTTACCTACATTTTCTGACTGATATGTCTAGGTTTCTGAGTGCTTTTTAATTTTTTTTTTCCCCACATAAACTATCATTTGTAACCATTTTCACACTTGGCAGTTTTGCATCCTGTTTTTCCTGAAAGTCTCCATTCAGACTCACTCTGGATGTTTGCCAGAACCAAAACAATTCTCATTCTACTTAAAATGCTTGCCCTCTTATACATACATGTCTGTAATGGGTAATAGATCCGAATTTAACTTTACAGGACGATGAGCTAGGCATATCTGTCTCTCTGATCCATTAGGCACTGGGGAGCACAGATCACCGTAGGAGACACACTCCATTGATGCCTTCCCATTTTGCTAATACTCAGCTTTTAACTGACATCAGCACCGTGTGGTAAAATTGCTTCCAACCTCATTTAAACAGCTGCACGTTTGAACAGACTTAAATGATGGGTTTTAGTAAATTGGTGAAGCATAAGTTTGCGTATGCATAAATTAACCTGGCCAAAAGCCAGCTTTTAAGAAATCCATTCTTACTTAGCTGCTGAAAATAAATGCCTTCTTTCCAGGGGTAAGGGAAAGAAGGTAGGGGCAGTAAGGGAGCTCTTACTTAACGTCCTGTTGATTTCAGCCTCCCAAATGATGCACACCCTTGGTGTGCCCAAGCCTGTGGATTGAGCAGATCAGTGCTGACCTACTACCTCTGACCTCACAGCTGCTCAGGCTTTACTTTCTCAGTGCTCACTGAACTGAAAGAACGCTTTGGAGCTCCTGCCTGATTTTCACAGCCTTCCTATGGCAGTACAATATCCACTGCTGTTTCCCTTTCATTGAAGCGTATCTTTCATATTTCCCCCCTTTCCTCACTCACAGTAGTCTACACATGCTTCATTATAATTTCTTTCTTTCTTTTTTCCACAGAAATTTCTCTTTTGCAGCATTAATATAAACTGTCCTCCAAAGATTTCAGCAGGCTGCTTATATAAATCAAAACATATGAAATCTTAAAGAATGAAAAACAGCCCTGAAATCTTACTGGAGATTCTTGAAAGCATTTCTTTTCTTCTGCCCCCCTCCTCCTGCTTTTGGATTTTTTAAATTTTTTTTCAAGTTGGTTTTTTTTTTAATATTTAAATCATTCTTCAAATTGAGTTATTTTGGTAAATGAGGCCGAATCAAAGACTGCCTTATAAACTCTAGTTGAAATAGATTGTGATTTACTTCCTTCTAATCCTAAACTTTCAGCAGCTTTAACACATATTTGTGAAAATTAGCTTCTTAAATAACGTTTTTTTTCCTTTTTCCTGGAAATGCTAGATGCTCCATCTAGTGGACTAATTGAGCACGATTGAAACTTATCACAGGTGGAATCCTTTTAAGTGTCAAGAAAAAAAAATAACCTTATTGAAACAAATAAAAAGAAGAGGAGAAAAAAAGAAAAATGCGGATTTAAATTTGTACACAACATGTAGACGTCTAAGCAATAATTACAAGCATTTTAATGCATCATAAGAATTTATTCTCTTCACAAGCAATACCTCATTGAGATGGCCCATTGTTGCCATGGCAATATGTCATAAATTTCTGTCAACTACCTAAAATAGCTGCAGATCACAAGGTATTCAGGTTTTGGTTTATTTAGTTATTTTAAGTGCTTTATATCCTTTTAAATTTCATTAGAAATAAATTATCTTTGCTTTGTAATTTGTAGGCACCTTTGCTGAAATTTGATGAACAAACCAACATTTATTATATTTTTTAGACTGTGAAATGTTCTACATCTTGTATAAAAAAACTTGTGTTAAAATACCTTAAAATGTATATACATTTCTTCCTTGACTGATATATATTTCTTTCCTCTAATTTATGCTCTGAGCTTTGATAAGGCTGGAAGAATGTGCTGTGTTGTTGTGGCTTCTTTATGGATCTTAGTCACCATTCCTGTCATTATTTATAATAAGATTTTCACCATGGTCAAACACTTATTGTGCCAGTGAAAGAAAAATACAATATTGAGTTTAAAAACGCTAAAGAGCAGGCCATCATTAAATTGAGAAAGAGTCATATCTGTACAGGAAAGGATAATTAAGAGGAAGTGTGAATTCATCTACAATATCACCTACTCACCAAGGTGCTCTACTCATCAGTGTGATTGAAAGCTGCCACCCATGACAGAAATGCTACACAGATCTGCTTGAAATGATATCACGATATTTGGGATTGCAGCATTTGTATCACTAAAAAGGCAGCAGCATATTTTAATTCTTTGGGGAAGCATTAAAATTTTATAGAAACATCCCCACAATCAATTTAAAACTATCTTTGAATTTGTGGGGGTGGGGATTTCAGGTTGAAAAGCAATTTTTTTTCTTTCTTTTTTCATTTGTTTTATTCCTTCCCCCCTCAGCTTAACCTTTCTGTCTATGCATATATTTGCATTTTGTGCAACAAATCAAAGAAATCAAAGTCACTTATTTACTCTGCACATTGGCATATGATTACAAACAGCAAGACTATGCCTCTTTTCCATTCTGCTTTGATAGATGCGTATTAAAACCAGGCTGCGCAACCACTGCTTATCAGAAACTTGTGCTGTGTTTTTGTGATGTAATTTAGTCTGAAATACTTAATATCATTAACATTCTACTCAAGCCTCACATACCTAATGCTGCAGACTCTATAGCTACCAAAGCCAAAGACATAAACAGGCTTTAGTGTCCTGAGGAAAAAAAAGCAACCTCACATTTGGTAGTTGACGACCCTATTCATTGATAGAGTCAGCCTTGTTTGCTGAGCGTGAGAGGAGATTTACAGAACAGAAAAGACTATATTCAACATTCATGAGCTGGGGCATTTATTATAAATTACTCATTAAATACATATTTTGCCTATAAATGAGCCAACTGAAGGTAATTTTAATATATACATAGCTCAATTTCTAAGAAAACTATTATAATTATGGTAACAGGCCTCAACATTCATTGCTGCAAAAAAATAAAACAGACCCAGAAAATTTATTATAAAGTCCTTTATGTCCCTTTTTTCCCTTTTTTCCCCCCCACAGTTCTAAAAATCTCTGAAAGAAAAATCCAGAACTTTCACTATATACACAAGGTGAAAAGGCATATGAAGCTTTATTTTAAGTTCACTTATTTTCATGCTGCAAAACACTTAAGCAATAAATAGTAAGAGGAGATTCACAGAATATGACAGCAGTTAAAATTCTTGGTGTATATATATACACACACACACACACATATATATATATATATATATATATATATATATATATATATACACACACATACACGTATATCTCCATACGTGGATACAACTGAAGCATCTCAAAACTGTATTTGAGGGGAAAAAAAAAAAAGTCAGGCCAATTGTATCAGCCTAGGCTCACCTCTAAAATATAAATCACAGAGCATACTTCCTGGAGGGGCAAAGTAGGTATAAAATTACTACATCGTGATTTACACATAGTATAAAAAAAAATTACACAATGATTATAAGAAAATCAAGCTTCTTGCTGATATACAAGCTGCTTTTCCAACCATAAGTGGAAAGGATATAAAAAGGAAAAAACTGTATTAAAAAAATAACTTATCCAGTTTTGATATTCTAATTAATAATCTGCATTCCATACAGAAAATTATATCTAGGTCCTTCCATTTGGTTAATACCTCAATCTCTCCTTTTCATGCTTTTACAGTTGAAAACAATGTGTTACCAAGTTCACATGCAGATCAAGACTTCTCTGATGTCACGAACCCTGAAGCTTTTCCCCTTTGCCTGGCTGTCCAGTACTGTGAATGCTGGAATGGAAATAAAACATACTGCTGGTAAAAAATTAAGTAGTATATTCAATAAATGTAGTATTTTCTCCAGAAAAAAACCAATTTTGCTCAAGCTATGAAAATGGTTTAAAAGAATGAAAAATAACTGCAAATCAAAAGATATTTACTAGATGGAATTGTTTTACTTTTATGTCAAGGATTTAATTTTACACCTTCTTTTAAGCTAACCATTCTATTTTCAGGTGTATATCTGAATGGAACTGAAATCCTACCCAGGGCAGTTTCTAAACATAACTAGTAGTTCTCCACAGAAGGAAGAAACAGCAGAAATACCCTTTTTAGAAAAAGTTATCACAGGTACTGCCTCAGCTTTAGTGGTTAAATATCTTTCATGAAAGTTCTTCCACAGGGGACTAGTGTTATTTTTTCCATCAGAATAAGTTACAGTTTATTTATTTTTATGTTATTATTTTATTATCATTTAGTTTAGTTTAGTTTTCTAAAGTGTTTTTTGTTGTTATAATACATGTCAATGCTATGGTACTCTTTTTTCCAAAATCAAAAAAATATAATATAATTTATCTTATTAGAAAGTTGCATGCTCATGCCTTCTGTCACAGACTATCTTGACAATCTTTTCCCATCTGCTTAGAAATCCAGGTTAATTTTGTTGAGATTGAGACCACAGAAAGCTGATCCCAACAAAAGACTGTTTATCCCAAAGACCTCTTGACTGTGGAGTCAAGGGAGAGGGCAATTCTCACAATAAGCATAAAAGCAATTTTAGGCACCTGATTACTACAGTTTCAAACCTAAAGTTACTCATAAGCAGGACTTTGTGAAATCCCCTTAATTCCACCCTTGGGTACTCCTGGACCTCTGGATTTATGACAAGAACTGGCTTCTCTTGAGGTGTTTGACTGATTTACTATGGCTAGTGCACTGGCTTCCAGCTGCAGGAAAACTGAACCGTGATGTGGCATCTGAACTGTCATACAACATAACATATAATGTCATTGCTTTCAGTTTGCCTTATCCAGAATTTGCAAAGCTTTGGTTGCCACCTACCAATCCAAACCTTTAGTCTGGCAGAATACAAGTTTCACTGTCTAAAATGTCACCTAAAATCAGTGCATGAAATACTAATGCAGTATTACTATGCAGGAATGAAAAGCAGCCTTTTGAGCCCCTCCCATGTCACTGGGGCTCTAACTTATTTCACTCAGTCTAGTCCTGTCCTAACTACCCTCAAAAAACCAACAAGAAACCAGAAAATTAAAAGAAAAAAAATCCAAATCCACAAAACCTCCCAAAAATTTAATAGAAAAAGGGCAATTATTGAAAGTTTGAAATACCTTATATTAGTTTTTAAGTAAAGTCAGTAATATTCTTAAAATGACATTATTATTGATTAGCTAAAATGAATGACAGATATCAATGAAATTCATATTAGGAAAATGCCAGTTTGGCTGACTTTCCCTCTTTAAACTGCATCTCAGAACCACTTGTAAGAAGGACGCAGCAATAATGGACAAGACGAATCAATCAATCGATTGCAATATTTAAAAAAAAGTAAAAAGGAGTTGAACTAATAATACTAAATACTTCCTGGGTGAGCAATACAATCCATAAAAAAGTATTTCTATAATCCTCACACAGAATTTCTACATAAATCCATAGCAGAGGTTTATCTAATTCAATATTAGCTGTTAGGGAATATTACCTGTAAACCAATGGTACAGTGCCTTTATTTTGACTAAACAGGAAGCTCATTTGCCTAGTTCCAGAACTACAGTTTTTTCTTTTAGGGTTTGTGAGTTATCATAACAGAATGACAATATCATTTTTGGCAGATATGAGTTATTTCTGCAACAGAGATTTTACTTAACTCAGTAAAAGCTTTCTACTATTTTTAGAGACAAATCTTCTAGAAGTGATTTTTCATTAATATTTCAACAGGCTAATAACAATAACCCTGACCGTATTGTTCATCTATCCTTCTTTAGAAGACAAAAATTTTTTGTAGGGATCTTTAAATAGTATTATCTTAAGAAAAAAAGCCACACTGAATTATCAAAATATCAAATTAACTACCAAAATATCAAATTAATTACCTATCTGATAAATATTTCATCTCCTACTGGTGAATACTATGTTTGGGCATAATTTATTCATCCAATAATATAACAGTTATATAACTATATATATATTATAGTTATCTAATATATACAGAAGGTGGAAAACTCACTTCATTGAAATCATTATTTCAATGAACTTGGAGTTGTTTCCATCAATGCCTGAACATGCTATCAGTCATCACAATTCTACAATCAGATTTCTTTTTTCACTCATTGTGTCAGAAGATATTTTGCCAACCTTCTCAAGAAGTTCTTGTTTATGATAATATTGATTTATGAAAGAAAACTTTCTTTTCTTTAGTTTACATCTCTGTCAATTACTGCATGACATGGGTGTAAAAATAAACAAAAATATGACATTCTTTCAATAAAGTTTAGAATATTTATTCAAAATTTTCGTTTGGTTTTATTCTTAGATTTTTTTCCACTTTAGTATGTTTCTACCCTAATTAGCCAATTTTAGAAACAGAAAAACTTGCATGATCACAGTATTTACTGTATGCATATGAATGTGCTCCAATCTCTCCTAAGTGTCTATACCTGTAGCAGTAATACATAAGAAGAGAATCTGTTTATTTTTCAGTCTCACATACCCAAACACTTGGCACTGCATGAATCATTAAAACTAATGGAGTCCTGAAACATTGCCAGACACTTTCATTGTTTAGGGCTTGTTTTTGCTCACAGTGGTTTCAGCTGGACTTTTGCCATTAATTTCAAAGTAGGAATAGGTCCTTAGAATAATCTCATTTTTCCTGAAGTTTCCATAGCAGATCACTTTGCTAATTGAACAACATCATAATTTTATCTTTGCATTGTCCATTTCTTCAAGTTTAATTATTGAATCAAATTCTTGAATTCTGTGTTTATGCTAATGATGGGTATTTTTTGTTGTTTTCTGTCTCTCTCAAATGAATGTCTAATTCATTTAACTAATGAATACATTGAATACTGCTGGCACACTAAGCACATAGTTTGTTCTACCTCGTCATCTATGTATCTGTGTATTTTTATCCATAGATAGAATACCTTAGCTCTCACCATGAATGTTTATACAGCTGAGAAAATTGCAATAGTTTGGTGCATGAACCATGGCTAAAATTTTCTAGTTATGCTAAACAATGATCTAATGTGGCTCCTGACCATTTTATCACATAGTCAAATTCATGGATTCTTGGCATGTCAATCAAGCAACATTCTTAGATCTCCAAGAAAAACAATGCAATGTTGTATCTGTGGTAAAATGCCTCAGAAATTTGGATACTGGGAATTCGGACAATGAGCACCAACTTTCTGTGGTAAAACTGCAGGATCATATTTAACTTCCTCAGAATATAGTTTTAGTAGGATTTCCTGCAACTAAAAATAGAGACTAGAAACGATGTAACATGTTCTTTAATTATGTTACCTTTCTAATGGTGCCCAAAATCTGAACAATATGGTATCTTTACATAGATTTTGTAAAGGATCATAGAATTTTACTGCAGAATCAATTTAATTTTATCCTTCAGGATCATTGATGAGCATTAAATGGGGGTGAAAAATATCGTAAGATAAACTTTGAATCAGGCTCTCTTCTATTTGGTTTTCAGAAAGAGCTCAAATTATACCAGATTTATCACTTTCATTGCAACTCTAAAGCAACATGTTTTGGCATTTCAGCCCAAAGTGCCTTTTCTTTGGACATAATTGCATTCTCTGACCCTTCTGGACTATTCAAGCCTGCTTTTGTGAACAAATTATATTTGATTAACCTATCATTTATGTATGGCTGTTCAGGTGCTACCGTGTCAGGACATCACATTATTAAGAGTAAGGAACATGTGTTCAAAAATTTTAAGAACGTAAAAAAAGCAGGTATGGAAAATTAAATGAGATAATGGTTGTGGCATCAAAAAAAAAAAAGTTTCTTACTGTCATTTAAGCAATATTGCTCTATTTCTCTCCATAATATGAACAAAAAAAGAGATCATTGCATTTTTTTGTCTTGAGTAGAACTCTGTTCTATGGTATATTTCATATAAAGCACATAACCAGCTTTTTTTTGTAACCTTTTCATTAAATGATGTACATCAGTATCTTGTGATCTCCCTTAGAGTTTTCAAGTATGTTCAGTTTATTTATGTCAATTATTATCACTCATTTACATTGCTTTCTGCTGGAGAAAATGAAGGACTGCATATTTTCCTTTGTAATTTTGCCTACTTAACTTTTCATTAAACATTGAATTGAGAGGTAGTGGCTATGTCACTTCTGTTTTATGCATCATGAGCAAATAAATTTTTATCAAGTTATTACTCACAGCTTTCTCGAAAGAGCAAATTCAATGGCAGTTATCAACTGACATTAGGGATCTAGAAGGAAGAATTTCAACACAAAACATGGGGTTTGGTCAGTATAATACTCCAAGATTAAGGGTTGTATTTCTTGGTAAAATTCTGGCTGTCAAGCTCTCAAAAAAACTGTCAGTCTTTTACACTCCACAAGACTCTTAAAACTTTGAAAAAGTAAGTCAACATTCTTTGCAATATGTTTTAAGGACCCCCCTCACTTTGCAGTTAGGAACAAGAAAAGCATATCGAAACAAGTTGTCTGTCTCCAATGAAACAAGCCTTATTCTTCTGTCAGGGGAGGAACAGCTATGAGGGGAAAAAGTCAGAAATATTTGAATGAATTCTTAAAAATAATTAATGTAAAAGACATATTGGTGTTTTAGTAGTGTTTAAATATTTCACAGAATTTCATCTTGGATAGATTTCTAAAGAAAAATATTTATTTTTTTTTTATGCTCTTGCCGTTTATCAGAATATAATAGGAACTTCTGGCAGCTATGATACCAAGATGAGTCTGATAGTGACTGTTTTTCACAAAGGTAATGTTTAACATTACAAATGAATTACAGAAATGGTTGTTATGAACCACAGTAGAATACAGGTCAAGGTCCTCTCTGACTCTTGAAGTTAAATATTAATATCTACATAATTTTTTCATACTAAAAATATATTTGTTCTTCATTTGTGCAAATTCTGATCAATGTTACGTTAATTCTTCTAACTTAATCATAGAATCAAGTAACTCATAATTAATACACAATGAAGAAAGATTTACTAATATATTCTTCAAAGAGTCATAACTGTATGCATGAAGAAAATCCAAATATATTATATAAGTAAATATTTTTTTACATAATAATCAAAGTATTTTTAAAATAGTTAGATGCAATTGAATCAGAGAAGTTGAGAATAAACTGTTTGCATACAGGGGCTTGTATACTCTTCTCAAATTGACTCCAGCCATTACTTAGACATATGGGAAATTAATTTAATAATTTCCACCTAAGGAACATTTTTAGAATTCAGTGAAATAAAACCACATAGAAAAACAGAAGTGTGATTCAGCAATTCATCTATTCACCCATTGTGGATGCCTACTTTGAGAAAAGATGAATCATTCCCTTGAAGTGTCATGCCTTTTCATTGACTATAAAGAGGATCTAGATGGGCTGCACCTCACCCAACTGTAGCAATTTCTAGTATTGGGGTCCATATATTGTTTAGCCATGTTTAGACAACACAGTCTGTACATTTCTGCAGTCAGTGGAAGGGTAGTTTTATGATAAAATTATCTGAAAAAATATAGAAGCCTAATTCTAAACTAACTTCTTTTTCAAAAAGTTTATTTCTTTCACAGGCTCTAAAGGAGGCCTGCAGTGATGAAATCAGATGCAGACAAAGTATTTTTCAATATATCAGACAACCACACAAGAATTCCGACCCATTAACGTTTTGTAGTCCATTTGTGTGATCTCAGTGAGAGACAATATGCAAGGAGCCAGAAAATTATGCCACTATTACATTATGATAGAGCTAGGAAACTGGGTAGTGGATGATGCTGACTGTGTGATGTCATTCTGCAGGATCATCAGCAATTACTTATCTCAGCAAAATAACAAAAAAAGCTGTTTTAAAAGATTAATCCACTTTCTACTAGGCAACCTAGTTAAGAACTGTTCTTATTACTACAGAGATAAAATGACTAGGAACACTAGTCTGGAAACAGCCAAAATTAAACAGAGGCACTTAAAAAAATGTATGTATCAAAGCCTACTGATCACTGATATACCTTGAGGCAAATGAGTTTTTTCACACTGAAATTACAATCTGCATAGATCCTTATTGGGCAATGGATTTTCTTCATTTAATATATTCATCAGCTCCGTATGAACACTATTTTTTCCAGATGGTTTTATTGAAAATATTTAAACTCAAAAATCCATACAGGAAAGAGATTAGCTGTATGTACGTAAACACACCAACATTTGGGCACGCATACAATTACATATGGGTAACAGGTAATGTAGGCAATGTTACTAATTCTTTTTATGCAGTATCTGTTACAAGTATCTGGTATTTTGTTGTACAGAGGAATAAAGAAGCTTCAACATCTTCATTTCCTCAGTCCTGTACAAAATAGAGTCTGCAGGGACAGGACAAGTATGCTATGCAATGTGTACAGTCTCCCTGTCTTTTTCCTTCCAACATGTACTAAATTGATTGTCTGCATGCACTCATCCTGCCAGAATACTGGATTTGCCTTCCAAAGGAAATTAATACATTGAGATTTTAGTGTGCAGCCAGGTGCCATCCTGAATGGCAGCCTGGGCAACCCAGCAGACGAGGATGAAATTTGGACCAGTCCTGTACATAGAAATTTTCTAAATGGGAAAGGTGTTGAAAGATTGCTTGTAAGGCTGAGCAGATCTCTTTTCCTCATGCAGATCAGAGCTCACTTCAGGTATTTTAGTACTTGACTGATTCTTTTTATGTTTCTGTGTTTTTTATGTAGCATCTTAGGTAACCTCAGCACATGTAACATGGAAGGAAGACCTGAGCATTTCAAGAATGTTATTCCTATACTGGTGTCTAGTTTCTAAATATTAATAATATGACTCTTTCATCCAATTTAATGATGTATCAGGAGTTTTTTGGTGATGGGCTTTTTGTTCTTCCCCCACCCTGGCTCTCTTCAAAGTAACTCATACTATTTTTGTGAATAGCTCATCCTGAATAGAAATTCAAAGGTTGAGAACTACAGACAAAATACATAAATTCCTACTCCAAACCCCCTTTTCACATTATTTTCTGCATGTACAAACTTTCCCATGTTTTCTCACAATCAAGAAGCAAGAATAATAATTAGTACTATGAATATTCATAGAAATTGCTCTGTTATTTTACCATAATTTTCATGGAATATCTATTCATTGTATCATGAAGAAACTGAAGCTATGAAATACAAGAAACCTTGTAGTGTTGATAAAAAAACAAAAAAATGGGAATAGGCATGAATATGAAAAAAACTATTTGAATGGTATTTATTTTCCATTTAAAAGCTGTGAATTTAAATGTCATGCAATAAATACTTCTGTATGGACATTTCAAGGAAACCTTCTTAACTAAACTGAAAAATTAGTTTAAAATTAATTATTTTTTTTATAAAGTATGAAATGGATTATTCTGCTCTTCTGTTTAGCTTTAATGCTCTGGAAACTCTTCATTTATAATAATTAAAGCTTTCTTACCCATAAACCCATATAGTCAACATATGAATGAATACAGAAAAACAAAACAATGTCAAGAAGTCAACAATTAAATTTAGAAAATGTCAAAATTAAGGTGAGAAATTTCTTACATATACATACATGTGAGATTTTATTTAATTACAAAATGATTTTTTGGTGGGCAAGGCAGGGGATGGCAGGGCAGAGAAGGTAAAGGAAGGGAAGGAAAGGCAAGGGACTTACATGTGGCATAAACATCGCCCCTGCACAGGAAGACATGCAAGGTAGATGTAAAAGGATCTATGTATTTCAAGTTTTCACAACTTAAAATCAGTGTCACGATGTTTTGATATTTTGAAGTATTTTTAATTCCAAATAAATATCAGTTTTCAGGTATGAATAGACCTAATAAGGAAGTTCTCATGCCTGCAGATATTAGGCTAAAGCATAAAGTAAAATTAATATACAGAATTATGGTTGTGAAATGTGACAAAGAGCTTAGATACTGAGCTTAGGCACTGCATTAACTATTTGGTACATAATTCTTTAAAAAATAATATTACCCTGCCTAAGGTTTTAGCACAGAAAGCAGCATTAAAGACCTAAATGAAGAGCAGTGGGATCACAGTGCAAATATTAATAAAGAGAGATGTTTAAACATTATCATTATTTTTAAAACTCTTCTGTATCCAGACATCTTTTTCTGTCCTCGTTATGGACTTTTTCCTTTTGATATAACTGAAGAGGGTGAATATTGTTATTTTAGAAGAAAACATGTTGGAAAGCCTCCAAACAAATGCATATTCTTTTATCCAGAAACCTATCATTTCAGTGTGTTCACAATTCTGAAAAGACTTCATACTATTTTTTATTTATTTCTTGGTGTGCAGTGATAATAGCCAGTCCATAAGCCTCTCAAGGAATTCCTTTTTGACACAGACCATGTCACTAGCAGCCATGTTTTCTGAATTTATACTTACATATTTAAAAGTATCTCTATGCATTTACTTGTAATATTTATAAAAATAACTAATATTGAAGATTTATTTTTATCTATGTAATTCTACATATTAAAAATCTACAAATATTAATAGGAGAAATCCCATCTATTTCACAGTATATTTTTCTTCCCAGTTCTTTGGGAAATAAAAAACTTACACTTAAACTAGTCTTTTCCTGTTTTAACAAAAGTACTTTCTTTTTTGTATTTCAGTAAATCCCCTGGGGTCTTATTCTCTTGTCTTTTTTTAATTACTATAGGCATGTATTTGAATGTGGTAGTCATTGTACATTTCAATAAAAATGACATAAGGTTAAGAGAACAATTTTATAAATACCTTTGTGGTACATTAGAGGCAGCAGTGGGTGGTAATAATGACTTCTTTGTATGGCATTCGACATCACTTACATTTGATGGTGACACACTGCTGTGCAATGTGGTACTCTAGAGAATCAACATCTCCTGATGAGTCACCTTTAATTGCTGAATTTTATCTTTTCTTACTAGAATGTCAAAATTTTCTTCAGTTATGAAATATATATAATACCATAAAAATAACAATAGTGTATTAAGTTATTATCTAATGAACCCTTTTTGAAAAGGCAGCCTATGGAAACCTTTGGAAAGTACATTTTGCTTTAGTAACTCAAACCTCAGGAAATACAAAGTAGGAGATAGTAATGTTTTTCTATTGCACCATGCTAGCTATGTACCCACAGCAAATGCTGAAAAAAATGATGTGATCTATGATGGGAAAATATTAAACAAAACCAAAACCAACAAAACAAAACAAAAACCAAGACAATATTTAAATTATATATAAATGGATTACCTGAGGATATAAGAAATTTTACCTGAGGCAGGAAAAAAGCACCCTGGAGACTAATCCAGAGCAGAAATTGACTAATAAAGTTTATTATATAATCCTAATTATTTTTAGAAGTGTGCAGAATCAAAATTTTCAATTAAATAAGAGGAAATAATTAATTTTTACTATATTCTTTTTCTCACCTTGATCTTGCAGCTTAAATTAAAATGATACTGGCCTCAGCAAAGCTGTGTTAAATTGCTAAAATGTGAATTCTCGAAGTGTGTTCTAAAACCTGCTTGTGTTCTGAGCCTCAGTCAACACAGTTTACTGATGATGGTAGAATGCCATTTAATTAAGAAAGTTCATAGAGCATTTTGGTGCAACTTAAACAATGACAATCATGGTTCTAGTGTCCAATTCACTCAACAAAATACGACAGACATTAATGACTAAGAAATTACACTCTACTTTGGGACAGCAAACAGCTCACTCTGTACTGGGAAACACCATCTGGCTGTGAACAGAAGTTATAGTGCAACATATAAAAATCAATAGACTCAATTCACCTATGCCCTACAGCATACCTTCATGATTTTCTATAGCTATCTTTCTACCCAGCCTTTCTTTACGGCTGTCTTTGATCATATCTTTCTCTTTTCACCTACTATATAATGTAACCAGTATTTGCTTAGCAGTTTATCAGAGATGGCCAGTTTAAATCTGAAGGCTTTCTTCCACAGCAAAAGATCCTAACAGAATTCATCTAATGTCTACACTGACAAACTACAAGTAACCTTTATGGGTATTAGGTCAGGTCCCAGATCAACAGAGCTGTCTAGAAAGGACTGCTAAATTGCAGCCAGTAGTCTGGAATGCACTGACTTCAAAAAATAGCTTTATTTCTTGCTTTGAAGCACTATAAAAACTGCTGTCTCTCCATCTATAGCCTCTAACACTGATTTTGTGACAGTTCAGATCTCCTTGAACATTTAAGGTCTTTTAAAAATGTTGTACTGGAAGCAGAATAAGACACCAATTTCAGCTCTTTAGTTAGAAATGAAACAAAATTCCAAATCCATCATTTTAACAAAAATCATCACAAAAGTTTGAAACCCCTTTTTTTTCCTTTGATCCAGGAAACACCAACCAGAGATGAATCATGAGTTTACAGCTTTGAAGTAAAACCAGGCTGTCAACTAGAGCACAGACTTGGTTCATGATATAAAATTCATATAATCAAACTTACTACTGTTGGAATGGGTTTTTTCTGTGTGAACAAATGTTTGCAAATGTAAATTTCCTTTAACTAGAAGTTCATTTGTCCTCTGTTTCCCCTGGATTTTAGATTTCCCATTCTGCAGTGTAATAAGTTATTCAAACTCTGATTGATCAGTGGCACTAACTAGTATTAGTAAAAATCAGGGAGCAACTCATCTTTAATACCTTATTTAATACCTTTTAATCAGTAACAGGGGCATCAAATAAAGCCAGAGTCTCTAGAGTGGAGGGATTGGCTACCTTACCTAACCTGAGGGAGACTGAAGAAGCAAAAAACAAAGGCAGAGGAATCCTCTCAAAATTTCTAGACAAGTTGTAGAATTCAATGTTACAGAATGTTGTGGTATGTATGGGCTGCATGGCAGGGAAGTTTATATGAAAAGACATCTGTTTTGTGACCATGAACATACAAATACTACATCTGGCTCAGAAACTCCCTGATCTACAGATAATTGAAAGTTGAATTAAACTCCCAGAAGTAAGGCTGACCTTTTTCCACTACTGTTCTGCATATATGTAGCTTTGAACACTCCAGGAGTCAACAGATGAGCACGACAAACCTTTGGTCTGATTCATCATGAAAAATCTGCTATCAAATAATCCTTGATAAACCTATTTTGTTTCGTCACTATCCAAAAATATTTAAACAATCTGATTAGACTAGCAAGAAGGATTCTTAGAAACTGCTGATGTTTTTGCTTCCTCAATCAGGAGATAGATAAAGCACTAACTTTCTTCATTTCAAAACTTCATAAACAAATATTTGATATTAAAAAAATTTCGACTGCTCTTCTGCTACTATATACCAATGCCACCTTAATTTCAATGTACAGGATAAATTTTATTCACAATGGAGAGATCAAATATTTCTTTTGACAATTTCACACCTTAAAAAAAAGCAAGGATATGCTGAATAAAAAGACTTATACATATACATAGACCTACACAAATATAGTAAACATTGTACAGTTTCAGCAATGTGTTTTTTACACATTTGTTCATTATTTATATTTTACTTTTTCTCAGATTAATTATTCCATTTGAAAATTACATATTACAGGAAAACAATCTCAATTAGTAACAATGCAACTAGATTGAGGATTCTTATCTTTTAAAATTTTCATGCAAAAAAATGTAGGTGTTTAATAAATTGATTTTTGTTTTCCTCTTCCTTTTGCTAGCAATTCAGTTGACTTCAGTTGCAAGTTAAGCAAACGTTTTGCAGGAACTCAGTTTATCTAACTGCAACAACCCTACGCTTAAGTTTCTGTCTTCAAGAGCACAGAATTTTTATCCTGACATCTTCAGGGATATCTACAACACATCCCTTGTAGTCAGGTAAAAATCGTTTCTGTCTTTATCAGTGGGGTGTCCCGGTCCTGGCGCTGACCCCTCGGAGAGGTGGCCTGGGCTGGGTGTCACTGGTTTAACCACAGCCCTGGGACCAGCGACTCCTGCCTCCCGCTCCAGCCTCAGCTCTGGAGGTTGTCCCCCTTCCACAATCACTGACTGAAAAAAAAAGCCCTTCTGGGGACCTGGGGCTGAGGGCTGGAGGCATGAGAGTATCCCAGAGAAAAAAGGTCATCTGGGGAAGGGGTGTTTTGTGCAACAGTTTCTTCTGTTTTGTTACTGAAGCTTTCCCGTGCTACACAATATATTCCCTCTTCGCAGTCTGTGCCATACAGTTCACTATCTAAATTAGTCAGTACTTGACATGACTAGCTCAGGGATTTTTCTGCTGAAATAATGGAAATAGAAAAGAATAGTTTCAATACATTTAATATTGAAGTAGAAAGACTTGGCTTTGACAGAAATAATTGTGCCACTTTGTGTTTGGTTCATACAAAGATCTTCAAAGAATGATGAACAGCCAAATAAGTGACCTCATGACAATCTGCTTAATTAGAATAAATTAGGAGAAAATATTGTTTTAGCAGAAGAAAGTCACTAGAGTTGTCTCTAACAAGACACTTAATTATATACATCAAGGGGAATTTCTTAAGGGACATCTTTTTTCTTCATCTATGTAACTCATTTAACATATTTCCATCTTTGTAAATGTGACTGGGGAGATACATCAAACTGGATAAATTAGATCTAATTTCAGCACCCATATAAACTTTGTAAAAGTTCATACCAATCAAGAAAGATTAAATCCCAAAGCTGATTCTGACTTTAATAAAAATTACGTTTTTTACTTGTGATAAGTGACTAAATTTGGGTGTAATATCTTAACGACACTGAATCTTAACACACTGAAATGAAAAATTGCCACTGTTTTACAGTTCAACCAGATGTCGAGAATTATGAATAGTAATACAGATTTGGAAAACAAAACAAAATGTAACCAAGAAGAATGAAAGGACCTTATTTTATCATTAGGATTTTTTTTCCCTTAAATCACACAACTAAAAATTTTAATTTAGGAGATAAAGCAGAAATTGCGTCTTATTTTTGTTTAAAAAAGATACATTGCAGGACAAATAATAGAAGAACTGGACATACCCTCAGGACTGTATGAATTATCTATCTAAACACATAGAGATAGGCACACTGCCACATGTACATGTACTTACCTACACAGGATTATACAGAATATAAATAATCTTACATATTGCACCAAAAAATAGAAAAGATAAATCCTTACATACAGCATTATTAGTATGTATTCCAATAATTCATTATACCCTCTCCTACTATTATCTGAGAAAACAAACTGCAAAACAGAAGCTATCAAAAGATGACTACCAGAAATGCTTCAGCTTCTACATATCAGTCCTGAGAGGTTTTAAATACTGCTGAAAAAAGCTTGAAGACTGAAAGGATTAATGCTCATGATTTTATTATAATTCAGTTTACATAGGAGTATTGGATCATGATACTGTCTTGTATCTTAAATCACAACAACTCAGAAAAAGACTGGAGAACTGCTTGCATAGTAGTTTCAGAGTCACATATATTTAAATCAACTTTATAAAGCTAGTTTATCCTTTGTCCAATGTGGAGAGCATACTCTAAACTGTGCTCTTGATTCAGATTTAAAATAGCAAGCTTAAAAAGTCACCAAAGTAAGAAAAAAAGTTTGACTACGTATTGTTTCTTAGAGGATTATATCTTGAAGATAATTTTCATGACTGAAGCCCTTTTTCTGCCCTAAATGAAGTCATCAGCTAGAAGTTTCTATGGAACAGCTCACAAAATAAAGACAGAAGACAGATATTTTTTTTTTTTTAAGTGATTTAATTTGGTATATTGTGGGGTTTTTTGTTTTTTTTTTTTTCCTTATCAGCTTCCAATCTATTTAATTTTCATGCTTAGAAGTATCTGGATGTCCTCCCAGCTTGATGACATAATTTTAAATTTTCTTTATTTTAATTTGTTTCACATTTAAATTGCACCCCGATGAGTACATTCCATCTGCTTACCATGCAACTGACAAATAGCTTGCAAATTAATGATCTCAAGCTGTGAGGAACCTCTTTCTTTTGAGTTCAAAACTCATATGAACTCAATGTTGAAGTTCCTGACATTTTTAAGGGTCTGAAATGCCATTAGTGAACTACAGAATGAGGCGTATTTGGAAGCGGTTTTAGTGGAAAATTGTGTAATAAGATGTCCTTGTAAGAAGATTGTAATTTATTTTTTTATGTCATCATTGCATTTTTTTCCCACAAAACTGTATACAATTTTAAGCTCCTTTTATATCTTCTATTTACATAATATCTCTTTGTAGGTAAAGCTACAGAGGTCTTCCCACTAATGGGTTGACCACTGACAAATCAACATCATCTCTTATTCTCACTAGGAAAAATGAAATCAAGTGATACAGACTATTTTCTGTATATCTTGTTTTAAAATCCCTATCATAAAGAATAATTTATGACTCAGATAATTGATGCTATTTTTTTCAGAAACCAGATTAAAACAAGGGAACTTTTATCCCCTTGAGGTATGCATATTGATTAGGTTGTAATGGGACATATTGGCACTAGAGTTCTAGAATGGGTAAATATGGCATAAAACTTTTTAAGAGAAACCACACAATTTTGTAGCAACTCGAGATATAAAAGGAACAGTAGAGTCTCTCAAATATCTTAAAAAAACTTATGTTTAGATAACTGAATCCTGATTTTGGTCAACACAGCTCATTGCCATAAACTAGAACTGTGCCATGGTTGCGATCACAAGTTAATTACATTAACATTGTTGCATGAAGAGCAACAAATGTCCCAACTCTATCTACAAACTGCAATTTATTTTTCATGCTAGCAGGGTCTTGGAATTCACAGAGTTGATTTTTGATGAAACTACACTAAACAGTTTATTTCAGGAGTATATGTAAGATATTTAGACGGCTAAGGGCCTTTTCTATCCATGGTAATTGAAAAGGTTCTAGCCAAAGCAAATTCTCCTTACAATGAAAATATTAAGGTTGAAGGAATACAACCAAGGTGCCCACTACATGTCATCTGAGCTTCTCCTTGACTACACGGCCATTAAGGATAATGTGATTCTAAATGCTTTGCCCCCATATACACATACCTCAATAGAGATATCAATCTTGAACTGAAACCAATCACAGGAAAAAAAAAAGTGAAAAATAAGAAAAAGCACACAATAATCAACTAGTCATCTTGAATAATTACTCTATTTTCAAATGTTCTAATCTGAACAGCCTCAGGGTTTTCATATCATCACTCATCCCAAAACACTTATGATCTTCATTTTCCTCAGATGCACTGGGGAACTCTTCTAGACTCATCTCTCTTCTATTGGAACTATTATCCAGGAAATCTCTGTAACTATAAAATTGAGAAATGTTCTTGGGCCTATGACAGCAAACATCAAGTGAGGAAAATTTTACACTGTGCTACAAGTGTTCTAGACATGAGTACTTTTAAAAAATAATTTAGCTTCTAGTCACATTATGGTATCTGAATCCAAAGCACTTTAATCAATTATGCTTCTCAGAGCTTTCTTCTAAAAAACAAAAGAACATATTAATCTTTTTAAATTATCACTACAAATTTAAATCAGCTCTCCAGTTCTATTGCTTTTTTTCTCCTGATAAAAGCAACTCATTTAACACAACTATCCTATTAATGCAATTTTATTATATAAACATTCTGCATTTTGCTTTGAATCTATGGTTCTGATAGCTGAAGCCTTCTTTAGGAGTTTAATAAATTTGCTCATTGAGCAGTTTATCTTTGTACTTTACCTCTGCAATACCTATAGTGTGCTTCCAGTTAATTGCAAAGTTTACTTACATTGTCTCAATTTTTGTGTTTGCGTTTATAGATCTCATGAAACTAAAAACCCTTAAAATGGATTTTGACTATCCATGAGTTGAGGAATCTTCTACTCACACAATCTTGGCTGGCAAAGGCAGAAGTGTTTTTAGCACTATAGTCTATCCCATTCACTCTAGAATTCCTTAAATTTCATATGAACAAGCTAAATGGATGAAGATGGGATAGGTCTGGATGAAAATAAAATTTTAGAATTTAATTTTCTTTATTTTTAAAGAAAAAGAGCACAAAATCCCATGAGGCTATGAGATGGTAATTGCAGGTACATCTACTGCTCTCAAAGTACAGTGGCAAAAGGCAGAGACAGTATGAAAGAAGACTTCTATATGCATTAAAACACTGAATAAGAAAAGTATTAAAAATGTTGCTTTAATTTCAAAAGAACATATTTGCATAGGAGACATTCTTTATTCAACATTTCTTCTTTGTCCCAGAGAACATGAAGTAATGTCATGATAATTGTAATTTTCACAATTTATTTTGCTTTGTCAAATCACCTTACATATATGCTATAAATTTAACTCAAACATTAAAACATTCAATCATTAAAAAAAAAAGAGAGACAGTGAGATTCTTTCATGAAATCCTCATAGGCCAAATCAAGAATTGTGTCTCAGATTAATGGACAGTGGGATATATTGAGAACTGGTTGAGGTTATGGAGTCTCCCTACTGGAGATATTCAAGAACCACCTGGATGCAATCCTGTGCCATGTGCTCTGGGATGACCCTGCTTGAGCAGGGAGGCTGGAGAGCTTGACCCACTGCAGTCTCTTCCAACCTGATCCATTCTGTCATTCTCTGATTCTGTGATACAGGAAAAGAAACAAAACATAATTCTACAAAGTGCAATGGAGCTGGGAATGCAGATTCACATCATGGTAAGACTACTTTCTATGAGGTAGGAATAATTAATAGTTTTGTAATTCATTTGAATTACTCATACATCCACAGAGATAAAGACATCCTGGTTTGAGATTTATTCCTCATAAAACTTATGTCCTCTTTCCACCGTCTTGGAATTTAAAATTATCAGTAGGTACCGTTTATTATCTGAACATTTAAAAAATTTTTAAAAATAATACAAATTTTAAAAACAATATGTATTTTAAGTGTCTTATAATTCGTCTTCCTCTAGGATACATCATTGTTTCAAAGCCCAGTTCATGTTTTTTACCCCTGATATATACTCTGTTGAATTTCTCCATGATATTTCAAGCGCTGCAATAAGTAGAAAAAAATTGCTCTTAGCTGATTGGAAGACAATATTCGGATTTTTATCAAAAGGCTGTGTAATCTTACTTGAGAAGTATTCTGCTGCCATTTTGTTTGATTGTCTTAGTTCTCCTCCTCCATAGTTCTCAAGTTTAATAGAAATCACCTAAAAAAAATTAACAATAGTATAAAACAGACTTATATATAAAAATACTAGCCCAGGACTTCATGTTGATTTAAAGAATCAGCATTCTAATATACTTTGTTTTTAATGTATTCTCCTTTTTAAAGTTTCACACAGTCCATATCTAATATTATCACATTAATATTAATCAGTGTTACAAATGTGCTGATATTACCAAGCCCCACACCTTCTGCCTCTACTGCAAGGTAAAATGAAGAGATGCTTCTGCAAAATGGTCATTGCTGAAACAGGCATCAACAGGGATTCATCACAGAATCATTTGGGTTGGAGGGAAGCTTAAAGGTCATTGGAGGGAACCTTAAAGGTCATCTAAGTTCTCAGCCCCTGTCATGGATAGGGATACCTCCCACTGGTCCAACTTGTTCAATGCCCCATGCAACCTCACCTTGAACAGATTCCAGTAAAGAATTTCTTCCCAATATCCAGCCTAAATCCACCCTCTTTCAGTTTGAAGCCATTACCCCTTCATGTGGATATCATTGTAAAGTCCCTTTCCATCTTTCCTGTCTCCTTCAGGTACTGGAAGGCTGCTCTAAGGTCTTCCTGAAACCTAATCTTCTCCACACTGAACAACCCCAACTCTCTCAACCTGCCTTCATTGGAGAGGTGCACCAGCTCCTTGATCTTGTTTGTGACCTCCTCTGGACACACTCCAACAGGTTCATGTCCTCCTTACGTTAGGAACTGTGGTGGTTTTCACAGGGGTCTCAGGATGATAGAAGAGATGAGAATGTTGACTCCATGTTCAGAAGGCTGGTTTATTATTTTATGATATATATTATATTAAAACTATACTAAAAGAATAGAAGAAAGGATTTCATCAGAAGGCTAGCAAACAACAGGAAGGTGATAACAAAAGTTCATGACTCTCAGAGTCCAAGCCAGCTGACTGTGATTGGCCATTAATTAGAAATAACCAACATGGACCAATCAAAGATGCACCTGTTGCATTCCACATCAGCAGATAATTATTGTTTACATTTGCCTCTGAGGCTTCTCAGCTTCTCAGGAGAAAAATCCTAGCAAAAGGATTTTTCAAAAAGTATCATGGCTACAGGGAACCTCATGAGAATGGAGTACAGGGGCAGAATCACTTCCCTCAACCTGCTGGACAAGCTTGTCTTAATCTACCCCAAGTTCCTGGCTGCAACTGCACATTGCCAGCTCACGTTGAGCTTCCCATTCACCAACCCCCACAAGTTCTCCTAAGGGCTGCTCTTAGTCTTTTCTCTGCACAGTCTGCATTTCTGCTTGCCTTGTTTAGCTTCCTGAGATACGCCCAGGCCAATCTCTCAAGCCTGCCAATGTCCCTCTGGATGTTATCCCTTCCCTCCACCAAGCTAACTGCACCACACAGCTTGGTGTTGTCTCGCAAACTTGCTGAGCATGTACTCAATCCCACTGTCAATGTCACCAACTACATGTTTATTAGTGCTAACCCCAATACTGACCCCTGAGAAATGTCACTCATCACTGGTTCTCCATTTGGACATTGAGCCATTGACTGTAAATCTTTGAATGAGAGCCAGTTCCAGCCAATTCCAAGCTAGTAATGGAATTGCTGGGTTCAAAAAGTACAAACTCTGGGTGATATAATATCTTAATTTTTCATACTGTACATCAGCAGTTGATGGGCAGTCCTTTTTCATTTACTTGTTGTTTGTTGTCTGGCTCACTGTTTCATCATTTGTTTATCTGTTTGATCATATGATTTAGCAGCTTTATTGAGTTCGCAATAAGTTACTTGCATTAATTAGATTTTAAATAGCAGAAAATTGAGTGAGGAGATTAAACTCTAGCAAACATCTACTATTTTTTTAGGTCGTGCTATTTTTAGTACTTATAGCATGCCTTCCAGGCCAAAGACTCATGCAGACACAGTACATATAGCTGCACCTGTAAGCAGTGATTTATAACCTTATCCATTAATACAGTGAACAAAAACTGCCATGTATTCCAGGGGTATAACTGTGATAATGAGCACCATTGGCACAGCATAAAGCTTCCTGTCTGCCTGTATTCCTATTTAAATATACATAATGCAACATATGGGAAGCATAAGGGGGTTTACAGTCATTTCTGTCAAAACATGACATTAAGGTCCCAAGTATTTTATCACTACTGTTTGTTTGGTTTCTTAATACAAGACAGTTTTAAACAACACTATCAGGTACCTTTGGCTGTGTAGTAGATTCTATGTATTTCTCAGAAAAGAAGCTTGAATAAATGATGTTTATATTAGCAGTGAATTTACATTGAATGGTTGTTATCTGTCATGGAATTTTCATCCGGAGGAGGAAGTGGAAGCTTTTCCTATTTTTCAGCAGAAAATGTTCAAATAACAAAAGAAATTATATCGTGAATTTTGTTTGCTTTCAACTCTTTTACTGTAAATCCCTTAAAAAAAAAAAAGAAATTTCAAGGAGCAATTGTTATTTACTCTCAATTTCATTTTCATATTCCAAACAATTAAACTTCCAAGGACATGTAGACAATATATTTTTGATACAATTCTGCTCAGTTATTCCTAGGAAGAGTTAAACTAGTCCTTCAGATATATGGCGTAATTTAGTGGGACTTTTCGGTATCTCTTTACTCATTATAAATACAAATGTGTGTAATTTCAAACAGATTAGCAAGTTTCATTTAACACGTGGCAATTTTCATATTTTAGCTTCATAGACTAGAAGAGCTATGGCTATTTTTTTTCTGCATACTGTGAGCTCAATGTAAAAAAATATAATCTACATTTAACATAAAATTCTATAGGTGGGACTCTGAATGTTAATTTTACTTCTTTCATCTTGATTTTCTAGGTGCCATCTTTAAATCAAATTTTAAAAAACCACTTGGAAATTCTTATTATGCTTAAGCAAATATTTAAGTTCCACTTAAACAGCAGAGGTACATGCTGAAAGCTAAAATCATGTGTTTTATTCTCCTAAATAGGGTCTCAACTCTTGTCTAAAATAATGTTTTATTGTGACTCTTCGCCTCCCAAATAGGAGCTACAAAGCTCTCCAGTCTTTGAAGAATGATTAAAAATATTACATGAACTGTCTCATCTACTCATACAGAATATATTAATTCTGAAGGCCATCTTTATCCACATGAATGAGAAGAAGGTCTTCAGAAGTAGTTAGCATGGACTCACTAGAGGTTAATCTTGTTTGACCAACCTGACCACCAAAAAACAGGACACAATGTAGTAGTGTCCATCACTGATACTTCTTGAGCTGGGCTTTGAAAAGGTAAGATTGCTGAGATGTAGTTCTCAAAAAAGGAAAATAATAAAAAGCAAAGCTTACTTTACTTTTATCAATTAAATTGTAGTCTAAGAGTGCAGAAGGAAGGTACAGTTCCAGGAAATACTGAGAAAACCTTCCAAAGTTATTAAATAAATATCAAAATACTATTGAAAGTTCCTTGGTAAAAATTCAGGAGAAACTTAAATGTACAGCTGTTCACAGAATAAGATTAAAGGATAAAGGAAGAAGTAGAACATCTACAGAGATGGATACAAAACTACTCCAGAGAACAGCTTTTAAGATTTACCCATTTTTCTTTTTCTTTTCCCATTTGCTTTTAGAAAGAACGTAGAAAAATTCTACAAAAAATATTTTTCATATTAGAAATTATTTTTTGAAATAAGTTTGTATACTTAATTTCTTATATAATGTCTATTGTGATCACTACTTTCCTGAAGTGCCAGGCTCAGGCAATTTGGAGGTAACATGCAACCTAAGTCTATATAATGTAAGTCACTATACAGACCTATATCCATGACTTGTACTGGGTAAGCTATTACTGAAAGTTTCCTATGAAGGGATATGTATAATTGCTGGGAATATCAGAAAAGGACAGAAGTTCTTAAAATTAATTTAGTTAATCCAACAGCAAGAGCTCATATCACTGTCACGTGAATTTGTTATGTGGCACATGATGCTAGAGACTTTCATTATTGTCAAGTTCAAAACAGGATGAAAGACAGAAGAATTTCACAAATCAAAATAGTTTAGGGCTTTATTTTTGACTGTAATAACAAATAACATCTGAAAAATTATAAGCTTTCTCCTGATTCTGCTCTGTGCTATGAAGACATAAAAATAGCATTGCTTCAGTACTTAGAGGTTGTACAGATTGTATTAAATTTGAAAAGTTACAGAGCTGAGAAATGCCTTGATGTCAAAAAACACTAAACTGGAAAATCCAACCCTAGTCCTGGAGTTTCCAGAATAAAAACTGCAGTTAAATTTCCCAGTTTTAGAGATCTATTGAGAACATATAGATAATTTTAAATACTAAGAAACAATTTTTTTTTTAGTTGATTGATAAAAAAACATTGGTTGTTGGAAGAATCTAATACTTGCATCTTAAATTTCAAGTGCAATGTCATATTGGGAAGATTATCTTGCTTAATTGGTGGGTTAACGTTTGGTAATACTACAGGTGTATATGCCTACTCAGACACAGCAGCAGTCACAAAGGCAAAAAAAACCCTTTGAGAACAGCAGATGGGGCACTGATGAAAGTCTGGGTTTCCCAAGTCTGTCTGCAAAATCACCATCAAAAAGGAATAGGATAAAATAAATGGATCTTTCTTCAGTATGATGCTTCTCTGAAATAGCAATTGTACAGAAAATGGTACAGTGAAGGTCTTCCAAGATATCTTCCAAGATATCTTCCATTAAAGATATCGTGAGAAGAAAGATGTATACCACTATCATATTGACAGTCTCAATTGCTGTCTAAAAAAAAATACACCTATTGCAACAAAATTAAGGAAAAAACCCTTAGGTAGAAATACTTTGCTTTCACACAAATACATCTTAATACTTTTAAGATTTGATCATTTTTGGGTTTCCCAATGATTAGAACTGAAGATTTCTAAAACAGATAAATTTCATGATGACAAAATCAGATATTTAAACCTTGAAGTTTAATGAAAAAAAATTTAGATTGCCCAGTTTTACAAATGCATTTATTCCATAGACTAGATGGCTACACAAATGTTTCTTGTTTATGGCTTTTTATGCATATCAAACAACATAAAGTTAGGTGTTTTTCTAAATAGCAATTTATTATTTCCTTTCCCATGAAAGATTATTTACTCTTTATCTTTGTGGGCTTTTTTGTGCTCTGCTTTCAAAAAAAACCCCTATAATTTCTTGAAAACACTATATAAATAAATTTACAGAATTCTAGAATTTTTTTCAAGAATTATGACATAGAGAAAAAATTAATTAGTTGGCCCATGGTTTTTCATTAAACAGTGCCCATAGTTACCAATCCATCTATTTTCCAAATTTTCATTAAAAATGAATTTTTTTCTTCTCAGTATTAGGCTAGCTGACATATCTTCAGATATTTGCTACCTTTAAATTTCCAGTGTAAACAATCAATTTCAGTTGTCAATTACTGTCTTACAAGGATTATCAACAGGTGCACAAGTAGACTACTTTGCCAGTTATACAGCTAGTATATTCTTATGGAATATATGGAATACTGGAACATTGCAACAGAGGATCATGAATGATATTTTAAAAAGTCAATGAAATTAATTTTAATTATATAGTTAATTTAGTTCTTCAGTATTTTGAAGCACATTGATGATTTACACAGAAAAACTAATGCCCCAAATCAGTTCTGTATGCAAATTTAAAAGGCAGATAGTTCAGCCTAACATGAAGATCCAGGTGACACATAATGTCAAGAAGAACTTCAATATCTGCACTAGATTTTATTCAAGCTTAACACACTTAAAACTAAGGGGGAAAATAAAGAACCAAAATTAATCAATAATCTATTCCACTGGTAAATAGGAACACAATTTTCACCTATATGCTTGTCTTAGTTGCTTAATTTTCTGCCACAGGTCATGCCCAAGATTTGAGAAAAGAGAAGAATCTCAGAAACCAATCCATTGCTACTACAACCCTTAATGTTTTGTAAGTTAGCTAGCAGTTAAATTTTCCTAACTTTTGGTTCTTTTACTGTGCTCATGGTATGCCTAGCACACCCCAAACAATGTTTAATACAATTATCATAATCAATTGCCTCTAAACCAAAGAATACTTGGAGCTGTCTAAGAGGATAAAAGCTGCTAGTCTGCAGGCTGTGAGAATAAAAAAAAATAATTAAAGAAGAATAGAAATTTTCATCACTAATTTGTAAATGACTCTTATCAGGTTGATGAATTCTCCATTTTTTCCTGTCACACTGCTGTCAAAATTATAATGCAAGTATCATAAGATTAGGGAAAGTAATGAAAAGAGAGCAAATTCTATCAGTAGGACTCTCAACCAAGATAAGGCTGGCCTGATTTCTATTGTTTAAATTGCTTTCATATTTGTATTATTCAGTCACCAAACAAAAAGTAGAAATAATTAGAGACCTGGGTCCCATACTTGAATATTGTGTGTTGTAGACATCAATGGTATTAATTTCTGTCTCAGCTTCCATCTTGCTCATTTCCTTCTGCACAGAACAACAGATCCATGAAGCAACTGGAGTTTTTCATCATGAATGCTGTAGCTTTGAATACTCTGACGTCAAACCTGGATTCCTGACTTGCTAACTAACAAGGTTTTGTACAAAAAGGGTGAGGAGCTTTCAAACATTTAATTCTGTAAGCACTTCTAGATGCTTGCCTGTCCTTTAGTGACCGTGCTACTAAGCAAACAAAGCAGGTCCTGGACAGAACTGAAACCCTGAGATCAAAATTAGAACCCAGGAACAACCCAGTACATCTGGAGCTACTAGACACTTCTCTGGTGTTTTGTTTTTTTCTTTTTCCAAAGGAATGGGACAGATATGATATAATTTAATTCAACCATCTAATATTTGCACATTTTTCTCAGCTTTTCACCAAGTGAATTTCTTTGAAGACAGGTATGTAAGACTCTAAAGGAAATACAGACGATTTTTGTTTAAGACTGTTTGCCTAAATTTTTAGATAAAGTTAGATTAAAAGGCCTCTATTTTATTAGATTCCAGATTTATGTCCTTTTTTTTTTTTTTTTTGTGTGTGTTTATTGTACAGTTAAAGCCATTCAAATTGTTTGCAGTCTAGCATTTACCTTACAAGTACTCATGGTTGAGGTTGCAGTACAGAGGGCTTTGAAGCACCCTATTTGGTGTGGAAAGCATGTCTAATGAAAGTCAAAATATGCATTTTCTTACAGTAGAAACTGCTTTTTAGAAAACAGCACATGCAGAAGAAAAGCTGTGGCCACTATTGTGCACTATTTTAAACAAAGCAGATTAGTGGCTAAATCATCCAGTCAGAGGAGATTGAGATTTAACTCCCTTCTTGGCCTGAAGGGGAGATTTTAAGTGGCAAAAAGAAAACGTTTTTATCCTGGAGACAGAATAATGTTCTGTACTAATTTCTAGGGTATATGAACAGGATCAGAAAGTAGGAGAAAGTGACAGTGAAGTGCAATAAAAACAGCTGAAAAATAATATTGCAGTAATACATATCACATCAATAGCTTCAATTTCTATGAGGCAGCATAAATTAAATTTTCCCCAACCAAAAACCTGAGAATGACATAGCAATGACAATTCTTGACCTTGATAGTCAAATTTATAAATACAAGAAAATTAATCCAGTCTTATAGGTAATAGGTTTTTTCTTTCTTTTTGATTTTCCTGTTGGAAGCTTTCTTTCAATCTCTCTGAAAGTAATATTGTCCATTATTTAAATAAATAAAGTAGGTCAACGACTGAGTTTTGAGCCCTTTCAAAAATAACAAATTTGTTCATGAAGTTCACTTTTATACTGAGCAATTAAAAAAAAAAATACTAAGTGACTGCCTCCAAACTGACTGTAAGAAGCAGGTTTTCAGCACTAATACTATACCCAGACTAAAACTGATAAATTTTTGACAAAATGTAGCTAATTTGGGCCACAGCCAAAGGGTTACCCATACAATAAACTGTATGGACAATTTTGTATTAATGTTCAGGTCTATATTTTGTTCCTTTTCCTTTTTCTGCTATAGAGGTATCTAATCAGCAGTAGTAATATGGATTTGTAATACCTGGGCCAGGTGAGAATGAGGGAGCTAACTTCACTCATTAGGTAAAAACACATATCTATGCTATCAACCAGCAATACTTTCCTTCTTACTGTGGTAATGACTCCATAGTTGTGGAGATTTTTCTGAAACACTGCATCTTTTATGGTTAGCTTTTAATGCTGCATTTTGGCTTTACAGTCCTTTCACACATATAGAAAAGCAATGTGACAAAAGGCAAGAAATATATCTTAGTGCCCCCCAAAAAATCTTTCAGTCTGAGGCATACTTGAGCACAACTTTACAGACTGAGGTACAAATATAAACAAGGGGATTGCATCAGGAAAAAAAAAAATTACTAGCCTATTAATACAACATATTTAAGGAAATTAAAGCACAGAATGATTGGTTGCATTGAACACCTGGGTTTCTCTGGGTGCAAAACAGCCATCCATGGAGCATGGCATACGTCTCTGCTAATTTTGAGTAGGTGATCACACTATTTTCCTTGATAATCTCTTAATTTATTAGTCTCACTTCTTTTCTTAAGAGACTCTGAAACTGCGGAAGTAAGTGTTAGGAAAAAATGGTAGGAAATCCATGGTAGAACGCTTACAATACTTAAAAGTTACCAACTTGAGAAAATCTAAATGTTTATTATAGGAAAATGCACTCTGATAAATTTTAGTTTATGAGAGTGAAATCTCATATTGTAAAGTGCACATTTTTATTTTCAATTATATCACTGACAAATATCAGCAAATAGAACACTTGGCTATTTATAATTTAATTAGTGCACCCATCATAAATTAAACTAAGATATGGAAAAGAATAGGCAAATACTCTAACGAGATATGAAACTCACATGTTCTTAAGTACAGTCTCAGTGAAATTACGGAAGTCTTTTTCTGAGCATACACATTTATTAAGATAAAAGCCAAAAAAAGCTATGTATGGATTAGTCTTGTAGGAGCTTCACTCAATGGGTGGGATCACATTAGGAATTCACCATTTTTTCTCTATTAACCAGATGGAACAATTTTGGATTTAATTTCCACTGTAGCCAGTAAAAGAAAGTAAAAATTATATTGTTGTACATTTATCAATACCTTCTGATTTTTAACAAATTGATATTCTCAACAGATTTTTGCACTGAGGTGGTGGAAGTATCAACAGATGAAAGGCCACAAAATGGGTGAGGTTTCAGGGTGGACCTCCTGCTTTGGAAAAAAATTGTCTGGTGCTTTCAGAAAAGCTTTCCCTGTGAGAATTGCATATAGCTTCTCCTTGTTTCCATTGAGTCAGCTGCCTGTTTCCAGCTCCTGGCCATGCTCTACTCTCTTTTTGTTGTAATTCAATGAAGCTCTGCCAGGGAGCAGTACCCTTCTGTCACTGCCATTTTGTCTATGACTTGGAGAAAAAAAAAAAGAAAAGATCTGTGGGTTAAAATGTTCTGTTTCCTTCACACACAGACAGGGACAGAGTTCAGTGTTACTGATAAAATGTTTATATTTTTTATTAGTTGAAGTAAGAGTAAAAATTAGGAATTGTCCATCATCATCCACTGCTTATTGTATGTATTGTCACAGGCAAGAAACATGTTATTACTAATTTTAGTTTGCTTTGTTCATCTCATTTTACTTTTGATAGCTTACAAATGTGACTGCCTACTGTGATATGACCTAAGTTTCATGAAATAAGAACCTACCGGGACTCTGCTGCGTAAGGTGTGCTGTACAGCCCAAAGCATAGGAAATGTTTGAAATCACAATACTTCTTCAGTTCAGTTTAAATAAATGATCCTGGTTGATTAGGGGAAATCAGGAAATTCCAGAGAAAAGGGAGGTGTTTGGAGTGCTGGATTCTAAAGGATGAAACATTGATATGATCCCAGTCAATGAAATGCTATCTTTCAGCCTATTTAGGGTCAGTGATTTTCCCTCTCATAAGGTGGCAGTATGACAAACAATAGCTCAGTCTTCTGTTCTTTAGGAGATTATAGTTACTCTGTTCCTAGTTGCAATACATGTAAGGAAAAAATAGAAGAGGAAAAGTTTTAGATGCTAAGTGAGATTCTATATAGACTCTTTTCTTTTTATGGTCCCTCATTTCTTATATCTCTGTGCATCTTTGTTATGGTAAAATTAATTGTATATCAGGAAGTTGAATCTGTTAATTAGGCTGTGTATACATAACATTAATTGTAATGGTTTCAAATACTTTTGAAAACATGTCCAGGACTCTTTTCATATGAGAATTCCAACAGAACTTGAACTACATTTTTGTTTCCCTTTTGAGATTTTATCTAACTTCCTTTAGTACCTCAATAGAATATTCTTCATGAAATACAAAATAAAATGAACAACCAACAATCTGTGATATTCCATCTTGTGGAATTGAAAAAAAACAAATATCTGATGTTATTTGGTGATTCACTCACATTATAAGAGAAAAAAGCGTGTGCACTGCATGATTTTTTGGTGAATTTGACAAGTTTCATACCAAATCTTATGCAACTAGGGAAAAGAAGATTCTAAAATCCAAACATCCACCCTTATACACTGTTTCATCTCCTCTGTATCATATGTTCTATACCCTATATCCTCCCATATTTCATTCATTTTCTCACTCATCCACGCAGTAGCTATATTCATACCAAATAAAGCTCTTAAATAATCAACACAGACAAAGACTGAGGGTGGGAAACTAGTCTAAAAAAATCCTTGCCACACTATACTTCCCTTAGTGAGCACAGAAAAATCTCTGCCCCCAGCTTAAGGCAATGCATTTCCCAGTTTTCCCTTATTTCCCCAGGAGACACACTTAATTCTTGACTGCATTTCTCTCAACCCCTCCAGAGATCTAAGAAAATGTACAGGGGCACTTTTTTCCTCATTTAGACACTTAGGTTTGTGTATCTCACAGTCATGGAACAATTTAAAAAGAATTTCTGAAAGTCATTTAGTCTAAGACCTCACTTCAAGCAGCATCAAATAGATCAAGGTATTAAGAAGCTTCAGCTTAAAATCTCTCATCCTCGGGGATGGAGATTCCATCCCCAGCCTCTCTGGGAAACTGTCCTGTTTTTTGGTTTTTTAGTGTTGAAAAACTTTATCCTAATATCTATTTTTTTTTTCTAATATCAGAGTTTCTGCCACTGCAATTTCTGTCCTCCAGAGCTTCTTGCTCATCACTACACACCTCCAAGAAGAGTCTATCTCTTTTTCTCTGCATAAAACTTCATTAATATTTTCCTGAGCCTGATCTTAACACTGCACAAATTCAGGTATCTCAGCCTCTTAAACATTTTGTGTTCCATACTCCTAACCATTGTGATAGTTCTCTGGCATATTCATTCCAGCACATCATTATATTTCTTGCACCAGGGAATAAAAACTGGACACAGTGCTGCAAAAACAGACTCACAGCCACTATATAGCAGGGAATAATAACTTTTCTCGACCTGCAGGAAACACTGTTCCTGCAAAGATATTTTCTGCACTCCACTTGCAGGTCTCTTTCTCGCATCATTACATAGTCTCTGGTGCCCTTAGATGACGTAAATACACTTTTAAACGAGCTCTAGAAAACAACTGGAAGGCAAAGTATGAGAATATGGTGTGTCAAGTAGTGTTTATCTGCAGTGACTTACACGTGTCACACAGAAGGTGAGAGTATGTAATCTCAGTTATACCTTCTGGCATTAAAAATTAATACCATATAATGGTATTAGTATCTCCAGTATGTTGGTTTTTATTTAATCTCTAAGCGACTTCTATGAATTAAAGCGTCTCAATACCTTTTATTTCATTAGAGTGCACAACACCACCTTGCTTCAGTATATGTCTCCAGTCATTAAAGAAAAGTGCTTGAATATAGGCCATTTCTGTGGCAAACATAAGGTTTGTTGGCTGTGATGTTCCCATTGAGAGAGAAAGTACTTAAGCAGAATTTCTCAATAACAATCAATTATGGGGTAAGTAGCATAGTGGCTACTGTGTAAATTTTTAACATTCCAGAATATTTCACTTTTGTTTCAAAGATTCCAATGTTTCTACAAAGTAAATTCTTTTTTAAGATAAGTGAGAGGGAATCTATAATTTGAGAAAAACAAAATACCCAGAACTGTCCTTCTCATTTAATCTGTGAAATCTATATGGAAAATTTAAAGCATACTCTATCCTCAAACAACTTGTGTCCCATGAGTTTTGCTTTTTTACATACACAACATATTATAGAGAAATTCTGAAATAGTGATAAAGTCATTAAGTAAATTATCATAGCTTTTCCATCAAGTACAAAGAAATAACAGAAAAAATACTAATGTGATTTTTTTTTTATCTCTGTCTCTCATTTTTTTCTCATCTTTCTTTTCTATAAGAAAAAATCAGAGAGTATTAAAAAAAGATAGTGATGTGCTGCAAATATTTTTTGAAGGATTTTCCTGAAAAATTTCCTTTTATCTTGTAATTATGATCTATTTCAATGGTGTCTTTATTTTCAGATAAAATGAGTAAAAATTAGAGCTTGTTTTCCCTTGGAAATAAGATTTTTTTCCCAATAACTCTTAAAAAAGAATTTAACTACAGCAATCAGTTTGAATGTACTTTTGTTGGGTTTTTTGTTTGTTTTTGGTTGTTGTTGTTGTTGTTTTATGGTAACAACTTTCTATCTCTTTGCATTTCTGTTTTTTGAAAAGCAACCTGTAGTTTTTCATGCCTTTGAAAGGCATCTCTTATAAAACTTATGTTGAAAGGAATAAATAGATCTGTAATAAAAATGCATTCTAATTTTAAATCTGTTTCTTAAATCCCTTTGTATGCTCTCTTCCTATTTATTTCAAGACTGTTTGTTCTGAAAAAAAGTAGGACATCACTTGTCTTGTGCTGAAGATGTAATCCTTACTTCATGTTACCTATAATCATCAAACCATACTATAAAATATCTGCAAGCACAGCCTACCTCAGAGTAGCTGAGACCCATTTTTTTTGTCTTGAAGGTAATCTTATTTGACATTTTCTCCACAGTTAAAGATTCCCAGTAAAGTACTGTGCAGCATTAGTGTGTCAGAAAAAAAATACAAACATCTGACACCTCAACTGTCTTGATCACCTTGCTGTTAAAAGTAAAGCTTCCAGATCAGATGCAGCTGATCTATCAACCTCTGAAGATCTGGGACATTTTCATAGAGAACTACTAAACTCTTGATGTCTTTGCTTTGATTGCCTTCTTCCTCTCCTCATTTTTTCACAGGGTCTTAACAGAAGAGAGAAAATGGTCAGGCAGGATAAAACAAAAAACAATTCAGTGGAGCAGTATCCTGCCCTTCCACAGGCTCTTCTCCCATAGCAGCAGGTTTTCCATTCACTATGCCAACATGACCAGAAGAGACAATTAAACCTTTTATGCTTGATAGGCCAGCAGACTGGCTGGTTCTTTTACAATTTCTATGGGAAAAAATTCAAACTTGGAAAGAAAACAAGACTCCTATCCTAAAAATCTCATTCACTATTGTTCTTCTTCAATTAAAGAAATATTAATCAAATGAAAACATTCCTACAGCATGAAGTATACAGAAATTGCATCAACTTCAAAATATTCAATTGCTGACTTAGGCAGTCTCTGGACAATAGATTGTCTATTAACTTTTCATGAGTCCTCAATGGTTTAAGTCTATTTCATGGTTTAAAATGAAGCACTTAACATGATTTTTAAAATAACACAGCTTTTTAAATGTGATTATTCATTGTGAAAATAAATTGTACTCCATACTGTAATATAAGAATTTGAATCAGATCATCTCAGAACCATTTTATAGTGTAATAAAAAAATAGAGAGCTATTGGATGTAGTTAGGATGTAGAAGGAATCACGTTTTTTTAATGTAATGTAGAGATGTTACTTATACAGAAAACATACTGAGACAGTTTTCAAGTCAAGACAGAGCTGAGTCTTGCCAAGATAGTGCATCATCCTCAGTGCCTTATCTTATATTGAGGAAATACTGCACTTAGAACTCCATACAGAAATAGTGTTGATTTATTTAAGTTTCATCTTCTCTTGAAAGTTTTTGAGTTTAGTATTTCCTTCCCAAGAAAGGAAGTGAAATGGTCCAGAACACTAATTGTAATAAATTACTGTTTTCAAAATCACAGTATATCTTTAATAAAGAAATTAATGTTCAGTTTTTTTTTGTTCTACATTATGAGAGCACTCATTAAAAAATGTCAAACACAGTATGTAAAGTTTGTTTTTCCTAAGATCAATTACAGTCAGTCATAAGGGATCTACCGGCAAAAGGGGTAGGCTTTGACGACAGACAGACATCCAATCAGGAGGAGATTGCAGTGAGAAAACTACTAGACATGTGAAAATTTATGTCTCAAACTTTTTTTCCCTTCAGACGCTTCAGGAGAAAAGCACCACTGAGAGGAAAACTTTGTAAAAATATTATCAGAGGAAAATACTTATAAATAAAAGATCAATTGAACAGGAAAAATACATTTGAAAACCAAAATGCTGTTAACTCTCTAAGGAATATGTGTGTACATGTATATAGTTCATACATATGTTGAAGCACCAATGAAACAAGTGAGGCTTACATGGCACTTGAATATGGCATTGTTGTATGACACAGATAACGTATATAACTGAATATTTTACTTGAAATTTTTCTAAGAAAGTAGTGTCAACAATACAGTAGTGCCGGAAAATATCAGTGTATTAGCTATTTCAGAATAAAAACATGGGACTTAAATTTTAATGAATTATTGGCAATTACATTTGTTTCAGCTGTTTGAACTAAAAGAAAAATAATCTTGTGACAGACAGATATAATTTTATTTTACTTGAATTAGAGGAAAGGAACAATGATGAACAGGGATAAAAACAATGGAATTACTATGCTGAATGTGTTTTTAAACTATTTAGCATGAAATGAAGTGCCAAGGCAAGCGTAAACCTGTTGCATGGTAGATGTTAAGAAATGAAAATTAGATGAATTGCATTGAAAATTACCATGGCCACTTTTTAGAGATATCAATTATGCATCCAAAATAGAAGGTTCTGATAGTGATTTTTCACATCCCTGCACCCTGGAAAACTAATAGATGTACCTTGCTCTTTTTTCATGAATTCCTAATTTAACTAACATGATTATGCATCCTTTATCCATGTCTATGGAATAGTTCATGCAGTATACTAAATACTCAACTAGGCTCAGCAGCTGCAAGTTAGACTAGTTTTTTTTGAGTTTTTTTAAAAATAATCTAACTTCCAACAACATTTCATAAAAAATAGCCCCATTTCCAAGGAAACTTATGTGGGATGCAATAAATTCCATTTTTTTCTGTATAAAACCTGTTCTAAGCCACTCACAAAATTTAATAGCAAAAGATAACCTTTCAGAACAGAACAGAGTATCTAAAGATTTCCTATACGATAATGCCATCTGGGAAAGTGAACACTGATATTTTTAAAGTGGGAGATTAGTCCTTTCTGTTTATCTAATAAAAGTTACCATCACTTCTTTCACCACCTTTCCTTAGAAATCAATACAGTTGTAAAACCACTCTGCATTTTTACCAGGTTCAATTCATTTTCTGTGTAACTTCCATGTTCCGCATCAGGGAATTCCTGCCTGAAATGAATTAATCTATTGTCTGTGAAGGAGAAACTCGAGAAAGATATCACGGTCTGCATTATTTCTTTGCAGAAGTGGTTTGAAAACTATTGCCTATTGAGATGCAGTTTTAATCTTCCTATTTAAACCTGAATTTAGAATTGTTGCCAGTAGATAAGTGGATCAGAATTATTCCCAATCCCAGAAATACATAAAGTATTTATTCTTTTCTTCCCCCTGCTTTTTTTTCATGCTGAAGCTACCGCTTAAGGACCTTGTTCCTTTTCAAATAAGATCTGTTTCTTCCTAGGTAAAAGTATATCTGTAAGGGTCTGCTAAAACCTGGCATAAACATACACAACTGAATTGACTTCTCAAGTGGCCATCACCACAACAGAAGAGCCAATCAAAATGACAAGTACATTAAAAACAGCAGAAGTTAGTCCACTGTCAATCTTGTCTGTGTTGTATTATTCTGTCTACTTGCTGTTTTTCTTTGCTTCCAAGATCACTCAGCCATGTAATACGTAGATTTTCAATGTGTGGTACTTCCTTCATTAGTTGTTCTGTCATGCACTGGTGCAATCAGAGATTTTCTACCTTTTTCCTAAGAAGACTACAGTGATAAAGTAAATGCAAGTTATTCATGCTACAACAAAAATATCTGCTGTGTTTGTTTATCCAGTGTTTTTCCTATGTTTTACAAGTATTATCCTGTATTTTCAAATGCACCAGTTTTATGCTTCAAAACTGCAAGAATTTATGCCATAATCAATATTCAAAAAAAAACCCCAAAAAAAACCCACGTGAAACTTACCAAGTTTAAGTCATTGGTTGCTTTCATCAGTACAAGAAGCAATTCAGAAGCAGTAAAAGAAATCACTGATTCTAACGAGATTTTTCTCTACATTTGTTTCTCAAGAGGTATCCTAACTGTAAGGTTCAAACATAACTCAAGTCTCATAACTGTGGTATGTCAAGCCTAGATTCATGACAGACCTAAGGAATAGCAGCACTACTAGAGCTGTAACCTAAAGCAAAAGTGATTGAAGGATGTGGCTGGCAAACAGGAGAAGATCAAATGCTCAAACCTTTCTCAGCCTTTTGGATTTCAAGCTTTCAACTTTAATCTTAGGAGAAAAACAGAAATAAATTATTCTGTTCTGTTCTGATTTTGGGAATGATATTTCCAATTCTCTGTCTAAGGAAAGGCAAGATAGGAATAAAAAAATAATCTAAGGTAAACTAGGTAAGACGATACAAACCAACTCAGGAGAGAGGAGATCATGGCTCCATTAAGTGCTTAAGGGTTTACTTTATATTAACAGTGAACAAAACACGTGAATGCATCTTGTGAACAAGGCTCAAAACTTATTTGCCTTATTCCAGGAAATTTTTCCATCAACCAGCTCTTTTCTTTGAGTTAAAGACAGTGAGTGATCATTCATGTAGACTGCATGTGAGAGCAAACCAAACTTTCAGTCATAATGCCTATAGATATTTTTATTTACCAGGAATGAGAGCACTAATAAAAACAGCTCTGGTAAATTAAAAAGTAAAGAGTAAAAATATAGATTATAAAAAAGCAGAAAAGCGGTGTAACTCCAGTGAAAGGATATTTTAAAGTTTCACTTTGCTAGGAATGGGTCAAGCAGGTAAGGAGAGAATGGTCTGTAAGAGGCCGCAAAGTTGATTAAAGCTCAGGAATTTTCTAGCAAATCCATTAATGTAGCAGAGGGAGAAGGAGAACTATTCCCTTGTTTTTGCCCAGACTACTGTTAGGTTTTATGGGGACTCAATATGAAACTAAACTGAAGGGAGAATCAAAGTTCTTAGTGGATGTGGATGTGCGTGTGTGTATATAATATAACCCGAAAAAACAACTCTTTTTTTAAAATTTGGAAACAAATCACAATAACAAAATACCAAACAGTTGCCTAAGGCACTATTTTATCAGAAACTTCAAACACCCTCTAATGTAATAATTTTTACATATATATTCCATACATAAGGAAAATAGTATCAGGAAGGGAGATTTGCTGAAAGAGATGTAAAAGGAAGCACTTTCTGGCATACATAAAGCCTGTACACCAATATTATATTTATTAACTATTCTAATAAAGAAACAATGCCCCTTCTAAGTCAAACCACAACAAAAAGCTATTATCTTCAATAAAAAAGGTAGACTAGACTGTCTCATCGTTCTGTTTTCCCAATCAATCCTATAATTCTTTTGAATATAATTAGTGCAGTGCTTTGTCATGTTAAAATTTACAAAATCAATCTAATTTTCTTTAACATATATATTAGTGAAATATATCTTCCATCATAATTTAAACAATTAAATCAGTCATCATTTAAGATATTTATAATATTTCCTCTTGAAATCACCTCAGTGAGATAAAGCTCCATTTACATGTAAAATTGGGATGAGATTTAATAGTTTTTTAATGCTTAGATCCCCAAAACGGAATAGATTTTTAATTCTGAACATGAAGTTAATAATGAAATGAAGAGAAGATCATACTTTCCAACTTCAGAATTCTCCTCCCTACATGAGACTCTCAAAGTCAACAGGCTGATTTATTAAACAGAAACATGCAAAATATCTGGGTCAATTTTTTAGAAATAACGTTCATATTGTTTTTTGTCCTTAGGTACTCATCTGTGGCACAGCAAAGTGAGCTTTAAGAGAGATAGATTTGTCTACTCAATTTTAGTATAATGGTGGAACAATACAAATTTTTGCTGTAATATGATCTAAGATTTTGCAGAAAATAAACTCTCAAAGGAGTTTACATGGATTATTTTTATTATAGTAAATTCACAGCAACATTATATGTATTTGCCAGTAAATACAGTTATAAGTAATATAATTATAATGTAACATAATGCTCACGTTACCTGGCTTGCAGTTAATATTACATGAAAAATAACTGTAATTATTTAAAAAATTATACATAGTAGCACCAGGAAAAACAGGCACATGAAAAGGGGGTTACTATTAAGGCATAATAACCCTTAGGACGTCTCCACCAGAGCCACAAGAAGGAAGGATACTGTTGTGCAGTGAGAATTAGAGCTTAAGATCAGCTTTCCCTTCGGTGTTTGTCTCAGCTTTATGCCTTCCTTGAGGCCAATAGGAATACCAAGCCCAAACCTGCAGAAATCTCCCCTTAGTCCTTCTGCAAGATCTTACCTTCTATCCTCCTTCTACCTGTGGGAGAAGCAGGTACCACACAGAACCTCCTAACATTCTTAACAGCAACATGCAATTCTGCCTGCACGGCTGACATGCCATAAACTAGCTCTGAGAGGCATTACATAGCACTTCATAGTGACTTAGAAACCTTTAATGGAATTCCCAATGCTTTTTAATTCTCTCTGATTATTGGGTATTAAAGATTTGTGCTAGCATTATATTACTCCTTGAAAACATTTTTTTTAACAAACAATATCAAAATATAACCAAATTTTGACTAAAAATAGAAGAAATTTTTGTTTGTCAGCTGAATAGTTCTTTTTAGCTGAAGTGACATGAAGGACTGGAAGAACCAGCTAGCTTGACCCCATGATTTTTGGAGGTTTCCATTAAAAATAAACAATTCATAGTTCTGGTTCTTTCCGTTTTAAATATAAACCTGTTCCTATCCTTCATATAAGCAGGTATCAGACTAATCCTCAAAGTGGAAAGTTTCATTTTCCTGAAAGTCACCATACCAAAAGATACTGAATAGTTTCCAAATTCCAAGGCAAGATATTTTTAGAACACAGTCTAATATCTGCAGATAGGTAATTTCCACTCTCCACAGGGAAGACTCAGAACAGCTCAGTGAGAGAAATTAAATGAAAAGGTTTCAAAACACTGAAAATCCACTTCATTTTCTTGAACTAGAACTTCCAGATTCTGCAAAAAATACCTAATCTGAAATTTTATGGGTTTTTTTAATAAGCTGGTTTATCTATCTCCATCTTTGTTTTTCCTTAAGTGTTTCCAAGAAAAGTTCCTACATTTTTTTTTTCTGAAAGCCTAATTTTATATTTTATTTAATATAATAATGTTTTAACCTATTTCTGATATTTTAGCCCTAAAGTGGTAACATTCCTTTCTACACTGCAACAGAGTTGCACTTGGTATTGATTGCACTGTCTTTACATTGTAGCCAGACATTCCTCTTATATATTTAATAAACAAAAATAGCAACTGAAATTTGCTCCTTAAACATCTTTTAAGAATCCCTGTAATAAGTTCCTTTCATTCTGATTTCTTCCTAGACAGAATTCAGCAACTGACATGAGGAGACATTCTGAATTTATTACTCTTCTAAGTTTAACTAAGTGATGATACTTGAAATTTTCACCTCTCATTCCTATTCTGTCACTAATATGTTCCTATCACTTTAACCTTTACCAACTTCATACACAGCAGCTCTGCTGCTTTTCCAACTGTATTTATATTACTACAAGTATTCATATAGTTTTGACTTTGCTTTATTTTCCTTTTAAAAAAATTACTCTTTTGACAATTTTTACTATCTACTCATAATTTGCAATGTGTGTTCAATTTTTCTGACTACTTTTAGTATTCTAAGATTTTTCTGACTACTACTAGCATTATTACTTAGAAGAATGCTGTATATCCAAGTAGCTCTTACACTAAATTTTATTTTTTAAGGGTACAATCAGTTAAAATTTCAGTTGAAAAGAAATATAGAAAATCATGTTTATTTGAGTAGAATTTTCTGTAGAGCTAACATAATTTAGCAGTTCATTTAATTTATGATTTTGCCATTTTTAAATACAGAACTTTAGTTACAAACATCACTTCTGCAGAAATTTGTGAAATAAGTTTCTCTATGTTTGTGAAATACTCTGTTGCCATAGCGATGACTGTGATAGAAAAAGCTACAAGAAAAGCAGTAACTGTCTTGAGGACATGGCTTCAATACAGTCTAATAAATGAAATATACAGCTGTACAGGGAAAGTAAAAAGATAAGAAAAAATATTGAATCCTTTTTTTTCCCCATGAGGATCATCCATTTTACACACTTGATGACATAGTCCTGGGGGAAGAGGAGGTGGCTGGAAGGAAAGGATGCAATTGTACAATTTTTATGTACTTGCAAAGTTACAAGGAGCTGCACTGTTGAAAAGCAACCTTAATTCTAGAATTTCCTAGGCTATTAGGCTTGAAGATATTTTTCTTGAACAAAGTACTGTTCTGGCCCTTCCCTGGATATGCAAGAGATGTAGCTTGAATTCTGTGATATTGACATTCCTATCATTTTTTTTCTCTGGAAGATTAGACCCTTTTCTTCTTTACCTTTTATTTTTTTTTTTTTCCCATTTTGCCTCCAGTCATGAAGAAACCATACTGTACACTACCCAGGGAGGCCTGGCTGATTCACAAGACCCTTTTTGTCAGCACCAGCTGGTTTTGGGTTAATCTAGTTCTGCTAGCACACATACATCATTGCTTACATAACTGTCAGATGTAGCCCAGAGATAGATATCTCAAATTGTTTGTGATGATTTAAAATTGATTGAGTCCTCTCCAACTTTCACATAAAAAACAGACAAACTTTGTTGGCACAAAACATAAGAAAAAAATCTATGGCTTAATGTCTCTTGGGTAAAAATGTCACAGTTTTCTGAAGATATTAGGGAATGTGACCCCTAGCTATATTCTTGGTTTTGGCTATGTATGTATCAGAATACATACAAAAAATATGTTTAAATTCTTAACAAGCTTTTGGTGACACAATACATGGGCAGAGGACTGCTTATTTAATACCATTTTGAAATACAACATATTAATTAAAGTAAGATCTGTTTCCAAATGTTGATAAAATTAAATGAGATAACTGAGCTGTAGCAATCGTATTATGGAACAGTTTCTGCTATCCACGATGTAGTCATTCTTATCAATCATGTATACTTAATTTATGCTTGTGTGTATCTACAGATTTTGTTTTGCTTATTTATAATAGTGAATACTAGTATTCCATACTTGATTCAGATGACATTTTCTCAAAAAATTGTAGAAAGTAAAGCATAAGTATGACATTTGGGCAATGAATACAGCAATGTCAAAAATTTAGATACATTTTGCCACTTTGATGATCCTTATGGATCCCTTGCAACTAAGAGTATTATATGTTTCTAGGAGTTTGTGATGCATAGCAACCAGTGTGGAACAAGTATCAAATACAACAATCTAATAAAGATTAAATAAACTGCACTATTGTCTGAGGGTTTTTTAGATTTGGGGGGTTTTAGATTAAAAACAATTTTGTGGAAATTTAAGAATCTGTCAGTAAGATTTCCTGAACTATGTCAGTGTCAGAAATGTAGTGCTTTTGCACTACATTTTTAAATTTATGTAATTTTTAAAATTATGTATTTAATAAATACATAAATTATATTTATGAATTTAGTAAATACATAAACATAATTTTATCTGCTCCTGCTTGAAAAAGGTAGATTCCAAAAGAAATTGATAGGCTCCTTTGCTATAGATGTCACAGCTGACCATTCCGAGTTCACCATTAGGAAAAAGTACGCAAAAAGTATGTGGGACTAACTTCACCCAGTCCTGCAGAATGCTAACTTTTGGGATTTAGCTATGACTCCTCAAAACTAAATTGTTTCTGGCAAAGACTCTGACAAATACAAGTGCTGAAATAAATAGTAATCAGCAGAATTGGTTTTATTTTAAGCATTTTAGGAAACTTCAATAAAATCCATGAATGTGGGACCTGCTAATTTAATTTTTTCTTACGTAGAGATGTCCAATGTACTCATATAATTTCTTGGATGAGAGTAATTCCTTTTGTTAAGTACAGGGTTATAGTATTAAGTGTTTAACAATTAACATTTCTTTCTATTTTTTGATAATTACTATTTCTGAAAACCAGCTCAAGGCTCCTCAGAAGTTTACACAGAATTATCATTGTTGCTCTGGAGTGGAAGAACCAACCTTTTCTTACCTGGAGGAAGGGAAGTTCAAAGACAGGTGTAAATCCTTTGGAGGCTTGACTTGCTCTGTGGCTGTTGGAGGGAAGTTATGGGACTACTGCTGCTGGGAGGGGTCACACCTCTCTCCCCTTCCTTCATCAGGAGATGTCAGTTTATCACAGAGATTGGGATACACGGAGAGAAACCTTTTTTTTTTGGTGCCTGATAGAAGAAAGTGAACAGTTTCAACAGTTTTACTGCCCCAGCAGTCTGTTCCCAAGGCAACTGTCTCATTCACCTGAGCTCAGAGTGTGAGAGACTGAAATGTTAATGGCTTCAACATTATTATGAAGGATTTTTGTCCATTTTGAAAAAACTGTATAAAGAAACAGTGACCCCCAAAAGTCCACCCCTCCCTGAACATGCCTCCTGCTTGGAACTTTGGACTGTGAGTTAGGCCTCCTAAGGGGATTTGATACCAGATAAAAATTACACTATTGTTCAGTTGTCTCATGCCTAGGTGTCGAGGCTGTTACTGGGTCTAGGGTTTTCAAAGAGACATGAGCAGTTGTTAGTTATTATAAGGTTTTTATTGCATGAATACATCAGTCTCGAAGGCACAGAGTTCAAGGTGTTAGAGTCCATGTTAAGGCTTTCTGGCATTAAGTCCCAAGCAGAAGCAGCAGCTGTAAGGCTGCTTTCCAGAGTCCTAGGTTCCAAAGAGAAACAGCAGCAGCAGCTGTTCCCTGGCATAGAGTCCAATTGCCCCCGGCAGCAGCAGCAGTAGTAGAATCCAATGGTCCAAGCAGCAGCAGCAGAAACCACAGCTTGCTTTCTTCTTCTTCTTCAGGTTGCTGATGTGTTGATGCTGCGATGGTCCATGATGATGGTGAAGATGACAACGATGATGGTGATGATCCTTGTACCCCACTATAGGGCTTTTTATTCATAAACCATCCAATCAGCTAAAAACACGATTCTAAAACATTCTTTCTAAACCAATCTGAATTTGATTCTGATGTGCGAAGGTAGTACAAGAGTATGATGAAAGTAGTGTCAATTCTCACCTAAAAAACTACGCATACAATATTTTCTATTTACGCAAATGGACTATCTGTTTTCTTACTTAAAATTTACATGCATAAATTTATCTATTTACATGAATAGTTCTATCTACTTATGCATGTAGTTTTATTTGTTTTGCATGAATAAATGTATCTGTTTTAATTGCAAGGTTCTACTATGCTTTTGCCAGGTCTAGGGCTAAGCTGCTGAACTTTTAACTAGACCTTAGGGCTTTTGCTAGTTAATACAGTTTCTTAAGGCACCTACAATGTATTTCTACTTATTTAAATGCTAAAACTGAAACTTAAACTTACCTAAAACTGTAACTTACACTTCTATTTACTTAAAACTTAAATCTACCCTTCTACTTCATATCTATGTGGCTTAATATAGCTTAATTTCTCTAAAAGCATTAATTAAACCCCTGCACTCATCTCCCTCTCTGAGAAACTCAGAGAGGCCTGCATTCCAATATCTAGCAAGTAAACAAGGCTGAGGAAGAATATATCTACAAGGAGAGCCAAATCCAGCAGCTGTCCTGAAAATCAGCTCTGGCTGGGCTTGTGGCCAGGGAGCCAAAGCCCACAGGCTCATCTGCTGAGGCCAGGATTGCACACATCCCCCCAGTCAAAGGAGGAGGAGGAGAGTTTTGGGTGTGTGGTGTAACCTCTGGCCAGAGGGAGTGAACAGCCATCCTCCCTTATGCAAACTGGCTCAGTTGTGAAACCCCCACCCTGGGAAGGCCACATACACATGGGACATTCACCTGAGAAGCAGCTGAGAAGTCTCATAAATCACCAAAGATCCCCAAAGTGCCCCCACCCCCCGACTGATTCCCGAGGCCTTGCAAACACAAAATGTCATGCAAAGCTCCGCATGACACAAAGTGATGCAATGGATCCAGAGTCTGCTGCAAGAGACAGTGAAACTTGTCCCCTACAGGGGAGGTACCTGGGCACTCCCACCCAGCCCATATGTGTATTAATCTGTTTCAAGGGACTCTCACCACTGAGAACATCAGAAGAAGAAGATCAATGAGACACCATAAGGATCCATATAGTGGTAACATTTTCCTCTTAATCTGTGTCTCTGTCTTTTTTCCTCAACAACAAAATAGAATTTGTAATGAAAAGCTCAGAGGAACATGGCCTCATTCTTTTTGGAAATGTTCAAGCATCTATATACTCATACAGGATATAGAAAGCACATATTCTTATCTTAGAGTAGATGGTATTTTGGCTTAGACTCTAATAATCAACAAACATCAACCAGGTCTAAATGATTAATCTCACCCTCTCAGATTTGAGCTGTTTTTCTCTACCAAATGACTGTATTTTTTCTTGAAACTAGGATGCTAACCTCAACTTTCCTTAACTGTTCAAACTTCCAGGCTATTGAATCTGTTCTTTCGCAAGTATTTAATTATTCATACCTAGTAAAACAGTGTCATCAATAAAGACATGCATAATTCCATCTAGTTCTACACTAAATCAAAGATAGAAAATATACTGCAAATAGGAGGGTCACTTTCATCAGTTTCATCATATCCAAATAAACCAAACAGAAACTTGCACCTGTATTTCTCATTCTTTAATTACCACTATATATTAGGTATTTTGAAGCAGGCAGGTGTGTCTGGATTATGAAAAGACTGGAATATTTTTTAATTTGGAAAAAACAAAAAAAACATCCAAAGAATGGTCTGTTGAACAGAAAAACTGTGTTTGTCTTGTCTTTGCAGTTTAGCAAGTTCTTGGAATGCTAGCCTATTATTGACTTCTCCAGGGACTCTGTGGGAGACCACACCAAAAGCCTTGGAGAATCCAGGTAGATTGCTCACACCACATCAGCTGAGCATGTTATTTTGTCATAGAAGGCAATCAGATTTGTCAAGAAAAATTTACCCTTGATGAGTCCATGCTGACTTTTCTCAAACACATGGATTCATTCCCTAACTTTTCCAGGAACTAAAGTATGACTGATTTCCTGCAATCTCCTTTAAACCCTTCTTAGATGAGGGTGACATTAGCCTTCTCCCAGTGACTTTTCAAAGATTGTGGAGAATGGCCTTGCAACAGTATCAGTTGGCTCTTCTAACAGCTCTTTTGGATGCGTATTGCAGGGATCAAGCTCCTTTGGTAGTTCACATGCTCAGTGGTAGTGGGTCTGTGTTTGCAGCAACCTGGATTTTTGTTCCCAAGGTCTGGGGCCCGACAGTGGTGATAAAGACAGAAGTGGGGAAAGCACTGATAATCTTTTCAGCCTTGTGGGTAACTACTTCAACTCCCTGACTGGGAAAAACCAAACTGGGTCAGTCTTGCTCACAAAGCTGCCAGTTAAAGCTGCCAGTTCCTTGCAGAGCTCTCTGTTCTTCCTTGTTTTGTTCCTGGCTTTGGAAATCCACATGTACATCTTTATCTAGCACTCAGCCACAGAACATTGCCACAGCTGCAATGACAACTGTGGAAGAAGATCATAAAATATAGTGGAAAAACATGCCACACAATAATGTGCAGGAGAAAACTACAGAGAATGTCAGGTGTTTATTACCACCTCCTCACCATGCTTGAATCATTATGCATTGCAGAGCTGTGTTTGGGATTTTCACTTTTAATTTCTATGTGGTAAAGGCTTTCTTAGTAAGATATTAACCACAACATTCAAAAACTACAGATAGTTGTCAAGAAGCAGTAAAAATTTGAGAAAAGGTTGAAAAATTTGGCCTATTATTCCTCTGCTCCAGTAAAGCATAGTGAAAAGCTCTTTGAGCACTTAATACACAGCTGGGAGGGAAAAGGGATGTGAGCTGTAGTCAGTAGCAGCACAAAGTATGAAATATATTGATGTTCAAAAATGTACAGGGAGTGGAGGCTCAGCTGTGCAATTAGTACAGAGCCAAATCAGAAATTACAAACACACAATACAAAACATAATATGGGTCTGTCGTCTAGAATGAAGGAATTGAAGACCCTGCCCACGTCTTTTATGGTTTAGAGTAAGGGCAACAGGAGGATTACTATGTTGCAACAACAGTAGTTTCAAGGATGCTATTTTTCTGTAATTCCTCTGCAGTGCAAACATTAAGGATGTCATGGCAACAGTCTGTAATATCAAAATAATTTTCTAAACCTACAATAACAAAATGCTAAAACAAGACAAAATAGGAGGAGGCAGGGCTCAGTCTCCAGCAGCATGGTCTTCAACCATGCACTCTCTGACTTAATCTAATATGTAGGTGTCCACAGGTTGAACTGAGTTAGAGCTTTCCTGGTAAACATTTAGCAGATGGAAAAGCAGTGTGCATGCATCTACATCCATGGCTTCAAAGTACCACAGAAAGTTTTATAGCTTTCCAAACACTGTGTGGCTGATTCCTTATTCCAAAGGTGAAAAGTGTGAGAAGATTCACAAGTATGCTTTAGTTTCAAAGATCAGATTTCAATGAATTTAGGTTTGGTGCAGCCTTGAGGCATCCTTTTGAACCATGTTGAGAACTTGGCTTCTGCTCTGACAAGTGCTTTACAGACTTCCTACTAGTTTAAGACTAACTTCATATGTGCATCACAGTTTGTCTAACTCATCTGAACATGTTTCTACAAAAAACCACATTTTACTTTCTTATTTCTTTAACCATAATCGAAAGGAAAAATTTCTACAACATTTAAAATATGGATTTCTGTCACTATATTCTCACAGTGAATTGTGGTTCAGTACTGGTCAGCAGCTCAGAAAATTGTGTCTCTTTCCTAACATGTCTAACTACTGAAGAATTAATGACATTTGCAGGAGATAATAAAGAGTGAGATACTGTAATTATCATCCAGCTCAGAAACTGTGCAGTTCAAGAGACCAAAAAGGGGTCAGGAAGTAGCAAACATTCATGACAGAAGGCTGATATATCATTTTTATTGTCCTGATTTTCACCAGTTTCTTATTCCAGATCTAAATGATGTTGATGGTAATCAGGCTAAGGAGCTTCCTACGAATTATCTCCTGTGACCTTTGACTACATATCCTGTAGTCAGCCAATGGGGAAACTGCTCTCAGTGAGAATTTTGAACTAGACAGCCTGTATTGTCTCACAAGGGTTCAGCCTCCAGTCCCCATAAGAATGTGTAGAAAGACGAGAGTTTGCTCTGAATAGGTGAGCTGCTGAGACACACATTTACTGAATAACAATCTACTGACTTACTGATTTAAGAAGCTCAGGGCAGGCTGTTTAAGGTTCACCTGAAACAATATCTGGAAACTGGAAGAAGCCTGTAGGCTACAAAAAGAAAGATTTGTTGTGGGTAATGGCAAATTAGTAAGTTCTATGTGGGCTGAAACAGCGGTTTTGTAATATGTGCAATGACTACAATAAAGAACCTGTTTGATTTTAGGACTCAGAAAACTTCTATCTTATTACTCAGTAAACATTATTTAAAGTAACGTAGGAATTGTCAGCGTAGGTAACCCCCGTGCAAGAGAGTATACTAGGCAAAGTACCTCCTACAAACAGAAAATCAGAACATTGTCACACAAATGCTGCATTAGCATTAAAAAATACCACAAACAAAAAAGACCTGATTAAGCTTTGGAGCACTATCAGGAAAAATAGAGTTGCACAGAACTAATGTATGGGAGAAGAAAGGTAAAACTTTATTGTTATTTACACAAAGAAAAGGAGGGGGAAAAGAACGAGGAGAAGGGCAAAAAGAAAGAGAACAAAGCTGAATTTTCAGGGAGAGTTGACAGCTCCTTAAAGTTAGAAATGTAGAAGCACTAATATTCCAGATGCATAAAGGGTTCATAACTGGATAGTCTTTAAATTCAAAGGACTATCAAGGTCAAGTCCTGCATCCCAGGTTCAGAAAACATGCCAAGGAAAGAAATGTAACTTTATGTAGTTTATTGTAGACTGTGAGACTTGAATCTGATATAGAGAAACTCCTACAATTGCATGGGACACCTACTAAAAAATCCTCCTTCAGACACTTAACTTGATGAAATCATTTTGATAAGTTCTACGACTCATGCAAGAAAGACACTACACGCATACAAATTCTGAGGGTTTTTTGGTATGTTTTTAAAGATGGCAGCAAAAACACTAAAAAAGTATAGAAAAGAAAACAGACACTTATTGTTGGTGTTCACAACCACATGTAACATTTAAAACACTGAAGATATTCTAATGTATAAATTTGAAATGCTGTGATTTACTTCCCTTATACCAAAAAAGCCATGCCCAAAACAATGAACTATCCTGGGAAAGCATGAAAACAAAAAGTACTGTAGAATATATACGCAAGCTGAAAGTAACACAGAAAAAGATGTCAACACAAAACTGGTTAAACTGTGTCCAATGTCTCACAAATGTTGAAAAAGAACGTTAATGTCGGATAAAAAATACCCAGTAAATGGACATAGATTTAGGGCTCTGAAAAAAACAAAACATATTTATAGCTTTAGAATGGAAATACTTCAAATACTAAGCATGTTTGCTGCTGTGCCACAACCCAATCCCACAGTTAGCAAATAAACTTTGCAGAAGGCAGCTGCAACCCAGTTGGCAGCTGTATCTTCAACCAAGCTACAACCTACAAACAACAGATCAGTAACCTGCTTGATTTCAGTTCTTCTTTAAACCCACTTATCAGTAATCCTAACAATACTGATTTATAAAAATATTATATAACCTAGGACTAAAGCAGCTTAAAAAACCAAGAAACCCCCAAACCCCCATTCTACGAAGAGAATTGCAGAAGCCTCTATGTTTCCAGCAGCTGACAGAAAAACACACCACGCTCTGCTGCTGCCAGATGTTTGTAGTCTACAGAGTTGCTTGAAGCAGAAGGTTCACATGGACATGAAAGTAAGTGACAGTTACCATGACCTCTTACTGACAGTACAGAACATGTGACTTATTTCAAGGAGATGGATACTACATAGAAAATTGAAGTTAAAAATGAACTACAAAGACACTAATTTTAGGATTTCTATGGATACCTAAAAATGGCCAATTTTGTTTCCACAATCAGTGACTATTATTCAGAAACCTGTGAATATTCTACATGGCAAACAAATTTTACAGAAAAGGTCAATGATCCAAGAATTAGTACTTGAAAGAACAGCTATCTATTTCAACTTCATCTTTAAATATCTTAAATCATGCAGCTTAGTTGAAAGTGAGCTCTGCCTGATATTGACCCTCGCCTGGGGGCTGACATCCTTGCATGGCTTTGGCCTATCCTATTCCCCACAGCCTTGCCCAGACATTATGGGACAGTGTCTAACTTTGGGTGCACTCACTGGGCGTAGTCCTGCACCCTACCTGTGGGATGATGTCCTGGCCCACCCTTGAGCCATTCCTGTCCCAGGTACACATGTGATGATGGGGCTGGGAGAGACCCAGTGCTATCTGGTAGCTCCAGTCCTGGCTGGAGGGATAGAATGAGTCCTGGCTGCCTGACTTCTGCCCTGACAGACAACCTGGGGAGCCCACCAGCACTCCCAGTTCTCAACTTCATGGAGCCATCAGTCTTAGATGTATCCTGAAAATGTTTACTGAAGACAGGTGCGTCCTACATGGTGACATAAACTGTAAACAATTCACATAAAATCATCCAGTACCATGCCAATTAATTTATACTCTGATTTGTGGAAAAGGTAGGTGAAGAGATAAGGTAGGTACCTTACGTAAGGTGAGATAAGGTAGGTACCTTATCTCCAAGCCCCAAATACCACGTAAGCTTAGCAACAGAGGCATATGGGGCATACTGATGTAAATCCAGCTGTTTAGAACATCTATTGTTCAAAAATTTTCCATACTCAAGGAACTGAAAGAGAGAGGCAAAAAATATGTTGTCTTTTTACTGGGCAACAGGGATCTCTGGCCATATCCATGCCTACAATAAAGGTACAGATAAATCAGAAGGCAGCAGTAACTATGGAGAGACACAGAAAGTAGATAGCACTAAGAGAGATGGTAATGCAATGATATGATGATACAAGATCAAGAAATAGTTTCTAGTTAAGTAAACTTTGAAAATACCACAGCCAGTCTAAAACACATCTGTATCAGTGGTGTCCATTTTCATCAAGAAACCATTGAGGTGGAAGACCTTCTGGAGAACCTCCTGCCTTCACAGACATTGCCACAGTAGGCGGTGCCCAGGTGTCCAGATTCATTACTGCATCCACTGAGAGCAAATATGCTTCGTACGTATCATCATGAGGGCTCCCAGCTGTGTTCTTCAGGACACTGATTATAGATTGAGTGCGAATTAGCCGTAAAAAAGAATCCTTGTACACTGAATTACTGATGCATACACACTTCATATCAGACAACTGCCAAACCTGGGAAGCGTACTGTCAGGTGGTAATATGAGTTACAATTTGGTGATAGGTATGCATAAAACAGAGTGTTGCAGATTGCAAAGCAAGATGCATTGTATTGCCGTCTGTATGGCAGTTGTCTGGTGTCAAGCAGGCATTGCTCCTTATCTCTCTTCCTGAGTGATCATAATCAACACGGGACATCTGCTGATAAGGGGCTACTGAAAGTCACCACACGACTGATAAGAACTATAGCATCCCATTGTGAGATACTCCGCCCAGAGGGAGGAGCCAAGCAGTGCCATGCAGATATAACCTGCAAGGTTCTGACACCAAGACAGCCTTTGCTCCACTGGACTCCCCAGAGGAACAGCAGCTGCTTCTACTTCCACGGATCTGCAGAGGAAGAATACACCCCTTTCCTACAGGACTCCCCTGCTCCAACAGAACCACGCCTGACACTCCAGGAGGACGGCAGCCCCTTTTTCCAACTGGACTGCTACCAACACCCTGACCCGCAGGGTGTCAGGTTGTGTTCTGACTCTGACAGTGTTGTTCTGGTGTATTGCATTGTTGTATTTTATCGTTTTATATTTTTCCCCTTCCCTATTAAAGAACTGTTATTTCCTACTCCCATGTTTTTTGCCAGAGAGCGCCTTATTCATACCAATTCGGAGGGGTGGGGAGGGTTTGCATTCTCCATTTCAGGGGAGGCTCCTGTCTCCTTTAACAGGCACCTGTCTTTCCAAACCAAGACACAGAGTTTATTGCAATAGATTTCAAATAAACTGTTCCACCAAAGTTGATTCAATGAAATTGCCGTTTGTTTTTTTTTTTTTTGTCTGTAAAATCGTGCACTTTCTCAAAAAGTTATCATTAAATATATTGGAAACTTTTGAGTTTTAAATGTGTGGTAAATAGGTATGATTCGTGCTGATAAAATTGAAACAGTAATCAATATTTGGAAATAATAAAACAGTTAAAGGAGTAATGCCGAGAAAAAAAGAGAGAGGAGGGGTTCCATCCCCCTTTTTCCTGCAGATGTTCAATGCAGGAAGAACCAAGAGGTAACAGTTACTAAAAATTACCAGTAAAGAAGGAAAAACTGGTTAGGTTTCAAGAATATGTTAATTATGAGATTTGTTGCTTTGATGCTTGGAACATGGTATTATGTTAGATTTGGCTCATGTTATACTAGCTTGGCTTGCATTATACTAGCTCGCTGCGCTAAGGTGAAATAAAGGGCAGTGATGAAGAGCAGAGCCTTCATCACTAGCGGCCACCAAAGAGGGCTGCGACCACCTAAAAGAGTGGTGGAGAATGCACACTAAAAGGTGGTGATAGGGCAGAGATAGAAATGTGACGAAGCGAAAATCGGAGAAGGCTTCGACAGATAAGATAAAAGGAGGAATTTTTGGTTGGCATGTCTTCATGTGAAATGGTGAAGGTCCAAGAACCTTCATGCTCCCTACCCTGCGGCAATCCCCACGATAATCTTTTTGCTTATGCGCTATTATTGGAACCAAATTATCTCTTATTTTAAATTACCTCATATTTTAAGCAAATTATATTGCTAATGTATTAAGAGTAATTGAGTATGTTTTTCCTTCCTTTCTTAAACTATCCAAGTAAAATTGCTTCTACTTTAAATCTTGTTTGGCTCCTCCTTGATGGGATAATTGCGCAAATATAACAAACCATTTCACTTTAAAAACCTCAAATGTCGTTTCAATTGCTAGTGTATGCATCTTGTTGATAACCTTTTAGTGGTGGGGATTGATAACGTGGCCCAGTGCTGCAGTATGAGCAGACGGTAGGCTGATGGAAGCATCCTGCCACATGCCCACGAGGAGAGCGCTCCACCAAGCCCACAGCAATACCACACTCACACACAGCAGCTGGTTAGCTGAGACGGCAGAGGCAGGAAGAGTCTTTGGATAGGTTTCCATTGGTAGTTTATTTCACCTACACACGGAAAGAGTCCAGAAACAAAGACAGTGAGAGGTAGAGAGTCCAGGATTATACATTGTTACAAAGGGGCGGAGCCAACAGCAACAACCAATCACCTGAAGGTGTGGGTGGAACAAGGGTTACAGTGACCAATAGGAAAACAAAATGGTAAGCAGACAGGGGTACGGGCCAACAAGGACACAAATAACAAAGAAACTGCTAGAAACTTGACCATATATGGTTAACAGGGGGTTGACCAGCCAATGGGCCAACAGGGGGTGTGGCACTGGGGTTGATTGACAGCATGTCACAGGAGTCCTTGGGCGTGGTTAAAGAGTGGGGGACATTCTTCCTGCGCACAGCCCCGGGAGCTGCCGCAGCAGGCCCTCAGGCCTCCACAGAACAAAACATCTGAAAAGAAATGGCAGGAGAGAACAGTACAGATGGGCTCCTCCCTCTCATTTCTGCTTATAAATGAGAAGAACAAAGTCTTTTAACTGCTTCTCAGAATACCTGACAGAGATAAAGTTTAACATTGATCATAAAGAATACAATTGAACCCTTTAATGTTCTAAATGTTCCTTTTTGGACAAACCATGCACTTACAGTAAAATCAAATCTAGATTAATGGGGGGTTTATCTTGTAGTTATTATTTTAATTTTTCCAAAGGGATGGTCAGATAGAAATTAACTACGTCCTTTAATTTTAATGTCAAGTGGTAATTCAATTAACTAAAGAACAACACACTGATCGTTTTTGTACTTCTATAATTTGTAGACTCAGTTCCTATTTGTTGCGTAGTTCAACTGATTGCATAACAATGCAATTTGTGACAGATGCATTCAGCTCCTTGACCAAACCAGCAATAATTTGGTGTAGGCTCCAAAGCAGGTAAAGGCCTGAGCCATAGCCAGAACAAAATCTCCTCTAGTTTCAATCCCCCCTCTGAAAAGCCACAAAGGACCTGAGAGATACAGTGAGGATAGATGTGTATGAGCTTGAAAACTGATCATATCATTAGCACACATGAATAGCATGTGGCTTTTCTAAGACTCATTTATTTAGTAACAAAGTAAGTTGGGTATACAAGTGGTCACATGCCTTCTTTTCCTATCACATGCAGTTTGACTCTGAGTCAACCACTTTACCCTGTGAGTATGAGGGCCTGACTGAGCCTTTCTCAAGCTCCGTTTCAAGCTGTGAGGCAGTGTTGGGTCCATGGCTGTGATCTCCCCTTCAGCTGGGATACCAATATCAGACCTTTGGTAAAACAACCAATATCACAGATAACCCTGTAGTGCAGTAACTTCAGTTTGTGCTTTCGTAACTTTAAATTGTTGTTCAAATGATTGTGTTGTAATAGAGTGAACCTTGCCATCAAACTTTCCTAAAATGCGCTCTTACAACATCATCATAATACAACTTTTACTGATACCTTTGACAGTGGTTCTTCAAGCAATCTAAATCATCCATTCATGACGTTATGCTGAAAATGGCTGAATAATTAAATCCTTTCTTGGTTGAATAGTGAAATTTGCTCCAGGGCTCTCAGCTATTCTGTAACATGAGTACAGTGTTGCATTTCTCATGTGCTACTCCTAATTGTCATAGCATATATATGAGTGTATGTGTGTGTGCGTGTGTGTGTTTGTAGAGTTTGGAAAGAGGAGGTGCAGTTTCTGTCATTATGCCTTTTGCAGGCTAAATCAGACTTATTTCCACCAGGCTTGTTCCTGGGCTGTTCCCAAGTTCAGAGCTAGGCTTGAAGCTTTTGACTATCTTCTGACAGATTTAGTTTGTGCCTAAATCTCTAATGAGGTGCATAAATTAGTTATTGTATCCAGCCCAATGGAACAGTTATAACCCTTCTTGATTGATATTCCAGATTCTCAGAATAAAACCAAGAAATCCTCTCTAATTTTAGGAGTTGTCTCAACTATTACACACATAGTTGGCAGGCAATGGAAAAATAGCGCCTTTTGTCACCTTGGTCAATTAAAGACAAGCCAAGTTTCTAGCACAAAGAGATTCCTGAGTTTAAAAAACTGTGCTTTCCTGAATCAGCAGGCAAATAATCCACAGGACTAGAACAGTAGCCTTTATCAGTTTTTTTTTTTAATCCTTGCTTCATACACAAGTTTTGAGCTTTCTCATGAGACCACCAGATGGCTGATGTCAGACTAGAGAAAATAAATCTGCACATAGCAAAAGATACTATTAAATCTAAATTACTCTGTATCATCCAGAAAGGAAATGGAATTTTAAGTGTAGTTAAGAGAGTGTACTTGCTTTCTATAGCTGTAGGAGAATACACAGGTCATCTGCTGAGAATATAGAATCCAGGTATTTCAGGTCCTTCCACAGGGATTTGGATTTTCAACACTGGATACAGTGTTGAAAATGTCCAGAATGATTAAAAGACCATTTCTAATTATATCCTTCTTTGGTTTACTTTGGTCTCTCTCTGCAGTAAATTACTGTAGAAGTACAGCAGTTCTGAAAGCACATTGCTCACCAACGAGCTGAAAATTACTGCTATTATTCGAAACTGGGTTCTTTGACACAGTTTGGTTAAACTAAGATATCTCTAAATTCTAATATGTAATTTGGTATCTGTACGCAAGAACCTTTAATTAATTAAACATTTGTTAAACTGTAATGGAGAAAGTACTTATTAGCCAACCACAACTGAATTTCCATTATTCTCTGTAGATTTATTCTCAATTGTGCTTTTATTTTTCTGCTGAAATTTTTGAGGCAGAGAACTTTTCATTGTATCATGTTTTATTGTATCGCTCATTCACGATTTTCTAATACATAATTGTTACAATACTTTGAAATATCCAGATGTCATAACCAAAACTAGATGCCTTGAAGTTGAGTGAAGTTACTGAACCCAAAAACATGATTTGGACTAGGTCATTCCGGGACTGCAATCAGTTTACTATGCACTGAAAGAAATAGCTGCATTGAAATGATCTATAAAATTCACCATCTGTAACTTGATAGGGAAAAAATGTGCAATAAACTCCAATATTGATCTTTCCAAGGCCTCAGTGCCTGAATCAGGACCTCAAGCATTTTCTTCCTAGAAGGACCAGGTATCAGTAAATGTTTTTTTAAATATTCACTTCTTTTTAAAAATTACTGAGTTATGATGTTAAGTACACACTGTAGTTAGAATAACTCACATGAATACAAAGGTTAAGTAAAATTTAACCTCTACAAAAACACAAATTAAATTCCTAAGTGCCTTGTGAGAAAGACTAATGCGAAAGAACTAATATTCAGTTGAAATTTCAAAAATAAATAGAAGACAGTGAAACTGGACTAATACACACATAGAAAAGGAATATATTTTCTGAAATTGTGGTTTGACTTTGATTTTAAAATCTAGGGATTTAAACATGAATAGTGTAAGAAAATCTCATAGGCCAGCCCAGTCCTCCCTTTTCTTAAATAACTAGCTGATAAGTCATTTGATACTTCTGATCCTCAGCACAGCCAGTAGTCATTATCCTTTGGCATTATCCTGTTACTTTTTGTAGAGTAGCCATGTGTGAACAAGAGGGAGCAGCATTATTCTAAATGCATTTAATTATTATTTCTTCCCATAAATGGGTGTTTGGGTACTGCCTTGTGTCCCAGAAAATGGGTTAGAATCACCTTTATCTGCAGAGAGTTTTGGCAAGAGCCTTGGTTTTGTGGTGGTACTCTCTAACCATGAAATATATAAAGAAAAGAAAAACTGTTGCCAAAATTTGTTATAGATAGACACAGGAATCTTTGAGGTGTATGTTTCATATAACAATTTTTGTAGTCATACTAGGGATGACTTTATCTGGTGACTCTTTAAGAGTAATTAGAAGATTCTGTGCTTTCAGCAAATGGTTGGGTATCCATGGATGTCTTCTCTGTTTTTCCTTGTTTTTTACTTTTTAATGTCTCAAAAGCTGATGATAGCCTTGCTGGTCCCATCACCCCAGACAAATTTCTGTGACTTACTCGATACCAAAAGCCAATTGTTACACAAGTTGCTTTCAACTGCTGTCCCATACCCCAAGTAGGGTATACAGATGTGGAATTGTTAGGAATTCATCTGTAGGTTTATTTTTGGGTCTGTTTTTGTCCCTTCCCACAATGCTACTCTATAAAGATATGTAATATATATTATTAAGATATAATATATATTAGACATAAATATTATTTATATATACACTACAAATATATAAGACATTAGAACAGGGAAGACATAATCTACAGCTTTTGGGAAAGCTTCACCTCAATTAAGTTACTGTTATTTTCCTTATTTTCCTGTCACATACCTGTATCATCTAATGATGTAGCAGTACTTTCAGGCAGGCTTTACCCCAATGCAGATTGTTCTTACTGATGTCAACTCTCTAGGATTCAGCTGAAAGGCTGCAGGGTTCAAGTAAAAATTTGCAAAGGGATACACAATCTAGTTTTCCCTGGATCACATAAATTTTGAAAAGTGGAGGTAGCAACTTGAGTAAAGACATTTTGGAATGAAAGTCTGATTTTTTCTGCGTTTGACAAGCATTCCGAGTTTGAAACTCCTGTATAAAATTAGGTTTTAAATTCCTTATTTTTATTCAGCATGAAGATAAATTTTTATATGTAGCAGTTTTAAAATAGGTGTTCTATGTTCCCTTCATTCCTCATGCTGCTTGAGTGCATATCATGAATAGGTATTCCAAGTGACCTACTTTTTAGTACTTATCACATGAAAACAAAAAAATTCCCAGGTGCTCATCCTAGTATGTGTAGCTAAGGCACAAAAAGCCAGCACAGATGTTTGAAAGTTTAATTTCAAATTAAATTAAGATATATCAGGATTTGAGTACTCATACTTTATCTCAAAAAAAATTCTTTTTGATCTGTTAAAAATATTTATCTGTAGGTAACTTAGATACTTAGCTATTTATTTATTTACTTGCTAGAAGAAATTTAAAGTAATACCAGATATGTGGAGTTAAAGGTGATGGTACCAGAGGTGTGGATAAAGTGTAAACAATAAATAAAGAAGACTTAAGAAATTTTCACCAATAAATGCATTCCTTCCAAAAGTTCTTGTTCAGTAGCTAAGGTATTGGAAGTCCCAAGGTTATAGATGTTTTTTTTTTTAAAGTAACTAAAATTTCTGATATGAGAATGTTCATCACCAAATCTCCAAGTCCTAAGCCACCAAAATATATTTGCCTTCTTCAATTGTTAATTGTCGTGTTCTTTCCAAATGTAAAGGTAGAAGGAAAAGACCAGCTAACTGAAAAATTTTAACATTGTTCTCATCTTGAACTGACTTGTTAAACATCATTTAAAACCTTTGCAAGTCTAAGTACATATTTACCAATGTAACATGCCCTTTAAAAATATGGGACAACATATTTAACAAAGAATATGGAGTGCCTTTTTTAATTCCTAATAAAATTTATACAGGTGAAGGGACTGTTGAAAAGTTATTTTTGAGAATTTTCAAAAAAAGTTTCTTTAAAAATGCCTAAACTTGATTATAAAATAGAGGCACACAGATTTGTGGGTCATTTTAATATCTTAAACATACGTGTACTGTCGTTTTTTACAATTCTATGTTTTCTGATTGTAAAATAGGATCATAATTAGCAATATGTTCTAACATCCTATCATTTATAGGACAAATCAGTAAAGGTTGATTCATTTTCTTGAAGGAGCACATAAAATTTACTTAATTAAACTGGTAGGTAGGTTGCAGTAATGTTAGGAAGATGAAAAATCTCAACCATTCATGGAGACTCTGAATAATACTTGGGGAAAGAAACACAGCAACAACTAAACAAAACATAAGAAATGTAAATGTGGGGAAACCATGATAAGAATAAAACATTCCTGGAGCATTGTTTGGGGGAGTCCTAAATAGCATGGTGATGTCTAAAAAAGGCCTGAAGCAAAGGGAAAGTTTATAAAATTGAAAGACTAAAGCTGGAAACTTTGCTTAAGCCAAACTGTTTGCCTAAATCATTTAATATTTCTAGGAAAAGCCTTTTGACTTATCTGAAATTTTACAGCTTTATATGTTAACTTGCAGCTTTTTCATACTGCCACCTATCACCTTTACCAGGTAGTTTAAATGTTAGAAATAACTCCCATAAGAGATTGATTCTCTGGAGTTGCTAATATCTGACCCCACAGAGAGCTGAGTTCAGGCCAAACCACAGCTAGAATTAACAGAAGTACTCTCTTCTCTTTGCAAAATACAGTGTCAGATAAAAAAATAAAATAGAGGCAATGAGGAAAAGAGGCAATTGAAGTTAGAGAATAATGCAATAATCTGAGTTTTAATATTACATAACATAAAATATTTGATTCGATAATGGCAGATGAGGTTTCTAAACCTTTGTCAGTCCAATAGACTCTGACCAATGTCTTTTTGATATTCCATGTGGGGAAGGTGCAATGTATAACATAAAACTTACTTATTTGAAGAGAGTTGATGTTATGCAATATTTCTGATTTTTTTGAGTGATACAGAATATATTGGAAACACAGCAAAATTATAAGATACACTTAACAAATCATAGTCATGGCAGTGCACAGTTCAATCCCAGAACACATCCCAGTTACCAATCTCTGTAATATACTCACTATCACAACGCTGTGTGTACCTGTTAGCTATGAAGAAAAGCATTGGTTGGCATCATCTCAAACTCCTTGCTGTCTTCAAAACTCTTTTGTCAGTTTTTCACCTTTTATACTCAGAGTTAGGCTGAACCATGTGTACTCTCTCCACACTGTTGGTCAACTCATACATTCCCATTTTTAATGAACATAAAAAACCTGTATGTAACCCACCATCTGATCTACTCAAATGACACAGCTTTTTATCTAAAACAAAACTCACCTGCTGATGCCTTCTATGTTGGGATAAAATCAGCCTTAATTTCAACAGCTCTGGTCAGTCACATACTACATATTCCCTGACCTTCATGGGCGTATTTCCCTGCCCAGTCTCCGCTGAGTTATTTTCCATTGTAGAGGTTTGCTACTCAGTCACAGTCTTCTTAGTCAAAAAGACCTAATGCATAAATATACATAGATAGCAACAAATTATCTAAGCATTATGTTAAAGGATGTTTAGCCATAAACAGTCAGTGTCTGTAAAGACTAGATAATGCAGGGAAAACGTAGGCCAAAATGCACAACAGGTGTCTGACACGTTTATTTGGAACTGAAGCACTTGAGGATATTCATTACATCAGAACATTATTGCTTCAATGTGTTTTTGCTTTTTAAGTGTAATACTATTAAAAGTTTTAAAAACAATCCCTGAAATCCCCAAGTAAGCATAATAACATATCTGGCACCATAAACCTTAGTTAAATTTACTGGTATACACACAAAAATTTTAATTTAAATAAATGAGGCATGTAGATGAGCAAACTTCCAAAATAAAAGGTAAGCCTTACCTTGCATGCGAATCTTTTAAACTGTACTGTTTTGGCAGGGATTGAGTTGATTTTCTCCACAGCCAGTATTGGGCTATGTTTTGGATTTGTGCTGGATAGGGTTGTTTTAGTTATTGCTGAGCAGCCCTTACACACTGCTATGGCCTTTTCTGCTTTTATCCCCATCCCATATGACAACTTGGTCAGCATATAAATCTGGGAGAAAAGTTGTGCAGGGGTCTGCTGCTCTTGAACTGGCTGTGTATCAATCAGCTGGTGGTGAACAGCCATATTCATTTGCATTGCTGCTCTTTCTGGGGCTTCATTTGCCTCTCTTTCTTATCTATATTCTAAATTATTATTAGTATTAATATTAGTATTACTAAATTTTCCTTATCCCAGTTCCCAAGTTTTCTTGATTTTACTCTTCCAATTATCTTCCACCTATCTTGCTGGGGCAAGGAAGTGAGGGAGCAGCTGTGTGATGCTTAGTTGCCAGCTGGTGTTAAACAACACTATAAACAAAGGTATGTTCAGAGTGTTTTTAATTAGGATACCTAAAAATTCTGGAGAGATGGAGGTAAACCAGTCAGGAGTCAGTCCTGATTGTGACCCACCTCAGAAATTTAGCTGTCTGGTAACCCAGAACAGGGGTTTAACAGCCCAAATGGAGTAGAATTTTAATAATACACCACTTCAGGACTCCTAAATCATGAGCTGCAAGTGCCCTGAGTTGATCTCCTGGAGGACTTATGGTCGTTATGGCTTTGAATAGCTCTGGATTTCTCACAAAATCTCTTACAGAGAACCTGAGACTTTGTTTTTAGGCATAATCCTTCAGGTGCAATCTTGAGAAGTCTCCAGATAAAACCAGGAAGGGATGAGTTCAGGGTGTTTAGTTATCTATGTATAATAAATAGGACTTCTATTCAACTTTAGTTATTAAGTTTTCTTTTTGGCCTTCTTGTTGCCATATTGGTTTATTATTTTACCTTGATTTCTTGACAGTTCTTTCAATCAGAACCTACCTGTTTCTGCATTTCTTTCTGTCTAAGAGGCTGAAGTCAGTTTTCCATTTATATGACTCCCTTTACCTCTAGTATTTGGGCATTCCTGGCTAGAGATGTCCTTAATTTGAACAACAAGAATGGAAGCACTCACATCTTGCTTATAACTTAGCCTCATGGTTAGGCAAACACTCCTGGAATGTGTGCTGGACTAAGAAAAAGCTCAGATTTGAAGCATCTTATTTCTTGGGCAAGGAATTGAATAATGACTTTATTATGTATATGCTTTTATTAATTTTAATTTTAATTTTCAAAAATCCTAGTGGAATTAATCAAAATATATCTTTAATTGGTTCTTTTAGATTTCCCTAGAGGGGAAGTAAGTAAATCTTCATATAAACAGAATTGTGTTAAGAATATGACAGCTTTGATTCAATTATATTCTTGTGCTCAAAATGAAGAGAATTGAAGATACTGCATTCTTAAATACTTTCTAGTGTACCTTTTTAACTATATCATAGCCGTGGTAAAGTCTACTTTACCTCCTTTCTCTCCATGTACAGCTCCAACAACAGTAAATGCTAAGCCAATTTATGATAAACATCCATTTTACTGCTAAGCACTAGTGAAGTGATTTAGAAAGAGGTGTGGGAAGGATGAGGTGTAGGATGAAGACCATAAAGCTGAAAATATATGGACCTAATTTTAGAAAAAGATGAATATAACTGTGAAGCTAAAATCAATAAAAAAGTGCTATGGTGGAAACAGAAAGTCAGCTTTAAGTACAGCATAGAAACTCTGCTGGGTGCTGCCATACAGAATGATTATAATAAATCCCGAAGAGTGAAAGGAGAAAAGATCCTGAGTAGAGCCATTTCTATCCTGAGGATAACCTTACTTTGATTTGTGTCTTTATGCATGCTCATCCTTTTTTTATTGCAGATATTTTACACTGCATTAACTGCACCATACTTTCAGTTTCAAACCGAAAAATTACGAATTTTGCTACGAGTGGCTAGGCATAGGTTAACCACATATATTAAATTAGTAAGTAGATATACCAAGAGGTAAATTACTATATCTATTTCTAAATATTTGCCAATATTCAGATATCTTAAGAAATATCCTCAGGACATTTTCACAATTCTTAGGTTGTGTATAGAGTTCTTACATACAGTTGGCCATATAGCTTTTAGTTTCTTTTTTTTTCCCCTCAGAAATGCTTAGCAATATGGAACTAAAATTCATGGTAAGTATGATGGTCCATTTTAAGCAATAATGATTAAACGTATATATTTTTTTTCTTCCAAATAATTTTAAAGCTTAGTATATTGTTAATATTGGGTTAACATGATCATACTTACTGAGAACATAGTCTTCTTTTTCATAAACAAAACACAACGTATTTTCCCATCACTTCATGCATATGCTAGCAGAATATTTTCTATTAAATCGTTTGCTTTATTTCTGAAAATCAAGTTATTAGTGTGGAGATCAGTTTATTGCTTACCCAATGTGTGTTAATACTTTCCTCATAATATGTAGCAAGCTAGGCTTCCACATGCTTAGTTCCATTGGTGTCCAGCCATAACTACTACTCTTCCTGAAAACCTTTAGTTATTTCTTGTTGTCTTACTCCATCCTTTCTGGTAAGCTATTGCTATCCTCTTTTCATTTATACATCTAGAAACTATTTAACTCCATCATATATTCTTTATAAGTTATTTAAGCTTGATATTTTCCAGATTGCTCTTTACCTTTCCTGAATTTCTTGACTTCTGAAGACACATGTGCAACTTGAGGTTTTGTCGATTTTGAATTTTCTGCTTATTCAGGTTTTTTCCAAGTTCTTTTTTAATTAGGGACTTTTTTTCCTAAGTTTACTTATGATTTCAGCTCAGGAGTTCTTTTCTCTGATTGCTTCAGCATGCTAGCTTGGCGGGTAGAATGGGTAGGTTGTGACTTCAAGAACAACCAAGAATCAAGGTAAAATGACAACCCTCTACACTACATAGTGTAACAAATATTCCCAAAAGAATATATAAGAAATAAAGTTTAAGATGAATCCTATTTAATACTGTCCACCTGGAGAACTAAACTGATCCCATCCCTTCATAGTTTGCTGTGGAAATTTCTGAAGTTGCAGGCTGGGCAAGAGTAGCCCTGGAAGAACAAGCATAAGGAGCCTCAGCCTGAGGCCTCACAAGGCTTATAAAATACTGTAACCAACTACATTATAAAGAACAGAAGTGTCTAGATTCACAAACTGCCGAGAAATAACTATTTGGCAGAGGAGAGGAAGCTCTTTTACTTTTTCTAGGAGTAATGAAAGTTTTCTGTGAAACCTATGCTTAGTCACTCAGGTCAGTCAACCAAACACAGAACTGTAAGAAACTAGTCCTAAATTCTAGTCCATATGAATCTTCTGGTTTGTTGGTTGGTTGGTTTGTTTGTTTGTTTGTTTGTTTGTTTTGGGGGGGAAAATACGGGGTTTGGTCTTACTGTCTGTCTACTATGTTTTTATTTTTTACCTCATCCCTGCCAGTTACTGGCTGAATTTGGTGCTTTTTAGCTATAAAAAAAATCATAATCCCTGAATCTCATGCTGAGAAGGAAAAATTCTTTGAAGGATTGTAATAATTTTTTATTTCTTTTAAAGCTACAACTGCTGTCTCCCCAGATGATAGTACAAAATAAATATACAGTGTTCAGTATTTGCTGTGGCATATTTTACTCCTTTTTTATCCTTTACATATGGCTTTTATCCTTTCAGAAGAGAATAGGTATTTATACACTATATGTCACTTTTTAAGCTGTACTTTAGAATTTACTCTAATATCTTTTTTAAAAAATAAAAGGAATAAAATGAAATATTTTAATAGCTACCAAGTTAAATAAATTCAAAGAAGGGCCTAGGGTTTGTTTGGTTTTTTTTTTTCCCTTGCTCCTTTTAAACATTTCAATCATGCAAGAGTAATCACTGTTTCATTTTATTTTAATTGACTGAAGTAAGTTAGATTCAGTGTTCATGTTGGTCTTCACAGAACAGAAACACTTTCTCTGAAGTGAAAATGCCACCAGTTTTTAGAATGGCAAAAATACTTTTAAAGTAAATTATTTTAAAGGGGGAAATATTATGAATCCAAATGCAATTAGACTTTTATAAGGCTAGTCAATAGGCAATATTGACTTCTAAATAAAGACAAGATATGGCCTGCTGTACTATCTAGGAACATGAACAAATGTTACATAAATACTGACTTAGCTTTATGCATTGGCTTTACCATTATTCAACAAAAAGGAAGAAAAAGTATTTTTCTATAGCTAAAGGTAAAACACCTTCTGAATAAAGATATACCTCCATACTAGCTTTTCAGGGTACTCTGTGACTCGTGGTAGTTTCAATGTGGTATATACATAGTGTGTGAACATGTTAAAGGTATTAAATCCAGTATAAGCCAAACTGTATGAATTAAGGAGGAAAAAGGAAGTTCTATGATTTTCCAGGAGACTACCATCTTGTTTACACTTGAGCTTCATGTGCTGCCTTTATTGTGAATTCCTTCTGTGGTCATGTCCAGATTTATAAATATGAACAATTCCCACCTCTGTACTGCTAATACTTGTAGTGAACATAAGGAAGATATGCCTCACTTTTGTTCCATTTACCTTTATACCCTTTGGGAATGAAATACTAGAATTATGAATGTTTCAGTGCGCAAGAAGTAACTTTAACTTTTGATGCCTTCACAATAATATTTTCATATTACTCATCAATATTATATTATACACTACAATATTACTCTGCTTTAACTTGATTCAGCTGAAGAGTTTGCCTACCTATTTGAGAATACACTATTGGCATCATGTTTGTACCACTTCATGTTTTTGATATTACATACTACAGTCCCAGATCCACACTGGAACAGGCTCCCTAGGGCAGTGGTCACAGCACCAGCCTGACAGAGTTCAAGAAGCATTTGGGCAATGCTCTCACGCACTTGGTGTGACTCCGGGGATGGTCCAGTGCAGGGCCAGGGGTTGGACTCAGTGATCCTTTTGGGTCCCTTCCAGCTCAGCATATGTTATGATTCTGTGATTTTGTGATTGTAGTGGGAACTTTAACACCTAGCTCCCATATAAGCATTTTGAACTACAGTGGAATCCCATGTTGAATGTTGAAAATATAACTTAGCTGTCCATATGGAGACAGCTGCATTTGAATTGCCCTAGTGTACCTGTTTGAGCTCCAGCTGTCATTCAGACATACCTTGAGAGGGTTACCTACACATCCCATCTGCCAACCCTCTTCAGAAATTTTGGACACCCCACAATATTAGAGAAACTGTTAGATGTGGCAAATAAATTAAGCCCAAATATGGAATTAGCATACTATATTTGTAAAGCATTCACATATTTACAGCCATCCTCTCCATATACTTGACATTGTGTGTTATGGGAAGATGATATAAAAGAAGATGATCATAGCTAAAACAAGCTGGGTAGTATATTGCAGATCTTATTTAGGTTTTGAGTGTTGGAAAACTATAGTCCTCGATAGTTAGAAAAAAGCAAGTCAAAGTTCTTGGATAGATCATGCATCTGAGGTAGGGTAGACTGCAGGAGGAATAACTTGTCAGCTGCTACAGCTATTCTGAGCTATGTCCCACTCATCAGCCCAGCCACTCAGAAAATGTAAAAATGTCACAATTTTAATATTCAGCTGTCCTACTCCTTGGAAGTTTTTATTTCCTCTGTATCTACCAACTTTAAGGAGCAGAGGCACCATTCCATCGCAGTTTATAAGTGAATGTATTAAAGCTGGCACCAATTTTGTGACATCTGATAGAATGAATTCAAACTGCTACAGTTCAGAAGTTGCTAGATGAATACCTGAAGGAATTTTATACTATGCAAGGAGAAGCTACTAAATAAATGGGAAAATAAGTAGGGAAAGAGCTACCATAAACATTCTATAGAAAGTTATACTCACTGCTATGTCAGAGCCCAAAGCTTTATTGCTGTAGCCATTTGCTCACTAAAGTGACTAAATGTCAGCGGAATAAAGAGTTCATTGGTTATAGCTTGATGTTCGGCTTACAAAAAAATGGCAGCTACATGGTCTTTAGAAAGGAAATGTCCATAGCACAATATGGCACGTTATTATTGTTACAAAATTATCAGCTTACTCCCACAGGCAGCCCCCACATACAAAAGCCAATTACAAATAAGATACATCATGGGAATGGGGAGGTTGGGAGAGCTGCACCCTTAGTATTTTTTTTTTTTAATAAAACCATGCATGAATAAAAAACTCAGAAGGGATTATTTTGCAGAAGGGATTACAATGGTAGCTGGGGATATAATTAGGTCAGTAGATAAAGAATTCCTAGTTGCTAGTGAATGAAAGTCAGTACTTTGTGCATTTCTATGTAAAATGACGTAGTACGCAAAAATCTTATTTACAGAAGAAAAGCATTCCTATAATTACATAAAAAAGTTATAATTCCCTCAATGTTCATGTTTTTGCTAAAGGCTGAATGGTCAAGCACCTGAGTAATCACAGGGGCATTCAGACTTTCAGGATGCAATTATAAACTGAACATCTTCATTCCTGGCATGGAAAATAATTAAATGCTAATGTTTCAGTTTATTTCTTTGCCCAGTAAGAATGCATCCTGTTTCACAACAGTGTTTGCAAATTGCTGTGCAGGTCCATGAAAATTCCCCTTAAATGAACAAAGAATATTGTTCTTACCTAAAAAAAGACTTTTTCCAAAGCAAAAATGAGGTTTATGAATCTGCCTCCAGACACTCTTGAGTTTCTTCAGTTAAACTGAAGAACTCAGGCTTTTTATCATTGTGTTTTACATGCATACCAAGGACTTTTCAAAAAGAAGAAATGACCTGTGAAAACAGGAGTAATAATCCAAATAATTTTTGAGGGTTCTGTTTTTGTTTTTAATTCTCCTCTCTTAAATATTTATTTCATAGATTTTATACTGTAATTTTATACTGTAATTTGCAGGCCATATGCCGGTGCGACATCATCCCTGCCCTTCCTTTGTTCCTGTACTTTGTAATTTAAGTACTGTAAATCACGTAATTAAACTTGGCATTACTGAAAAAGTAGTTAGCAAGAAGTAATTCATATTAATTTAGAGACTAATCACGTAATTTTAAAATTATTGTTAAAAAGATTTTGTTTTGAAAAAGTGTGCTACTTCATTTCTTCCATTCATATTTCACATATTTTAAAGGGAAGAGAAAGTAAACCTTTCATTATTTCCTTGTGACAATATCATGGAACAATATTTTTTTGAGACAGAAAAATTAAGATATTTGCATATTGACACACAGCTCTGCTGATGTTTGAGGGGAGAAATATGAGTATTCACTACTTTATGAGATTACATTAGACACATTCAGTGGTTTTGTAAAAAGGTATGAAAACCATAGTTATACTGGGAACGTGTGACAAATGAATTGTCTTTTTATACACAGGTGCCAGTTTCTTTCCTTCCACAGTGAGATGGGGTAGAGAATTGAAAGACTAAAAGTGGGTAAAGTCATGGGCTGAGATAAGCTGCATACACAAGCAAAGCAAAACAAGGAATTCATTCACTACCTCCCATGAGCAGGCAGGCTTTTAGCCATCCTCAGAAAAGAAGGGCTCCATCACATCATAGCAGTTAGTAGGGGGAACAAACACTACCACAGTGAACACCCTTCCCATTCCTTCCTTCTTCTTCACCTAGTTTTATATTCTAAGCACGATACCAGATCATCTGGGATATCCCTTTCTTCAGCTGGGGATCAGCTTTCCTGGCTGTGTCCCCTGCAAGGTCCCCGTGCACCCCCAGCCATGTCACTTGTGGGTTGGGGTGAGGAACAGAAAAGGCCTTAGCTCTGTGTAAGGGTTTCTCAGCAGTAACTAAAACAACCCTGTGTTATCAACACTGTTTCCAGCACAAACCCAAAACATAGCCCATACTGGCTACTGTGAATAAAATTAATCTACCCCAGCCAAATCAGCACATAAATGGAGAGCAAGAGCTTTTAGTTTTAGGCAGGTGCATGTACTTCAATACACTCATGTTGCATATTTATCCCTAAATACTCTGGATATTATACATGATAAGGTGGGATAGAATAAGCCCACAATCAATGTATGATGAAAGTGTTATCTTTGAACTGTTGATGTGCCTGTGATTAGATGGAGTCCATTAGAATATTCAAACACATGTCTCAGAGGAATAGCAAGGTTACTGATATAACAGCCTTGAAACCCAAGCGCATTCCCTTGATCTTTTTAGATCTTTTGTTAATAAACTGAAAACTTGAAAACATTATTGTTAATTAAGATCTGAAGAAAGACTCATGACAGCAAGAAAAAGGATCCCTTTTTTGATGTTTTCTTTTATGGAATGACTGTGCTGACTGGCAAGACCAGATGCTATATATTAAGCATGTACCACACTAAATCAACAATTCTCTTTGTTTTGGAACCTTTTATTCCCTTAGCTCTTTTGATACTACTTGTCAAAAGCTTCCTTACATGAATATTTTTCAAATAAATACACCTTTCGAGCCTTTTTTTCTGCCAAGCTCCTTAGGATATTTTTTTCATATAGGGCATGTCTTTAAATTAATTCTTTGTTATCTGTCTCCTCTTGATATGACATCAATTTTTTCATCATTTACTCCTTTTAATTGGACAGTTCTTTCTGTCCCTTCAATGTGTGAGGACTGCAGACAATATAAATTAGGATTCTGAAAACATATTTCCCTGTGTTTGTTTGATTTAGTATCTCAAATTCCCTTTTTACTTGCCAAGACGGAATATTTTTTTTTTATTTTGGCTTTCTAATTACCAGGTCTTCCTAGACTTACAGTCTAAGATAGTATTCACTGAAAAGAAAAAAAAAACAGACAAGAAAAATGGACCTTGCTGTAACAGGCATTGTTTAATTTGGCTCTCTGGGGCTGCCTACAAATTCTCCTTATTCTTAGTTGTAGAAACTGCTAGCCTGGAAACAAGTTGGTGAAGAAAGGAAATTCAATTTCTTGCTGTTTAGCTTTTTACACAAAATATGAGAGTCAAGTTTCTAAGCATCTGCCTTTGCTTGATTAAGTTGCTGTTAAGTTTGTGGTTCATTCTAAGCCTCTCTGAACTGATGACTTCATGATTTTGATAATACTAAGGACATACCTGTAAGGACTATATATATAGTTTTTCAATTTTACGGCAAATGAGAACAAATCTGAAAATGAGCAGAATAATTTAATTCAAAAATTAAAATGATCAATTGATCATTTACTATAAGCAAATTGCAGTGTTTGTGCTTGTACCAAAGAAAATAATTTAAAAAGCCTTGAGAGCTCAAGAAGGTAGTAAGGTGTTTACCCATCCTTTTTGGCTAAAGTCAGTAGTGGTCAGACCTGAGCCCAAAAGATTTTAAGTCAGCTTAATGTGAAACACACTTTATGACACATTATGCTTCTTCTTCAAAATTGTTGTGCTTCTGAATGTGAGTGCTGCAGCAGACTTACTGATGATCTCTGGTATAAAGATTTGGCTCTAAAAGTCAGATTCTTGTTCAATCTTATAGTATACAGGAAATAAATAGAATCTTAGTCAGAAAGACTTTAATTTTTTTTAATGCCTGCCAGGACAGAACATTACAAAAGAATATTGCAAACAATTCTAAATACCCCAGAAAGGTTACCCAAATCTGTGAGTACCAGAATATTCTTAAAGTTTCAACCTGAAGCTGCTGAAATGAAGCCCTATTACTATAGAGAATATTCTCTTTCTTAGTGATTATTCCATCTCTTATTTGCTACAAAATATCTACACAAAATAACTACACATTTTAATAAAATAGTTTAGAACAAAAGATGCATTAATAAAATGAAATTAAATTATTCTTTTATTTTATTAGTCTAATAATAAAGTTTATAATGAGAATTTTTTCCTACAGATTATATAATTTGCTGGTTTTGCTTTTAACAAAATGAAATATAAAAAAGAAAACATTTTTAACATTAGCAAATAAGCCCAAACCTTGAAAATGTCTAGTGCAGGCTTTAATATTAAAATCTAAAGTTAAATTTTTTAATGGTAAAACTGATGAACAGGTGCAACAGAGGGAGGTCAGAAAAGAGTGAGAAACATTCGAAGGAACATCAAGGACAGGGCAGGAGGAGGATGAGCTCTCCATGTCAGAGCAGATACCCACACCACAGGGCATGGAGAGCCCCATGCCGGATCAGGTTTCCATTTTCTGAAATAATTGCAACCCATGGAGAGCCCATGCTGGAGTGGAGTTTTTTCCCTGCAGGCACTGCAGCTAGTGTAGAGTGCCAACACTGGAGCAGGTGAAAGGTTTGAGAGAAAAGCAGCAGCAGAGAAGGAGAAATGGCTGTGTACTACCCATGCCCCTAACCATGCTGGTCAGTTGGGAATGGGGGAGTCGGGACCTAAGGAATGAAGCTGAATTCTGAAGAGCCAATAGGGAAAGTGTTGTTTTAATGTCCTTGTTTTCCACTCCCCAGATCTATTTTAATTGTTGGTAAATTAGATTATCTTCCCATAGTTTAGTCTCTTTTGACCACAGCAGTAAAATACAAGGGGTCTCACTGTTTTTACTTAGAGACATGAGTTTTTGCATCCTATTTTCTCCCACTGAGGAGGGAAAAAAAGATGGCAGCAGGGTGGAAGCTTGGCCTTTACCCAACACTAGCCCGCTATGGATGCCTAAGTCAGATGACGAACTATATGTATTTTCTATAATGTATCCAGTCAACTCAATGTTGGTGATTTTAATTCAGTCTTATAACAATGAAGTAATTAATTTATTTCCAATCTCTTGAAATCAGTTTTCAAGACCAGATTTTATTATGTTCACTAATAAAACTAACAGAAAAATCAAAAAAATCTTGAAAATTCTGCAAACTGCATTTAAAGAATCACTGAATTTCAGAACCGCAGAATGGTCAAAAGTGTCTGCTGGATGTTGCTTGGTTCAACCTCCCTGCTCAAACAGAGTCATCTACAGCCAGTTATCCAGAATCAGATAATTTTCGAGTAATTCTGTGGATGGATGTCGGAACTCAGGACATCCCTTTGGGAGTCCGGAGTTGCCGGGACCCCTGCCAGGGGGCTCAGAGACCCTGGCACACAGCCCAGAACACCAGTGGGTTCAATTATGAACCGTGGAGCAAATTGCCAGCTTTACATGAAGATCTAAAAGCCACAGCAATTTAAATAGGGTAATAATAAAGTTATCAAAGGGTACAAATGTAGGTTTTGGGATTTTTAGTATAAAGGTTATGGGGACAAGATGGAGGGACTTGGGCGTGTCTAGCCTTTCTTCTTCTTCTTCTCTATCTCCATCTTCAGTGGTGATGTTGGCACTTTTAGATTGGTTTAGAGTAGAAGCTCACTGTCTAACATAGGTGATAGGTATTGGAAAATAATTGTAAACATGCTATAGGTAGTTTTTGGTATATAAAGATAACACCGCCCCGGGGGCAGGCAGAGTGCCTGGAACTGTCCTGCTGAGCGGGCCTCAGCAGGACAGGAGAAAAAATTTTATAGATGTGATTTAATAAACAACTCCAAGACCGAAGAGCTTCGGCTCATCCTTTGAACGCGTGGGCTGAAGCAGTGACTTTTAACGCATCTCGGGGTCGCAAAGCTCGGCCATCTTCTGAGAGATGGAGACCCCACAACCTCTCTGAATAAGCTCTGTTAGTGCTTAGTCACCCTCACATTGAAAAAGGGCTTCCTGTTGTTCAAATAGAGCTTCCTGTGATTCACTGTGTGTCTGTTGCCTCTGCTCCTGTCACTGGTCACCACTGGAAAGAGCCTGGCCATGTCTTCTTTGTACCTTCATTTCAGGTGTATTTTGATGAGATCCCCCCAAGACTTCTTGTCTCTAGGCCAAGCAACTTCAGCCTTTTGTCATAGGAGATCTGCTTCAGACCCTTCATCATTTTCATGATCCTTTCCTGGAAGGTCTCCTGTGTGTCCATGTCTCCCTTGAGCCCAAGGCTAGACACGATCTGCCAGGTGTTGCATCACTAATGCTATGTAGAAGAATCACCTCCCTCAATCTGCTGGCAATACTCCTAATGCATCCCAGGATACCATTTGTCTTCTTTGCCAGAAGGGCACATTATTGGTTTATGTTCAAGTCAGTGTCTGCCAGGACCCCTAGGTCCTTTTCTGGAAGGCTGCTTTCCAGCCATATATTGGCATATCAGAGAATATATGGATTTGTAATAGATCAAGGAAATTACCTAATGGAGGAAAATCCATCTTTTCAAGTAGTTAAAACATTTTACCTAGTTCAGTTATCAGAAAAAAAAAATAATCAAAAGATCCTTTACCTGGCTAGAAAATACCTCAACATTTATATCTCCAGAAATGGACAACAGAAACTGGATTCCTTTGAAGGCTATTAAAAACCCTCCATTCTATTAAGGTTCTGAATACTATTATACACATATATATTTATATAAAATGTATGATGATCTCTACATTTCAGTGAATAGTAACATAAGGTACAGAATACATAATAGACTGTGCCAACATCCATCTGTCTTGACATACCCAATAGTCTTTTGTTCTGTAAAGTCAAACTCATCCAGGAGTATAAATGTAGCATCATACAAACATTAAATATATGACGGCAAATTTAAAGATCAGCACTTGAGTATTAACCCTTTTTTGTGTGTGTGCATTAATCATAGAATCATAGAATGTTTTGGTTTGGAGGGGGCCTTCCAAGAGATGACCTAGCTGAAGCAGCCCAGCCATGGACCCTCTACTAAACTGGATTGCTCAGGGCCCCATCCAACTTGGCCTTGAACACTTCCAAGGAAGGAAAATTATTAAAAATGCAGTATGAGGTCTTACTATAAAAACACTGTTTGATCTAAAATTGGTTTGTTTGGTTTTTTTCATGACCTAGTTTATAGACATTTAGTCAGTACTTCATAAATATCAATATTAAAACATTCACCACTTCTCAGTTTGCAATACTTGCTGATTCATATTTATTTTCTATGAATTAGTTGATCTTATTCATAAAAGTTACTAAAGCTGCACCCCACTGACAGAAAAGGAAGCTCATATTTTTTTATAAATTAAGACTGTGAGATTAAAGATTAACCATCCCAAGAGACAATATGTTATTCTCAGCACTTTGTTAAAAAGATCATGAGAGATTGGGAAAGAAAGAATTTTGTTCCACTTGAAACTAGCAGAGTTGTTAGGATTTTTGTGCCTTTATCTGCAGTGTGAAGAATTCTTTCTTCCAAGGATCATCTGGGCATATTTCACTCTTTTTTGAGGGGTTTAAAGCACTGCTTGAGCTTTTGATCTCTTCAGAAAGCTTTTGTGGTGGTTTGTTGGTCTGTTGGTGAACTGTCTGGTCTGTGAACTACAATATACTTGTAGGATTCTGGGGATGACTAGTTCAATGTTTAATGTCTGTGTGTTCACAACTGCAGGAGACATATTCAGTGACCAAATCACCATTCTTTTTTTCTCATTTTCTTCAGTATGAAAGATGATGAACCCTTTTAAACATGCACAATTTAATTATGTTAAAGCAGCAGAATTTTGGCATTAAAAAGTGTTCAGTTTTCATAATCTAGGAACTCTTTGGCGGGGGGGGGGGGTATGGGTTAGTATATATTAATGTAAACCTAAGGTTTGTTTTATTGATTTATAGTTGACTACGGATTTCAAAAACACATTAGGACATAATTCCTCAAGTCAAGTACCCTGAAAACAAGAAAACTGTGGAAAATTTGGCAGTAGTTTAGAATTACACAGGTATTATATCTCATGATGTTACTTCAAAGACAGTCTTAAGAATCTAGTCTTTCTACTAGAGTTTGTTATAATACCTAATTGCATGCTCTCTATCTAAACTACTTGGAAAAATGTGTATTTTAAAATAGGATTCCCAAAATACCTACTCTATGAATAGGAATTTTTACAAAGTGCATTTCAGAATAAATTTTTGTTGGCTATACAGAATAATGATTTCTTTTTTTTACCTTAGCACTTCTGCAAACACAAATTTCTTCCAAACAGATCCCTTAGGGTTTTTTTAAGAGCAATAACTGTTTTATTTAAATAAATAGCAAGTAAAGCACTGGTTCTGTAACTTGCCCAAAAATTAGGGCATAAGAACTAATTTTTTTAATATAGTTTCCTTATCTGCATGAGAATATTTGAAATCTTGATTTAAGTCTTGATTCAATCTAGGGTTTCTTATTTTTCAACTTACAGAGCAGGTCATATGGATGAAGTAATCAGTTTGAATCATTCTATTGACTTACTTTTTTTATCCTAGACTAATTAATTAGTAGATTTGAGAGTAGTTTTAACTTCCACTGAGACAAAACTGAGCTCTGGATCCATGTGTTTTTAGTTCCAGGTAAGTTTCATCAATAGGGTTGAAAACAGAAGATCTTCCACACAGAACAACACAACTCAGCTTTACTGATGACACCAAATATTATCAGTAATAGTGTGGAATGACTTTAACTGAAGACAGAAAAATTTTGAATTCAAAGATATTTGCAAGAAGAAAAGTAACAGCCTAATCAGAAATGTTTAAGGTCTGCTTTTCCTTGGACAGAGAAATTCTTATTCCACTTTTGACTTTCACTCACATATAGCATCTTATAGAAATATGATTCTCTAACCTACTTTAAAGGGTTAAACTTTATAGTCTTCAGTCTTTAATAAATCTCAGATGTTAGCTGTGCACCCTTACTCATTCTGCTTCATCTGTTTTCTCCTCTGGGGTCCCATCTAATAGTCTATTGACTAAATGTACTGGGTATTCTGTCTGAAATATATTCATCCTGTCAGCTTTTTTCTAGTGCTGTTAAAGTTCATATTCCAAATGCCTTTTATTAACTTTGTTTTTATCCAGTTTCCTCTTCCTTCCAAACTTGTTTCTTGTCTTCTTTTAATAGATTTTTTTTCCTCATGGTTCTCTTTCTCTAAACATTTTTCCACCTTGATGGGCATCCAGTTTCAACAATCCCGTTATCATAAATTCTTCTCCTCTGTAGTTTTAAATTACATGCCTCATAGACTTCCAGTCACAAAAGTTTCCCTTTACTCCAGGTAAGGGCAGCTTAGGCTAATATAACAAGCTAAACACGTAATTCCCCACAATTAAAGCATTTTCACTCATGAAATTCGTGAGCCAGGATAATTTTTCTAAATCTCAAACAACAATATAGAAACAAAAAAAAAAAATTGCCACAACTCTTTCCAATATTCACAGAAGTTGGAAGTCCAGTAAGATCAACAGCAGGTTTCTTAGTGAATTTTGTTGTCTAATCAATGCTAGGTCCTTGGGTAGAATTGAGCAGAAGTGAAAGACAAAAATATTAAGAACTTCAGAAAAGCAGACTAATGATCACATCCTTTTTGACTGATTTATTTTTTAATACTTTAAATTAGGAGCAGTTTTGCATTATGCATCAAGCCATCACTGAATTGCAATGTATGCACATCAGGGATAAAAATGGCACTTCTGAAACTTTTGACAATTTATAGTTATTCCATATTAGCTGTCCTATAAAAGAGAACATAGCTTTAATGTAACCTTGGGTGAAATTCCAAGACTTTCTTTCTTGAGGCTTTAAATTTGTTTGAAATGCTTATATTTCTGTTGGTAAGGTAATTTTTTCAACACCATCATATAAAAAATTAAATTATTTTATAGAGATTGTTAATATAAAACAGTGTTTAAAATAGTAGCTTATTGGAGCGTATTGGATTTTGCTTATTATGACAGAGCAATTTTTTTACCAAAAAAAGCCAACAAATACCACTATTTTACTGAACTAAATTTGTCAAATGTTTTTGACATGGATTTCAGCAGGGCCTCATTGTGTTTCAGCTGCCTGTTATCAACCAGCTATACTTAGATCATATGAAGATGCTATTTTGCACTATATGAAATATTTCGCATTTAGGATTGTATGCACATAAACTTGTCGAGTTTTTTCTCAGTGTCATTCAGTTTTCTGTCTGTGATACTTATGTATCATTAGCCAGACACTAGTTTTCGGTTGTGATGTCAAAAAATGGAAACATGTTAGAAAAACTTTTTATCAATTTTCTTATTTCAAAAATACTGAAGACTCAGAGTATGCTTCATGTTGCTATACTGCTACTATAAAAGTACTTTGTGATATCATGAAGTAGATTTGACTTTGGGTCCTATGTTCAGCAGTCTAATTCCCTGATAGAGTAGTAAAGATAGAATTTAACAACTGCAATACAGGGAGGATTTGCACTTTCTGAAATAGTTCTTGTGACTGAACTGAGCTTCATTCAGGAAAAACATTTTTACTAATCATAGAAGGCGAGGGAGCATGTTAATATATCTGTAAGTTGTTGGAAAACTCACGGTGTTAGTTCAGCCTTGCTTTGTATTAGCTCTGACAGTTCAAGACTCATCTTTTCTGGTCTTATGCACATATATTTTAATAATATATTTTTGTTCTCAGGATTCTATAAAATGTGCTTGAAACCTAAAATAAAATTACTATCTTCTCCCCAGGGAACATTAATTTTAGATTTACTGTAACATCATCAACAAAAGTAAGAAACAAGTAAAGAAGAAAAAGAAAACACAGAGGTTCTTATTGAAATGAGTACATCTCAATAGTTTTCTTATTTTAACAGTGTTCTTGCTGTTTGGTTTATTGAAGTGTCTTCAGAAGCAAACTGAATTACTAGGTCTGCTGAAAAGCTTTTCAATTTTTTGAAACAAAGGCTGCTACAATGGCATATCTTAATGTTCTGGAACATGAATAAAAAACTTTCACTGAAACAAGGATTAAATGGCAAAGTTCCATGTGGCAGAGGATTGCTTCTTGATATTTACTTAGGATGCACAGTGGTATTGAAACATGCAACCATATGGGCTGCTGTGATTAAAGAAGCACACTTTGTAAAAAAGAACCAATGTATCCTTTACTTTTTCATAAAATACATCATAATTATTAATTATTCCTTATTTATAATCTTTTAAAATTTACATCTATGAACTGTCAGTTAATAATGTCAGAAGAATTCTTAGCTTTTTGAATTCAAACACTGGCCACAACAAAACCCCAAACAAACCAGCAAAAAAACCAAAACAAAAACAAAAGACAAAAAACCCCCAATAACAACAAAACAAACAAAAAACCCACCAAAAAGCTAAAAGGAATAAATTAATAACACAGTAATACTTTACTCTGTACTCAGTAAAATGTGTATCAATTAAGAAATAGCACTAATTTTTTGGCATAATACTCCTTCTCTCTCTAAATCTAACCTTTATTGCAATTTTATGCTGTATAAACTGTCTTCTTTTGATTCTTCATTACATGCAAAGAGCTTTGCAATTTTATTAGAGACACAATTTCCACATGTTGTATTTTCAGGTGCAGTAAGTAAATTAAATCTGTGTATATGAGATCCTTGCTTTTGGGATTCTCCCTGCGGGTCCTTCAGCTTGTCTACAATGTCCTTATCACAAGGTTTTGTATAAATGGATGCATATGAACAAGTAACATTTAGCAGATAATTTCCCCAAATTTTCCCATATATTGTCTACTGATAATTAGAGATTCTGCAGGTTTTTTTCAGTAACACACTGAAGGTAAGTAAATACTCTTATTCCAATACTCAAATGCCTACAAGACACTTTTGTCATCATACCATTTTCATGCTCAAGTATGGAGAAATTGATAATGATTCCTTAGAAAACAATTGTAAGCATTATTTTACAAATTAAACAGCATATCAAGGTATTCAAATATTTCTTTCCTGTCCTAAAGAAATTGAAAACATGTTTTGTGCATTTCTTTTAAAAATTAACTGCTCAGTAGAGAGGAAGCAATTAACTTTACATTAAAAACTCCTTTTTGGGGAAAAGAATTTGGTAGAGACATGGCAGCTGCAGCCCCTCAGTATCTTCTACTTGTGCATCAAAGCTAGATTCTTTGGTTTTAAAAATTAAATAAATGCATCACAGTGTTAACCTTCTTTCATTCCAAAATGCAAAAAGACCACACACCCTATTCCTAGGTAAATGCATGTTCTCCAAATAAGTATGATATTTTTCCTCGCTTTGCCAAATAATTAAATCAACCGTAGTTGATGAAATGTAAGTGATTTTGGAAAAGTAAATTGGAATAAATACAATCTCTTGCTGCTAAATTTTTATCCTCTTGGGATGACATCACATGTGAGGATATGCAATGGGCATACAAATTATGTAACATCTACACCATTTAAGGCTTGACTCACAGAAGTGAGTCATCTTTTCTAAAGTGCTTTACACCTATTCTCATACTATGAAATGAATAAATGGAAAAATGCATATAGAAAACTGCAACTTTTCAAAGCACAAAAGATGGGTAGAATTTGAGAAAATAATTCTCATTTTATTTCTTTTATTTCTCTGTAATTGTTATGTTCTGCCTTGGGAAACAACTTCTGCAAATGCGCAAACAAAAATTCAAAATAAGTTTTTTTGGTTTTTTTAAAATATTATCTCCCAAACAAGAAATTTATTTGATATATCCCTATTACTAAGCAGATAACATTTAACACTAAAAAATCTAAAGGTAAAAAAGACCATTTCCTTTCATAATTTTACCTGACATGTTTAAATTTCTCAAATCTTTATTTGAAATTTGATGTTAATAAACTCTTCCTGCCCTGCCTCTTCTACCTGTTGGTGGTAATGTTTGCACTAATTAATCCGGTTTTATAGAGCACATTCTATTCTTTGCTTGTATTAGTTCCAGAAAGGAAACAGTCATACTATTTTTCCTATTCTAATTCCTGTCTCTTTTTTTTTTTTGGTAAAATTATTCAGTCATAGATTTTAGATGAAAAAAGACAGCGCAGCTAGTTACTCCTGTGCCATTGATTGTTAATCTGGATACTATGATGCTCTTTATGGATTCCCTCTGTTACAGAGGAGATACAGACAAACAGTATATATTGATCTCACAAGTCCAATAAACCTTTTAAATTTTGCTTAGACAACCTATGTACAGTAATTCATATTGTTTAAAAATGAGAAAAGCTTATTTTTATGGGCTGTTTCAAGATAACGTATATATTGTTTTAATCTCTAAAAAGTTTATAGAAGAAAAAAGGATTCCACCAGGAGAAAAATATTGTTTGAGGTTCCAATTTTAGTATCAATTTCAGAAAATGACTCCCTGGAAACAAAGATAAACAGACATATAAATCTTTGTGTGAATAGAAGTTGATGGCTTATAGTCTTTTCTACAGAACTGAAGCTGTGGACTCTGTCATGAAGAAATATGTCAGTAATAAATTTGGAATCTTTGCTTCATTCCCTGTTTTACTATGTCAGAAAATATGAAGCAAACACCTTATGTGTGCAAGGCTTTATAAAATTATCCTTATTTTACAGAATTAACTAAAGAAGACAGTATAAGTTGTTCTGACAGCAGAAGAAAGGGCATGAACTTCTGAGTTCAGTTCACCTTGCTGCTTTACTGGAGGGAAGGAGAAGCTGATTGGATACTCATTCAAGTCAGTGCTGTCTTCCATGCCCTAGCAGATAGTTTAGGATAAATAACAGAGTGAGTGATTTATCTAATAGGTGTTTAAAAAAGAAAAACCAATAAGTGAAGAACTTTCATCAACATCTAAGTTTGTGAAACAAACTCAATTTCAATACCAAAGAAGGAAGTGGTAGAAGTTCAGCTATCATATTAAAGGACAAAGAAAGATACTGGAAACAGAAAAATATTAAAGTCTCAGTTAGCTTTCAAATAAATTTCAATATTTCAATGCTGTTCACATTAACAGTCAATAAAATTTAACACTGGGAGTACAGAACAATCAGTTTCTTTGTGCTGTTCAGGTGAAAACACCAAACTTCTGCCAAGAAGAATATATGCCTCTGTGATGATTTCAAGACTGCTAAACCATTAGGTTGATCTGTGCAATTTCAAGAATGAAAATGAAGGAATATATTTCATAACCATTTGGTATTATATTCTTGCTTGTGCAGAATGCCAAAAGCGAGAGCTGTGTGCCACAATCTGAAATGAATAGGGAATACTGAATGTTTAATTTTGGGTTTATGTTAGAATATGCTGGGTTAAATTTGTTACTTATGGTTATAGATATGAAGCAATGCTGAAGTAGCCAACATTCTTGGAAGCTGTGCTTAGCTTTTTTGGAGGAAGGTAGTACCTAGAAAACCATAGCCACTGGATATAATCTCCAATGCTGTAGCTGGTGTGTTTTCAGATGATGATACTACTGTGCAGTAAAATATTTTTCCTGTGAAAATGCTGATTTGATGAGATAAAGCTTCATACATGTGGGTCAAAGTTGTAAAAGATTTAATTTACAATTTTACTATATTTCTACAATCATTTATTAATTTGGAATGCTTGCTTTCTAAATAAATTAAAGGTATCCAATATAGAAGAATGATTTTTTTAAAAAGTTACCTTTCTGGTATTTTTGGTTTTCTTAAAATTTTGGCAGTAAATTCAAAGAATAAAATATAAATAAAGCACCTTCTATAAGATTGAAATAATTAAACCATCTGTTTTCTATATTTGAGTATTGCAAATTGAAAAAGTCCAAAGCTGAATTTTACTTAAATATTTTGTGTCCCATAAAAAAATATGATCTGCTATATTCTATTATTTTGCTAATTGAACACTACCACCTGTTGGGAGCAGTGAATAATATAATAATACTGTCACTCACAGGTTACCAAAGACAGAAATTTGCTGATGATTGTCAGTCAAGGCAAACAAAAGTTTAAATTTTCATTTGCTTAGAATGAAGTCCCTGATTGATGCTGGAGCAGAATGATGGCATGTGCTGAAGCATTTGACCTGCAGTGTGCTCTCTGCAAGCCAATCCTCTACTGGTATATAGACTTACTCTGGTCTCATTGTAAGACATTGGTTTTGCCTTTGATGAATATCATGAAATTCCTATTATCTCACCAGCAATGAAGATTCCACTGGAATGGGTTGACGGCATTCTATTTCACATAGCCAGTTAAAGTTTTCCACACACCAGAAAGGGAAAATGCAACAAGAAATTACTCAAAAATCCTAGCAGACAAGCTAGCTAGATGAAGTCAAAACATCAAAGCAGTAATTTTGTACTGCATTTTAAGAACTATTGAATTCACAGGTTTGAAACTTTGTCTGAATTTCACAAGACCTCTCTATAAACCCAAACAAAAGAGGAAACAAGATGTAAACATCTTCTAGCAAGATGTTTAGCACAAATGCTTAATTTTAAATTGATATAATCTTTTTAACTTCAGTGAGGCTTATGCATGCTTTAAATTTGATATGTATTAAGTGTCTCGAAGAACTAAAAATGTGAACGGCAGAAGTTCAAACAAGAATATTTTTGGAAGCATTATTCCAAAACCTTTGGAGGTTGAGATCTTAATCATTGATACCTACATTTTTTCTTACTCTTACAATCCTAGTTTTAGTATGGTAAACCACTGAGTTATTAAGCATCTGTATTGGCAACAAATATATGTAAGCAATCAACATTTCTATGTTTAAAAGATCTTGGAATGCATAATTTCTCCAGAAATACATTTCAAACAAATGAGATATACATGGGTCACCTGTGGTTGAAACTTTAATGAAAATAGAGCAGAGGAAATCATGAGGTTTAGTGTATTTAGTATTTTGTGTCTGATAAATTTAAAATCTTTTTTTAATAATTAGATATGACTAGTATAATATATCTCAGCTGCACTTCAGAGGCAGTGCAGATCAGAAATTACAGTTCCCTAGAGAAGCAAGGATAAGTATAATTAACAGAAACCAAGAGATGACAATAATTTACAAATGCTTGTTCTCTTAAGAAAGAGGGTATTCTCTCTCTGTGGAGAAGCTTTTTAACTTAATATTTTCATTGACTCACGTTGCAAAAAATCTGCAATTGTGTAATGAAGTTAAAGAATTGCAGAAAACTAGGGAGTAATATTACTTTCAGGAAGGAAATTGTAACATCCTCAGGCAAGGAAATGAGGCTGAAAACTATAACATGTGGGTCCAAGCACCGTGGTTAAAATGTGTGGAGGTTTTGCACATTGAGCTACTGTGGTGGGTTTCCTTGGCTGGATGCCAGGTACCCACCAAGCTTCTCTATCACTCCCCCTTCTCAGCTGGACAGGAGAGAGAAAATAAGATGGAAAATAACTCATAGGTTAAGATAAAGCAGTTTAATAAAGCAAAAGTGAAAGGTTGCCTGCAAAGGTTGAACCAAATTTAAAACTCAATCATTTTATTCCCATCAGCACTTCCTGGGAAGTCAGGTCACTTCCTGGGAAGCAGGGCTTTGGCACAGGTGGCAGCTGCTTTGGAAGACAAATGTAAATGGTGAATGCCCCCTCTTCCTCCTTCTCTTATCTCTTACATCTAAGCTGATATCATATGGTATGGAATTACCCTTAAGCCAGTTTGGGTCAGCTGTCTTAATTGTGTCACATCCAAAGATCTTGCCCACCCACAGCCCACTGATGATGGTGGAATGATGGAGAGAGGGCTGATGCCGTGCCAGGGCTGCTCAGCAGTGCCCAAACACCAACCAAAGGTGTGGTACCAGCATCTTTCTAGCCACCAATGCAGAGCACTGCACTGTTAGAGCTGCTGGGGGAAAAATTAACTCCTTCTCAGCCACACACAAAAAATAAAAAAAAAATTTAAAAAATTAAAAATACACAAAACCGAACAACAACAAAAAAGATTTCTTGGCACCTTATCAGTTACTCATGCCCTTACTACACCGTTGTCATAAATAATGCAAACACTATTAGGATGCTACTAAACTCAGGAAAAGCAGAAGTACCATGCCCTTTTACAAGGTTGTGATAATACTGAAATAGAGAAAAGTTTTTAAAAAAAATATTCAGGTGTAGCAAACAATTAGGTAAAGTTCTGAAGACTGTTCGGAGAAAAGTCTAAAATAAACCTGGAGTGTTTAGCTCAGAAAAGGAAAAGAATGAGACTTCCCTGGTGAATCATGAAGGAAACAAATGCTAGAGAAGAAAAGATATTTAAGCTGATGGACAAATGATATAATGAAGGAAATGACTATAACCATTAATGAATTCAGCTTGAAAAATAGAGCTTATTAGGGTCAGAATTTTTATAATAAGAATGATATCTGGGAACAATCTTCTACAAAGCTAATGTTTCTGTCTTTCCAATAGATCCTCCATAGCCAGGGACCAGTATACATGACCTCAAAGACCACTTTAATTTTCATGTTCCTAGGAAAGATATCACAATTTCTTTGATGTATTGCTACTGTATCTATTGTTTTCTAGCTTTTTGCTGAGCACAGTTCAATTTCAGCACATCCCACTGTGATGCTAAAAAGTCAATTGTTACAATTTTCTTCTATTTCTTTGAAGATATTCCCTACTGCAATATTGTTTTGTTACATATTATTGTGCCAGTAATATTTAAAAATTTTGACATTGTTTAAAAACAACTTCATTATTGCTTGTGTTTGTTTGATTTAAGTGGCTGATGCCCATTATGATTTGGTAAACAAGATGTTTAAAAAAATTATTTTTAAGTGAAAATAGAAAACTAAGAAGAGCCTAATTAACCTAACAGTGTAGTGACAAAATTATACAGAGAAAAAAAATCAGACACAAAACATACAGTACAGAAATTAGTGACATGTTTTTTTCTCATGAAATAACTAAAAATATGTTGTCAGAACATAGGTGATTTTGCTAAATCTTACTATTTTAGGAGCTAATTTTTTTTGTATAGTAGTTGTTGCTAATTTAGTATTGTAGTATTGTTTCACAAAATTAAATGTGTCTTGAACCTGATAATTCTTAAATGTATTCTATTCTGAAAACATGACTAAATCTACTGTCTTTCAGAGTATAATCTGTGATTGTAAGTAATTTCATTTTCTCAAAAGCACCATAGTTCAATACTTCAGGCTTTCTCCAGATAATTAAAGTACTGTATTTGTTGTAGTTATACATAAATACGAGTAACTAAGTAGCATTGAGAGTGGGACTGACTTTAGCATTATGTGCAATTTACTTCTGAAGTTTACTTGTGTTGATTCCTTCACCAAACACCCCACATGTCCAATGAAAGATTTGACAGCAGATTGAACAATTTATTAGTCAGATCCAGAATGCCTTCTTTCATACACAATCACATCTGACCTCATAACCATATGACACACAAGTATTTTTTTGATAAACAGGTCTTTTTTTCACACAAGTAAGGGTTCTTTTTTTTTTTCTTTCCAAGTTCCATTTCTATAGCATTTTAGCACTTATTTGGATTCAAAACTGAAGCTGTTTTCTAGCCCACAATGGTGCAACAGGGAGTTCCGAGTACCAGAATATTTTTCTTAGGCCTTGACCAACTTTGTATTTGTATTTCAGTTCATAATGAATTGCAAACATAAACACAGCTAGAAAACAAATAATCTCTCAAGAAAAACAATAATAAGGTACCTGATGCTTCTCTGTTAAGATGAAAAAGGATTACACTGTTGCTAGTGTTAATGCTTGCTACCCTCTGCAGCAAACATTTGTAAGAGTGAAAGAATCACTTGTTTTCAGAGTCCAGTGAAATTAATAACAAGGCAATGCCTTCAGAAAGGTTTGAGATTATGGTCTGATGCATTTGTTGCATTTAGTATGCCCTCTACATATTTCAGTAAACGTGAAGTCAAGATGAAAAATGCAGTTTTGGCATTAATCCTGTTTTGGTGTAACTGGTTTTGCCTTACTATACTTCAAATTTTATTTAATGTATTCACTTTTTTCATTACTGATTAAAGGATTAATTCCTGTCTTTTGTAGGCCTGAAAGGACTTTTCTATAGCTGTCAAATTTATTAACATAACAATAGTTATTCAAAATAGTATTTCATCCTAATATATTTACTTTCAAATAGATTCCATATACAGATATCAAGTTTTCCAAATCTAGGCAGGTTACAATTTAATCTGATTGATCTTTATCTGCAATCCAGGGATTCCATCATAAAAGAGAATTTGAGTAAGTTCACAATGGGCTGAGGACAACTCTTGGATAGGGCTTGTGTTCGTAGCCATGGTCTTCAAATGTTTTTAGCTGGACTTACAAAGTTCAGAAATAGGTTGTGATGGGCTTACCTTGACTGGCTGCCTGATCCCTGCTTAGCTGTTCTCTCCCTTTCTGCAACTGGACAGGAGAAAAGAGAAAGAAAAACCTTCTGGGATGAGGTAAAGACAGGGAGATCACTTACCAATTTCCATCATAGGCAAAATATGCTTTACTTGGGGAACATAAATTTAATGTATTGCTAGTTAAAATAGAGTAAGGTGGTAATAAATGAAGACAAAATCAAAATCACCTTTTCTTGTTGTCCCTTCTTCCCAATCTCATCTTCAGTTCTTCACTCCACAATCCTCTGCCTCCTTGCTCTAGAGCAGTCCAGGATTTGTGGTCAGTCCATAACATTTGATCTTTATTGCTCTGTCCTCCTCATCCTTTTCCCTGATCCTGCAAGAGATATCTCCACAAGCTCTAGTCCTCTAGCCCTACTCCTTCAAGGGCACTTCCTGAGCCAAGTCTATTCAGCAAACAGCCATCATTCCAGCAGGTGGACCCCACTGTCCTCCATGGGCTGCAGGGAAATCTGCTCGGGTGCCTGGAACATCTCCTACCCTCCTTCTTCAGTGGCATTGTTGTTCTCAGCATTGTTTCTCTTTCTCCCACCTTCACTCTTCACACTGCTTGTGTGGCTATTCCCCTTTCTCTAACACATTTTCTCAGAGGTTCCCTCGCCTCAGCTGGTGGGGCTCAGCTGTGCTCTGTGGCAGATGGGCTGGAGCCAGCTGGAAATGGCCATGTCCAGCGTAATGCAGTCCCAGCCACTGCTCACTGCAGGCACTGCTGCTGCCAGCACTTGACTATCAGCACCCTATACAGAGAGCTAGAGGTGTTGTTTTGGGTTTGTTTTAGTCTACACTGGAAAATAGAAATGTCCAGGTTCTATATTGGATTACAGCCTGAGGGAACTCAACTGACTGCTTCACTACATGAACTGAAAAATGTCAAGAGTGAAATGGATAGCTTAAAAAAGAAAAAAAGATTGTGAATATTTAACCAGAGATACTAGAGGCATATGAGTCCTCGTAGTCTATCTGAGTATGATTGCTAAGTGGTGAGAGTCTCAGTGTTTTGGATTTATGGCTCAGTTTCAATGAGAAAGACATGGCCTTGCTGGATGATTTTTTTTGCATGTAGCACCAGATTTAACCTTTGTAAGTAAAGAATTTCAATAGCAGAAAATGTTTAAAGGTCGTTCTGTGATTTGTACAAATGTTTCCCTGGGACTAAGCAGAGATTATCAAACTCATTTCTCTTTTGACCCAAAGCAGATCTCTTAACCTATTTCTTCTGTGTCGAAAGACTTGGGCACTAATCCACTAATCCTCCTAGTCTCAAAAACTATTGAAAGTCTATTATCTACAAGCTCAGACTGAAGATCTATTGGAAAGACTGTGACTTCAGGGAAGCTCAGATAATGAAACATTGCAGGAGGAAAAATAGTGACTAAGGAGGAAGAAAAGGCTGAGGGACTTAATGCCTTCATTGTCCCAGTCTTTAATAGTGAGACCAGTCTTCTGAGCTGGAAGACAGGTACAGGAAGAATGAACACCTCGTAATCCAAAGGGTTAAAGTGACCTGCTACACCACTTAGAAGGCTCTGCATAGGGATCTGGACAAACTGGATAAATGGGCCAAGGCCAGCGTTATGAGGTTCAACAATGCCCAACGGTGGATCCTGCACTTGGATCACAACAACCCCTCACAGAGCTACAGGCTGGGGGCAGAGTGGTTGGAGAGCTGCCTTGTGGAAAGGGACCTAGGGGTGCTGGTCAACAGTGGCTGAACTGAGCCAGTGTGGGCCCAGGTGGCCCAGGTGACCAATGTCAGCAGTAGTGATAAATTCTTTCCACTTATCTCTTACCTGTCTGAATGTCCAAACTTTCACTTCTTTCAACTTCTTTAATATTTTTGATTCTAAATGGATAAATACCTGGGGTTTTCTTAGTACACTACAGGAAAATACATAGGAGCAATGTCACAGTCTCTTCCATTTCTTTGCCCTTTGCTAATAGATATATCAATGCTAATATCTTTGCTAATAAACTTGTCTATGAATGTGCACCTTCAACATCAACACTAGCTTGAAGCATCCTTCAGAACTCCCCGTTTATAGCAGTAGCTAATATGAGTTGTGGTGACATAGTTAAACATATAAAAAGCCTCATTATATTTCTGGGATTACACACATATTTATGTGGAGTTTCACAGTAGAGAAAATATGGATACATGAGAACATGAGAATAACAGTCAGAAAACATACTAATAGAAAAAGTGCTATGAACAATAGCTTGTGATAAGAACTGGAATTACGTGTAGGATTGGATATATATATAACACACTTTGTGTGCAATTTAAAAGGTGTATTTACTGACATAATACACACTTGCTGGTCCAGATACTTTGCTAAATTATTGGTCATCTAAGGAAAAAAATCCCAGACCTTCACTTTAAATGCTGTAACATGTATTGAAGCCATGCATTGAATTCATCCTGCATTCACACCTAAAGAGGGAAACAAAAAAACAAAGTGTATTAGCAATTATAGTGTCAAACCCTAATTTTCATTATTGCTTCAAAGAAGAAACAACTGCAAGTATTCAAGGCTGGATTCAAAAAGAAACATGAGGGACTCTGCCTGTGACACCACCCCTGGACAAACTGACCAGATTTCCCTCTGCCCACATTAATTGTGATAATGAAATACTGAGAAAGGATAACACAAATTTGGGCTACCACATTTGTATCAAATTAACCATGTTTATTCAATAGAGGTAGGAGGGCTTGTCAGCTCTTGTTTTCTGTCTCTGACAATGCACCATTCAAATACAATTACTTCTCTGTGAAAGTAAATTGCAGCTTATGTATCCCTCACTAGTAATATTCCTTTCATTTACAACAATGTCCAGAGACTTGCCCAATTACCCATCAGTGTCACAGGTTTAGATCCCTTCTGCTAACTTAAGATTTTGTAATGAATTTTGAGAATGAAATCTTAGTATGTGTCATTCTTATACTAAAGCTAACATGATATCACCTAGAAAAATTTGCCTTCTTGCCGAATGCTGACAACACATTTAATATCACAGGAAGCCTGGAAAGAAGAGAGGGGTGCAGGAGAAAGTTTTCTGATTTTGTCCTAATATATCACCTGATATATTTTACTTCATTTCATTAATAGATTAACTTAACTTAAAATTCTCCAAGTCGAGTTTATTTTGCTGTGATAAGTGATCTTAAGTGATCTCCCAATCTTTATATTGACCTATTTGCTTTTTTATCCTACTTTCTCCCCATGTTCTTTTACAAAGAGGAGTTGTGTGAGAGTCTGGCAGTCAACCAAGGTCAACCCAACACAAAGCCACATGTTTATCTTTTGTAGGATGTAAGACTTTAAAGAATTTCACTGCTTTGGACTCATACACATGATGTTATCATGGTACTACAATAACAGGGTGCAACTTCACATGCACCTCAACTACAGGAAAATGTATTGTGCATGTGAAATGCATATCTGTAGCCCAGTGTTGTGGGATCAGAAAAAAAACACTAACTGCCATACAGAAATCTCCATTGCTTTTCCCTAAACTGCAAAATTTCCCTATCCCTGACGTAAAACTATCAGGATATTAGCTCCAAAGCTTTATTCCTTGTATGTTACCTGTGAAGCCAGACTCTGGTGTAATAGATGGGCGCTAGCTAACACACCTACAAGGCACATCTTCCAGACAGAAGTCTTGCAGGATTACCTCCCAAGGCCTTTTGCTCACAGACTCCAGTTATGCGTCCCAAACTTTCATTTAAAGAACAATTCCCTGCACCAGAGCTCTGATGAGATGTATCTTATTTCTGAAGACAGAGTTCTGTTTTTTTGTTGGTTTGATTTTCTTTTTTTCTGTAATATTATACAGTTTTTGATTCAAATTCTTTAAACTCATCCCTGTTTTAACATGTGACAGTGTCATTCACTTTGCTCTCCCACAGAACCTTCACTTGGAAGTGCTTAAAACCCAGGTGCTGATCTACAGAGTAAAAAAACAGCAGAGAAATTTTTCAGCTTTTTTTTTGGCACTCTTATCTCTCCATTCTTCATTTCCCAGCAGGATAATTAGCCTTTATTTCTAGGAGACCATTCATCTTCATGTGAGACCTTCTGTCTTCTTGAGTTCCCTGACTACAAAGAGGATCACTAAAACAGGAACATTCCTACCCCTTCTTTGCTCTCTGACTCCTGAGGCATGGGTAGTCAGGATAAACTCTCTGATTCCTAGTGGGAAGCTGTTTCTATAGCCCAGAGTCCTGGCAGGACTTATTTAGCTATCTGAAATCCCTCTCCTATCCAGACACAATGATGATGATGAGAATTCACAAAACCCCAAATAATATGGAGAAAAAAAACCTCTCCCCTATGAATTATGTGTACTGTCAGCTTGTTTTAAGAATAGAGGAATCCAGATACCAAGGGCACCTAAGGCCAAAGTGTGATTTACCGAAGTTACAGGAGTTGCAGCATTTTTTGTGCCCTTTCTTCCTTGGATTTGTCCTCCAGCACTTGCAGTGCTGCAGCTGTAGAAGTCAGGATTTTCTGTTCCTTAGCAAGAGAGCAACAAGCAATGAAACTCCTCTATCCCAGTTGCAGTTATATCCTGATAAAAATGCATTAGTACTCTAGAACCAAAAGATTATTCCTTTCCCAAATGCACAATGCTCAGTGTTACACAATAGACATAGGTTTGTTCTTTTTTTAACACAGGTCACAAAGCCTTAATTCTCTCCTATAGTCCTCATGTTTTTTTCTGGACATCTGGAGTGATGTGCTGAATTCTCACATCTGCTGAATCCTGACAGAGTTTCAACAGAGAAGTAAGAGGGCATTTTCATGATTTTTACTATTGATTCATGTATTTTTCTTAGAGTAGTAGGCTTCAAGCTGTCAATTTCAGACTTGTACTCCTGAAGTGGATCTATTACTATTTAGAAGCACTGATAGGTACCTGTCTGAGAAGAAGACCACCATATAGATCAGCATAAATTTTGCAGTCATGAGTTATTTTCATAAATGACAAAGAGGCATGGCCAAATCAACCAGGTACTTCTTATTTCTTCAGTACAGGCTGCATTAGGAATGGATTGAGACCAACTCTACAGAAAAGGACTTGGGGTATACCAGTGGGTGAAAAATTAGACATGAGCTGAAAATGTTCATTCATAGTCCTGAAAGCCAAATGTATCCAGGACTGCATAAAATGACACATGACCAGCAGATTGAGAGGAGTTATTCTTCCCAGTACCACACTTGTGAGATCTTGCATTGCACACCACAAACAGCTCTGGGGCCCCTAGCACAACATGGACCTGTTAGAGTGGGTCCAAAGGAGGACCACAAAAATGGTCAGAGAGACCATTTCTATAAAGAGAGACTGAGAGCTGAGATTGTGTAGCCTGGGCAAGTGAAGGTTCTGGAGAGACCTTGTTGATATTTAAAGGGGATCTACAAGAAAAATGGGGAGAGATATTTAACCAGGACTTGTGGGAATAGGACAAAAAATAATGGTTTTAAAACTGAATGAAGGTAGATTTTGACCAGATATTAGATTAGATATTAAGAACAAAGTATTTAATTTGAGGGTGATGAGACGCTGGCACAGATTGCCCAGCAAAATTGTGGATGCCCCATCACTGGAAACATTCAAGGTTAGGTTGAATGGGACTTTGAGCCATATGCAGTGGTGAAAGTAGTCCCTGCCCGCAGCAAGGCAGCTGAACTAGATGATATTTAAAGATCACATCTGGACAAGGTACAGCATATTTTTCCAGAAATTACTAACACATTTTACTGCTTTAAATGTCAATTTTTAATTTGTGTCAAGTTTTTATGTATGTATGTAGGCATGGGGCCTACAGTATAAAGGGGACTGTAGTAAAGGGGACTACAGTATTCCATACAAGAAATGCTGTAAGGTCGTGTTACCTTTAGAATTCGTGAGATTTTTTTCTCAGCTGAAAATTTTAGCCAGTCATCTTCACCGATAATTTCAGCCTATTAAAAACTATATTTGTACCAGAAAATCAAATCTTGACTCTGCTTTTCTGTTCTTCCTACTTAGGAATTTAATAAAGCCCATTTCAGCTTTTGAAGATCAACCATCAATCAAGTTTTAAATAGTGTGATATCATAGTGCAAAGTGAAAGTTTACTGTATTGATATGGAGCTTTAGAATACTCTGGAGCTGCTGGAGATTCACAAAGCAATTAGCCAATAATGTTAAGAAGTAATGGCTAATTTAACTAATCCTTAATGAAGCCTACTAATGCTGTCAGGATTGATGAGTCCAGTGAGATTTTGTGCAAAAACACATTAAAGTAAGGGTCTTAATCTCATTTTGTCAGATTAATCATTATCCTAAATGATAGTGTTTCTTTCTGCTGATATAAAAAAAATCTATTTTCTTCTCTCTCAAATTTCTTAAAGGTGTAAGTATGTGTAGTTGGACATGGATTTTATGTCTGAAGAAACAGTTTCCGGTGGTCATCCATTCTTATAAAGTAGGTAAAGTATATTTGCATGTCATAATCACTGGAACAAATAATGGTTATGTGCATATTACAGTTATTTTATTTTTAAGTGAATCATTAGAATTCAATGAAAATACTAAGAGATAATAAAATTATATTAATGAGATAGTAAAATAATACTAAACTAATAATATTAATGAGATACTAATAATATTAATGAGATATTAACCAATTATATTAATGAGATATTAAAATAATACTAAAAAGTACTCTGGAGGAGAATTAGCACCACAAAATCTTAAAACATAGGAAAAATCACATAATATCTTATAGACAGAAGCCTGAAAGTTGTAGTCTAAGGGATGAACACCTTTTGAAATTTCTTTTATTAATGAAGTGGTGCTTGCTTTTACAAGCTGTTTGGTTTTTCCCACACAGCTCATGTGACAGCATAGAAATCCTTCCTCCAGAAAGCTCTGTACCCACTTGCTTCCAAAGGGAATTTCCAAGTTCACAAATTCAGGTAATGCATCAGACACTGGATTAACAGGTAACAAAAGCTCCAGTAAAGATCTGTATTCCACACTGCATATATACATGCATACTGAGACACAAAGGGTATTCTCCCTAAAAGGAAGACTTCCATCTGGTAGGTATATTTGATAGAATTATGCAAAGATGTCCCTGGAAGCCTTCGTCAAAGACCCCTGATGACTTCTGAAGACCCCTAAATTGGGGAGGCGTAAGCGCAGTGCAAAAGAACTATCTAATAACCATGAGATCATTCTATGTAAATTAGAGACATAATAACACTAAGCAATACTTCCTGTATAAATATACCACAGCACTTGACAAAGGTCAGTGAGTTGGGTGGAGATATCCCCCTCACAACCAGCGCTGCAGCAAGCAAGCACCTGCAATATAGACATTGGTCTATGGGGATTTATTTACAGCCTGTCTTTGAGGGATCAGAATAATTAAAGGTATGGAAAAAAAAACAATACTAATTGTTAAATTCTAAATGAAATAAAATTGACTCAAATGAAAGCCTTATATTAAACATTGTAACCATTATTCAAATAAATATAAACAATACCGCTGTAGGAAAACAGAGCTGGAGTAGTCTAAGCTAGTAATTTCTGTAACAAAGGACATGCTAATAAAATAAGAAGCCTCAAAGTAAATTTGGCCTGTCACAGCAAGAACACAACAACATTGTAAGCACTTATTCTCTCCACAAAGGGAAATTGCTATAAAACTATCACATGCAAATTATAGGGACATATTATATTGAAGATATTTATTATTAGAGTTATTACTTTGCATAAGATACCGGACAAAGGATACAATTTGAAAACATCCTTACTTCCTGTTCATAAATGATTTATAAATTATAACGTTGTGAGGAGCCAATGAGTTTTTTAATATCTCAACAATGGTTGTCAGAGGCATGTGGGGGAGGGGTTGTCCATGTGTTACATCCAGGAGGCAGCCAGGAGAAGATGGAGCAAAGCCTTGTCTCTGGGGGGACCATGTCATGTCTCGCATGGGACAGGCAGTCAGCAGGGAACACTGAAGGCACTGTACCCCAGAGACACTCTCCAGTCAGATGGCAAAAGGTCTCTGCCAATGGACTGCACTAGGACATCGGACTGGGCCAATGGTCTCCTGTCAATAGGAAGACTTTGTGAAGAGCCAGGGCATAAAATGTAACTGCACCCCATGCTTCATGGGCTGCACTGTCCTTCACCTTTTGACTCTTTGGGAGCTTTTCAAGCTTGCATTTGCAGTCCTGCCTTTTGGCTCTCCTGCCCTCACTGGCTCTTGCTTGCTCTTGAGTCTGTCCTGCCTCCCTGTGTCCCTGACCAGCATCCTGCCTGCTCCATCTCTGCATCCCTGCCTGAGGCACCTGTGATCCAGCTGCCCCGAACCAGCCCACCTCCCATCCTCACCATGACCTGCCCAGGCTCCTGGTCCTTGTGCCCGATCTTCCCTCACCTTGTGTTCAGCCACTTGTTGCCGCAGGAGCGGTGCCCAGGCAGGCAGCGTGCGCAGCCCAGCCTTGGGACATTGACGGCACTCCCTGACTGTCAGTGGTAAAGCCCTCTTCTTCCCCCTCCCTCTCCCATTTTTCTTTCTCTTGCTCTGCCTTTTCTGGCCCTTTTTAGTGGGGTAACTCCCTTTTATTTTGCTCTTTTGTTACCAATAAACGGTTCTTCGATACAATGCTTGCCTCGTTTGGCTTAATTTCATTCCCAACCATCCATTATTAAAAGAACTCCTTGCAGTTTCCCACAGTGGAATGTGACAAGCATGATCAGTGCATTTCAGTGTTCCTTATATTTTAAATGCTTCTGGATTGTTTACTCATGTCTTCCTGTAATTACATAGTGAATTCATTCTCTTCTGAGAAATTTTAGGAACATTTTTTCAACAATGATGCTTATGTGAGCACTGCCCCACTTCAGCAGAAATTTACACAAAATTCAGAACTGTTGATTTTAAAAGGAAAACTTTCAGATATCTCAGGACCGTGGTCAAAAGGCAATATTTTTATAATATTATTTCTGGTCATCACAATTTAATAAATACTTAGATTCAGACAAGAAATATTTGCGTACCAGAAGATAATTAGGAACAACATTCTGTTTCTTCTAATTAATCAAAATAAGTGCTGTCAGGGATTTTTTTATATTTCGCATGGTCTACCTCTCCTTTTATGTTCTCAGACATAAGTAAATCCAGTTTTTGTTCTATAATGGTGTCATTTAAAACAAATAAAACAAACAAAACCCAGACTGACTATGTAACTCTCTGAATAATGAAACACCAAGGTGAACAAGATCTGTAGGATGGGATGGCATCCAGAGGGAGCTTGAGAAGTGCACCTATGGGAATGTCCTGAAGTTTTGTGATACCAAATGCATAGTGTTGCACCTGGGTCAGGACAACCCTTGCTATCAGCACAGGCTGGGGGATGAACAGATCAAGAGCAGCTCTTCCCAGAAGGGCTCGTGGTGGATGAGTGTCAGTGTGCACTCCTGGGCTGCATCCAAAGCAGCATGGCCAGCACGGCGAGGGAGGTGATCCTGCCCCTCCACTCCGGTCTTATGAGACCCCACCTGCAGTGCTGCCTCCAGTTCTGGGGTCCCCAGCACAGGAAGGACATGGACCTGTTTGAGTGAGCCTAAAGGAAGGCCATGAACTTGATTAGAGGGGATGGAGCACCTCTCCTACGGGTAAAAGCTGAGGGAATTGGGATAGTTCAGGAAAAGAGTAGGCTTCAGGTGCCCTAATTGCAGCCTTCCAGCACCTGAAGGGAGCCTACAAGAAAGACGGAGAGAGAGTTTCACAAGAGCATGGAGTGGCAGGAAATGGGAATGGCTTCAAACTGAAAGAGAGTTTTAGATTAGGTATTAGGAAGAAATTCTTTCCTGTTAGGACGGTGAGGCACTGGAACAGGTTGCCCATGGTAGCAAGTGTTTAATGCCAGGTTAGATGGGGTGTGTCTGAGCACCCTGGTCTAGTGAAAGGTGTCCCTGCCCATAGGAGGGAGATTGGAAGTAGATGACCTTTAAGGTTCCTGCCAGCCCAGGCCACTCTATGATTATGATGATTCTGGGATTCTATGAATTTGGACTTTTGCAGATATGAGGGGGGTAATTAGAAGGGTAAAGGTGAGGAAATGTGTGGGTTTACATAAAGGCAGTTTCATATGTAAAGTCAAAGCTGTACATGCAAGCAAAGCAAAACAAGAAATTCACCCACTGCTTCCCATAGCAGACAAATGTTCAGCTATCCCCAGAAAGAAAAGTTCCAGCATGCATAAAGGCTGCTTGGGAAAACAAATGCCCTCACTATGAACATCTTCCATTTCTCCTAAGATGTCAACCTTGTAACAACCTTATATACTCATTATTTTCCATAGACACCTTAGTAATGTCATTGATATTTTTTTTAATGTATTTATGCTGTATGAGAGACCTATGTGCTGCCTTTGAAATTTGTCACCTGAGATGATCAAACCCTTAACTGACTAACACTAGTTGCAGATTTGAAAAAAAATAATTAAAAAAAAAAAGAAATAGAGAAAACCACTAAGCTTTTGGTATTATATTTCAACAAGTATTTAAAACTGAAAATCTTGGGTTTTAACTTGAAAGTAATGGTATATATATAATGTAGAGTAAATAGTGTAATCTTATGGGAAAATATAGGTAGAAAGGAAATAGCAAGAATATAAAAAGAAGCACAGCTGATCACTGTTCCAGGGATTTAGGGACAGTTTCTAAGAAGCTCTTTCCTGAAAGGCTGAGAAAATTTGTTAGAAAACAGGAAATTTTTTTAATGTGTTTCTGAGAAATAGATAAAATATTTGAGCTTTCTTCACTGTAAAAGTAAAAAGTTGGACCTTTACATTTATACAAAAATACTAATTTCAACTATATATTTACTTTTTTATATATATTTTCTTTTACTCACTTCACCTGGAAACTGAAACCACCTCTATCTTACAGGGAAAATGAAAAAAAAATCAGAGAAACTCCTTCTTTTCTGCAACTATATGAATAAAAGTTTTCTCAAGAAAAAGAATTCCATTTTTGAGCCTGACCACTAAGAAAAATATTGTTTTCCTATGCCTATTTATTGAAGGTTTGGGGAATTTTTGTATGTATTTTTGGGTTTAGTTTTGTATTTTGGTTTGCTTTTTACTTCCAGATTTCAAAATGCAGGTATTTAGATAACTGAAATTGTTTTGATATAAATTATTTAGGTTGTATTCTAAATGTGTTCTACAATTCTGATAAGACTCAATGAAATAGCATATTAAAAATTCCAGTGTTTTTACATACCTAAGAGAAGGTAGAGATTCCAGCAGTTAAATAGTTGCTGTTGCAATAAAACAGATACTTTTTCCAGTGAGAATTATAATAAATGTTGTTTGTTGTTTTCCTGCAGCAGATTCCTACAAGGCAGTCTTTTACACTGATGACTAGTGACTTTAAAAAAAGATCAAGAGTACACAGTGTGTTGTTTTCATTTCTTCAGATAAGAAATTCTGAGATATGGACAAGTCTGTATCTTCTTTATTTACTGCAGTGAGCAGTTCGTGTTTGCTTTTTCTCTAATGGAAACTAAATTAATATATCACATATCTTTTCTTCTGATAATTATGCATATGTTCAGAATTTTACCCTTGAATAACTTCCATATTGCACATACCAGTTGCAATCTGACAGCTTGTTTAACGAAACACAATTGCACTTCGGCTGGAAATCTCATTTCTAAATGGCACTTTAATGAGAAATTTGCAGGGCAGTTTTTGGGTTACTTTGCTTTAGGTTTAACTTTGAAATGACTGATTGAAGATCAGATTTACATACTTCTTAATCACAGCTAATGAGTTGAATAAAGACTTATTTTCTCCTACTTTATGCTTAGAATGGGAAGTAGTTTTCTTATGTTCATTTAGAGTAAAATTTAAATAAATAGCTATTTCCAAGCTACAAGATTCAATTTTATTTATCTGATAGATTGTTTTCCAAAAATAGCATATTTGCCTGCATGAGATCAGAAAGGAGTCAATTTTTTTTAATATATTAATTTCAGGATCAAGTTCAGAATAGATAAAATATTTGAAGTTACTTGTTGGTTGCTCTTTTGTAGGAAAAAAAGGTCACCTTTTGATCCATTCCTTCTGTGTAGGATACTCATTCAGTGCCCCCACATTTATGTCTTCTACTAAGCTGAGTTCTCTATCACAAGGCATCTCTACCAAGGTCAATGGATTTTTGCAAGACAATATTACAATCTGTTCCCTTTATGACTCAGTCATGACAAACTGTTCCAGGAAAGTGGAAAGAGAAAAGTACAAGAAGTCTTCCTGATCTCTGCTTCCTACTACACTGTTCAAAGGCACTAGAACAGTAACACAGACTCAAGAAGTAAAAGGATTCCTTCATTTGGGCTATATCCACATATGTACAGGACCAAGATTGCAATATCTTAAAATCACAGGAAATTATTTTTGATAGTTGAGTTACTTTAGTGATGCACTCATCCCTTGGCTATGGCAATTTAGCACACGAGTGGTTTGTGGTTGGTTTGGGGATATTTTTTTTGCCTGTCACATACAGCAAATCTTTGCTTCTACCTGTGCAAATGAGTGAGAAACTTTTTTCCTACAACACTTTAAGTATGCATGAAGCAAAGTTTTAGGTAATTTTGTTTGCAGTCATCTATGACTTCAGAAAGGTAGATTGATTTATTACAATAAAAGTGTTTGCAATATTTAAAAATACTGTATTCTTTTTTTTTTTTTTTTTGGTCTTTTATATATTATGGACCCATGGCCTATTGAAAGATTAAGAAAGAAATAAAAGCAAACTTTGATCATGTTGGATTAACAAGTGCAGAAAGAAGCCTAAAGAATGCTTGATACAAACATTGATTTCTACATGCTTTTCACTCAGGAAATAAATTCTTCAGTTTAATTTTGGGTAGTTTACTTCCAGGTGAAATATGTAAAACCAAATTTTAACTTAAATATAATTTTGCTTTCTTTTGCATTTTCATCTTTTTCTTATGCTATGATCTAGTGAAGATACCAGGCCTTTGAAATGACTTTAAATGAAATTCAGGCATACCAATGGAATTGCTGTTATCCCTCTTAATAATCAAATTTCCTTTCCATGAGTAGAGTGGTACAAGGACTTTAACTTCTTTTTCTTTTGGCATTAATTGTCACTTAGAGGTTTCTGAATCACTGAGAGCAGCACAGGAGGACTTGGGTAATAGGATGCTTATTGCACAGGAAGAAACCCCACTGTGAGCCCGCCCAGCTGGTGCTGTGAGCCGTGGTAGTGCCTGACACCACAGCAAATGCTGCTCTGCATTGCTTCAGAGCCCCTGAAATTAGTTCCACCGTAGATTACAGGGAAGATGAGGCCCTAAGAACCAGATTTCTGGAAAGTGGGGAAGACGAATTAATATTAAATAATAATATAATTCAGATTTTCCTGGATCATATTAAAGGCATATTTAGATCTAGGTGATAAACAAAAAATAGCTTACATGTAATTTAGTCCCTGCTCAGTAGCTGAAGAGTGTCACAGAACCCAAAACGATGTTACATTGCTACAATCATTTACTGTTATTATCACACAAAGTTTTCTAGGAAGTCTGTAGCCATTTCTGACCCATCATACTGACAAACTTCCTACTAATTATTCATTCCAATATCATAAGCTACATAAAACAGAAACAAAGTAGGGGGTATAAGCGAAATTTAGAAAGAAGAAAATAATTTTAAAATGTAACCATCTAGAAAAAATTAGGAAGTGAAACTGAAAAGACATTTCAAATTTACCTATAAAGCTAGTGACCCAAAATTCATTGATGTTATATATCAATAAATGCCTTATTTTTAGTCTTAATAGTAAAATATATCTCTATTGTACGCAGCTAACCAAATATTCATCAATGTAACTGTTTTTTGAAAAGCATTATTGAAACATAAAATACAAATATTACCATACTGTTTTCCTCTAGTTGGGGAAAAGATTACAGGCATTAAATTTATTTCAACTCACTTCTAGTGAATGACTCCATTAATGTAATAAATTTACATACATCCAAAGTATAATATCAGCAGTTAGGAAGCCTTTATTTATCACAGATTCTTTCATTGCATACCTATGTAAAGTATGAATTAAATTCCATAAACAATGAAGTTTTAAAAAAAGGGTTAAAATTTTGATGTACACTTCCATTAAAAATCCTGCAAGATGGGGTCTTTAATAGTACCTAAAGTCTCAAGGTAAAAGTTCAGGTTAAAAAATTATGTTTGACAGAATTGAGGAGAGAGCTAAGTACATGTAGAAAGGGAAAAGATTTTATCTTATTTTGTCTTCTGATCGGGAACAAGTTACCTGTGAGATCTGGTTCTCCCCTCAGGGAAAGGGAAGATTTGCATTATGGTTTTTTGTGGTCCTCATCACCATATTTTTGAGGTACTTCATCTGAAAAAAGGTCAAGGCTTTTCTTTGCCTAGACAAGTAAAAATTCTTAGTGTATTTCTCAGGTGCAGAAATAATACCACAATCTCAGAGGCCAAATGTGGGAATTTTCCATCCACAAGAAAAATGTATTGAGAAGATATACCTTTCTGAGACAGAATTTAACAACGACCATTTGTAACTTTGTATTATAGTGGCAAGATTTTAAATTTCCTTTATCTAACAGAATGCAGAAAGATAGCATTATTACTCATTCTTGAATACTTGGTTTATATGTCACTTTTCTTTGGCTAGATGTTCTATGCACTGCTATCCCTATAAGTAGTTCAGTTGGCTACAGCAGGGTGCTAAGAATATTATGGTTGTGGGTTTGAGCCCCATGCAGGTCATTTACTTAAGAGTTGGACTTGATCACCATTATGGGTCCCTTCCAACTCAGAATATTCTGTAAAATACCACCATTTTAAGAGGAAGATATTGTCCCATTTTAACTTCAAGCTGCACAGAAATTAATTTCACACAGAAAAAGCAGAGATTCTGAATTAAGAACTTAGTACTCCATGATCTATTTTAAATACTGATTTTTCACTATTGTAAAATTATTGGCAAATGATTTTTTTCCTAATTTTGAAAGTTAAATTTTTGAACCTAGGGTCTTCGAATGAGTTTTCTCTCAGGTGTGTATATTTTTATCTTCCAGCCTGAAGGCTGTGGGATTTGTAATGTCTTTTTCTCTCCATATACTCCAGGAAACCAAATCAATTAAATAATCCATTTTGATTCTTAACCGTTTCACTCAATCCCAAAGATAACAGCATTGGAAGTCTTCACATTCTTGAAAATCATTTTTATCAATCACATTCATTCTTAACCTCCATATGTTGATGCCTCCTATTAGTTAGCATTGTAATAGCCAAGATACATCCATATTTAGCATGTTTGTGATAAAAATAATTAAAAAAAAGGCTTAAAAAATATTCATCTGCTTGAATGGTTTTTGATGGATCAACATGTCCTTATAAATGTCTAGTGAGGAAAAATCCATAATGCATGTAAGCAATCTATCACAGGTTTTAAAAATAGCTTATGTTTTTCCTAATCTCAACCTAAAGTCTCATTTGATGCAATTTACATCCATTACTTGTAGTTTGCTTGACTGTGGGTATGCAAAACACTTTAATTTTTATCTTTGGTGTTTGCAACCATATTTTTGTGTATTTGAAAAAGGGTAAAACCTCCTCCTTGCCTCTCCACCCATGCAAGTCTAAATGCTTTCAGACTGTTCTTGTAAATTACATTTTTATAGCCCTGACTTTCCCCAGCTGATCCACACATTAGAGACAGAGTATACACTATAATTTAACAAATTCAGGTACAGAAAAACTATCACCCTTACAGACACCACATAATTGTACACCTCAACCTAATATTTATCTTTTTTTCAGAACAGCAAACTAGTTCAATAGTAGTTCACCACAGTTTACTTTGTATCTTAATCCCCAAATCCTACTCTGGTGATTGCAATCTACCCTCACGCTGCCCTTCCAGTTTCTGAAATCATTTGTTCCCTAAGTGCAGATTTATGCCTTTGACTTCATTACACCTTTTTCTTCATAAAGTTTTCCAGTCTCAAAATCCTAATCCAGTCCTGCAACTGAAGTTTCCTCCATTGTGGTAATGTATACAGATGTAATGAATATTAATAGAGTACTGAATAGTATTGAAAAGTCCGGGGTAGAACCCAGAGGAAGAGCATCTCGGTACGTACTTTCAGTTTAAAGTGAACCATTGCTGACACTTTCTGAATATAGTTTTTCATCTATCAATTCTAGATTAGTTATACTATTTATCAAGGATTAATTTTTGAAAATTCTAAGGTGCTATGATATAAATCAAATGGACAAAAGGTTTATCAGTCCACAGCTAATAGAAACTATATTTTTAATATGTGTATTTTCTCTTCCTGTCTGATGGCTTGCGGTTTAGATTTTGAAACTGTATAGGTCTCCACTGAAGCAATTTCACATTCATATTCAGTATAACAGTACAAATGTATTCATTTTGTCATAGAGACTATTGTTTTTTCATAAATATCCATGGAATAAATTTTTAAAGTTTTTGACAAAAATGAAAAAAATCCAATAACTTTTAAAAACATTTTACTACACTTGAATTACTACTTTCAATACTTTAAGTAATGAAAAACAAAGCATGTGTCTAGACTTTTCCACTTACAGGAAAATATGTAAATGGCATAGCAACCATATTGAATTAGGAACCCAGCTAGTAATAAAAGATAAACTTTTAGGACCATTCTAGCAAGTAAAGATTTTAGGAAAAGAAATAGTATAAAGTTCCATTCTGTAATAGAAATCATGTCAGAGTTCTTACTGCATTTGAGTATTACTTACAAAGAACTCATTATGGCAAAAGAAACCCTAAAGCAAATAAAAAAACCTTATAATACGGTGTATTTTACATGGTACAGTACTGGATTAAATTACAGAAACTTTAACTATTATAAAATTTAAATTAAAAATTGCATTAGTTCAAGAACATGTATTACCATATAATTGTATTTCCCTTTCCCTTTGTATTTTCTTATCCTTTCTTAACAGTTGAAATATAATTTCCACAGTATTTTACCCAAAAAAGAAAATAACCACAGCTTGTTTTTTGACAAAAAGAATACTTGAAAATGCCTTGAAGCTTAAACTAAGAAAACTAAGAAAACAGCAAAATTAATTTACAGTGTAAATGACAGTATATTCTCACTGTACACATTCAAAATTTCAGGAGAGAAGGATCCAAAGGATATGTCCTCTGATGATAGATGCAAGAGATCTGAGAGAAAATATGAGGAAAGATAGACAGCAGCAGTAGGATCCTCTCATCTTGGTGACCACAGGTCGACAGCCCTGATTCAGCCCAGCTGCTTTGCCAAGAGCACTTCACTCTGTGCTACCACATCCTACACTCCTTGCAGCCATCAGACAGTTTAATGATTGGCAGAGCTTGGTTCATGAACTGAAATGGGCAGAGGTTCTCTATTTATTTGCTGTCTATTTTTATGGATTTGCAATTTTACATATTTTTCTTCTTCAGTAAATGGTGTTGATTGTAAAGTGTCTTACCCTGTGAAATAGAAAAACAGAGTTGAAAATTAGTTCTACAGCATTAAGCAATTTAAAGTGAATTTTCAATCACATATACCCCTATTAAATTCAACACCAATCAAATGCAATACCATTTAGCAGCATGTCTAATATTACTGCAAGTACTTAAGGACAGGTTGAATGAGAGCTTTGAGCAGCCTTGACACCTAGGGAAAGATGTCCTGTGGTGGTGGCTGGGGGCATGGGGTTAGACTAGATGAACTTTAAGATCCCTTCTGACCCAAATCTTTTTATGATGCTATGACTCTTATGACTGCAATACAACATATCTTAGTGTGCAGCCTTGTGTGAATCACGATACAGTTTCGGAGACTGCTTTCATGCATACTTAGGTCTAAATACCAAATATTTATTTGATTGCCCAAGCTCATGACAGCTATCGTACAGTCCCCTATAAGATGCACAATTATATAATCTGAAATCCATGTTTAGCTTTTTGAACATTTCTTTGGAACTAAGCACATCTTATCATAGCAGTGTTAGGTATTGTGGCATTTAAAATATTTTGGAGGCAGTGTCCACAAAACTGCCTCCACAGACTGCTATGACTCAATATCTTCCCGGTTACTTGCTTAAAAAAAAAACTTCTGAAACTATCTTCATGGTCAGAGAAGGGTTTCCTCTGCTTTGAAGGACCCCTACAATCCTAAGGAAACTTTGTGACTGGAAAAGTGGAATTCAACCATCTTACTGTTGGTACAATCTTCTGAATGTACACGTGCAAGAACCAACATTTTGCCTCCAATATTTTAGGCCAGGAGGACTGAAATAATCATTTAGCAATTCAATCACTGTGTTCAGTGAAAAATGTGTTTTCAGTAAGATATATATAATAGTTTAATATACCTCAACGACTTTTACCTCAACTACCAAAATGCTGGTTTTCCTTTTGAATTCTTATTTACTTTTTTGTGTGTAATCAAATTTTTCTTAAAATAAACATGATAATTTCCATAGGAATTACAAGGAATTACAAATACCAGTGTGTATCACAGCTAGAGTTCACAAGGTGAAAGAAAATTTAAGTGAAACTAACTTATTTTGCAATTACTTTCCCTACCAGGCTCCCTCTCCTGGAAAACACAGGGATTCTTCACATTCAGCTTGATGAATTCTACACTCTTAAGTTTTGGAGTTATACAAAGGAGAGCAGAAGCTGTTGGCAGTTTTTAAATAAAACATAATAATCACACAATATAATTGTACAATTTATCTATTTATTGATCTATGTTTTTTTAAATCACTAAAGAGTGTAGTTTTATATATCCCAAAACCACCTGTAATCTAAGGTTTATTTAGAAAAATGGTTGCTTTTTCGTTATTTTTATGGGGATTTGAAGTTTTATATCCTAGGAAATTTCCAAGTTGTAGAGTCTTCAGCAGAATTGTTATTTATTCTCCTTACAGTTGTCATAGGTTTTACAAAGAACTATTTCCTTTTCCTTCCTATAATACTAAATGATTGTTAGAGTTAAAAGAAAAACAAAAGAAAAGCAAAACCCAAACAAACACCAAATGTAGCATCTGTCAGATACCTGTTACATTTACAAAGTTTGATATTTTACCTGAACACAATTTAAGTCAGAACTTAGCATACAGTTAGCATACCCATTACCCACATTACACATTTTTATTATTACCCATACTACACATTTTTAGACCCAGCATTTATCAAATTATTACATATTCTAAAGAGAAAAACCTTGATGGCTGCAGATACAGAATCTGGCTGAAAACACACAAGGGTGTGTTGAACCTCTAGGAGAAAGAATTACTCTGCAGAGTATTGGCTGAGATGTTTGGTCTCTGATCTCCTGATCCAAAGGACAGGTCACTACTACCTATTTGATAGGACTCACCAGTAGAGATATCACCCTACAATACCTCATATTTTGTCAATTGAAGCAGACAAGGAAAGTTTCACATTCAAAGAAAATTTTATAAGTGCAGGCATAAATAAATTTGCAAGTGAATTTGTTTATGAAACTGATTTTTTTTTTCAGGCATAACAGAAAATCTAGGACGAATAAATAAGTCTTGTAGAAAAGCAGAGTTTGGAGTTATACCACTTCACAGAATAATGGAAAGATTGTGATTTATATTCAATATATTTTTTGTCATTATGCAAATCTATACATGTTTCTGTTAAAAGTGTCTTTAAATCCTCAGACAATGCATTACCTTAAATATCTTAATTCTGTCTTTGAATGGGAAGAATAATTTTTGTAGACATAGATCTGATAAAAGTAAAAATTGTATTAGTGTGATACGACAAGAAAATAGCTGGCTGGCTCTATATTATTCAGCTCCATAACATTTTTCTTTTTCACTCCTTTTTTTCCTTCCCTCCACCCCTTTTTGAGGATGTTATAGGAATCTTTCTTTGTCCTAGCACAGAATCACAGAATAGTCTGAGTTGGAAGGGACCCAGAAGGATCATCAAGTCCAGCTCCTAAATGAAGGGTCCATATGGAGATCAAATCTATGACTTTTGCATTCTTAGCACCATGCTCTGACCCCCATGACTAAAGTCAGGGTCATGTTCTTCAAGCGTGTATAACTCTACATGTCATGTAAATATTTCACTCAGATGAAAGACATAGCAGGGAATCAGATCATCTAAATCTGTGTTATCTCACTCTCATACTGAGTGGAGTCTTACTGAAACTCCAATTGGCCCTCTGCCATTCCTCCCTTCTGAATCAGAAACAAAATTTTTGGAAAAATGGGGTAGGGTTAAAAATTAAATACATGCTTCTCAGTGTTTTCTAAGTCCATGACTGTCAAAATAAGATTCATCTACTCATTTAGCAAACTTAAACATTTTCCTAATGTGATGGTAAGTATTCTATTTCAAACATTAATTGTTCTGTTGTAACTTTTATACTTACTGAGCTTTTGGGGTTATCTGCCTTTCAGCTTTTGTGTGGTATGTGTTTTGTGGACATTACCCTCTTGCTTGCCCCTGAATAAAAATCTTCACATGTTAAGTCACAGTTTCCACAAGCATCTCAATTTCAGAACCATTTTAGATTTGCTTTAGTCACCAACTTCTTTTGTACAATTTAAGAAGAGTTTTTACACGTTAATCTGACTCTTTCAAACCTTCCCCAAGCTAATGTTATTATTACCTTTTTATTTTCTTTTTTTCCTCTTTCTTTTTCTCTTTCTTTGTATTTTTCTTTTTCTTTGTCTTTTTCACTCTTGGATTATTTTATTTTTATTTTTTTTCTCTATACAAAGACATCTGTGTTAACTGTGATTCTCTTGGAAACCAGAACCTTTTGATGGAAGTTTTTGTAGTGATAAACCCTACTACAAAATACACCTCTTTTTTTTCCCCATTTTTTGTGAATTTTGTTTTCTTTGATGCTTTTGATGTGCACAGGTGACTGTTTGACTTGTCACCATTGCTATCAGTGGAAGAGGAATTTATTTATATTTTGCTGTATCAGTAACTTAGAAGAATTTCTTCAGTGTCTTCAGTGTAAAGGATGCAGGTTACTTCTCATCTCTACTGCCAAAACCATGAGTATTTCCTGAACTGAATGGCTATTTTATTTCAAGATCAAAGTTATCTGAAACAATCTAAGTCTGGCCTGGAAACATTAATAGAGTCCTGGAGTCCTACCAGTGACCATCTGACATTGCCATTTAGAATCAATTACCTTTTAGAGCTATCCCCTGTAAGCAGAGAGAAAATGTGAAGTCACACAACAAAAGTCCTAGTCTATTTTTGTGATACTCAATAGAATATGAAACAGGAGTAGAAGGATTGCTAATTAGATTTAGGCCCAGAAACATTACCTGTTTAATGGGCAAATTATTGTAGAAAGCAAAATTTCTGTGTTGTAGGGATTTATCCTTTAGATTCTTTTCTTGTAAAAATGTGTGTACAAATACTTGTAAATGTACCAGATTAAATATTTTATATTCACTAATATGGCAAATACAAATCTCTTGAAGCAAATAAATACTTTCATGTTCATCAAGGTACTGTAATTTTTTCCTTAGAAATTTATATATAACAAATCCTGTGCACAATTTCTGCTTTAGCTTGAGGTTTCCAGTAGTAATAATCAAATTAAAAGATTGAACAATTGCCTATAAAAAACCAAACATTTAAAAACATGACAGCTTATGTATATGTATGTGTGGCTAACCTAGATAAAGTATTAGAAGAAGAAACATTAAAAATAATGATACGAATGGGAAAGTTGAAGCTTTTGTCTAGTTGAAGCTCTATATGAAAACACAACTGTTTAGGCTGGACAGAATGGGAAATAAAGTAATGTAAGAAAGTGTACTTTTGGCCACTTCTTCCTTCTCTCTCTGATCATATTTTCTTTATCTGTGCAGAAAACACTGTCAGACACCCCAGTCTAAAGTTGTCCTTGAATAAACAATCATAAGGTGTACTACAACTTCATGTTAGACATGCTATTTCCTATCTTCAAGATTTTCAGATTTCTCTTGCAAATGTTAGACTCACAGAAAAAAAAATCAGCTGAAAAAGAAAAGAAAAAGAAAGAAGAGAAAAAGTCAGTCAGGATAAAGTTGAAAAAATTTACCAAAACCACCCCGGCCCCCCACATTTTAATCATGCAGCTTAGGACTTAATACCTTCACATTGAAGGTAAAAACCCTAGCCTTGATTCTCTCTAATTTTTGAGAAGAATTGATTCACATGCATTTAACTTCTATATTCTACTAGACAGAAATCCTTACTCCCATTCAAACATGGCTTCTATTTGTGTTTGGGTGTTAGTGAGCTGAGGCAGCCAAAAGTAAACAGAAGTAACTGCACGTGAGAGAAATTCAAAGTTTCAGTATAAAATTGTATCCAAAACCATACAGCATTTCAAATTTAATCAGTTCAGTTACACTAATGGTAATTTTTGTGTTTCCATATATCTGCACTCCATAGTAAATGCATGTAGAATATCACTTTCATTATTTGTGTTCTGAAACCTTCTAAGCAAGGTACAGGAAAATTCAGTAGAGAGAGTCAATGCAAAACCTTCGACATTGTAAAGCAAAACACACAGTGAAAATTTTTCAGAACATTGTGATGCTGGAATGACAGTTTTCAGTATGTAGCAAGTAAAATCCAAATCCCTTTTTGGGATTTTAACAGATTAATTACTATAAATTTTCAGCTATTTAATCATCCAGATCTCTTTTTAAAGGTACTTTCCTGGAACCAACAACATTAGCTTAGGATTTAGAGCCTAAGGAGCTAAGGAGCTGGGAGTGAGAATTATATATATATATATATATATATATATATATATATATATATATATATGTAATCTTTGAAATAAAATTTGGAGAGAAACGTTTTTTAAAAATTAGACTGTTAATCAGTATATTTGGATATAGAATCTTTCAAACTCTTTTCATCATATATGTGTATTGCATATGCAGAGCTGGTTTGTGCAATGGATTATGTGAGGCACCCTCTGCCCTCTGTGCATATTTTACATTCCCAAGGTGTTGTGGGAATACTGCCTTGGGATTGACACTAAGGTAGTTCACTTAGTCATCTCACACCTCTAATCATGATCTTTGAAAATTTCTGTTAGGTATACAAGCAAAAAATAAAATGCTGCTAGTCTTGCACTTGTTACAAAACACCTTATACCATTTCCTTATTAAAAGCTTCCTAAAGTCTCTTTATTCCTTCATGTTACTTTTCCAAAGATTTAATATACTTTAACTAAATGTGTTTTCTACTTAGTGATAAGCAACTATTATTCATTATATTCACTAGGTTTTCTATCAGTCTGTTTTGCTGTAGGATTTAGCAACAAATTCCTAACAATTAAAGATCAATTACGATGCCCTTGCAGGGGAAACTTCACATGTAGGTTTCTAATTTAAACACATGTAATCAATTTTCTGTGATCCTTTGACTTTCCCTTCTATACAACTTCCACTTATCAGTGGGCAAACTTCTAATGGATGATAGAAAAGTTGCCTGGAATTTAGAAATGATGCACTTAACAGCAGCACCACATCTACATAATGATGACCTATATCTAAATTCTGGGGTTTCTTCCAAAAAAAATGCATTTGTAGTTGCAGAAATTTGTCTAAGGCAATTAATTGGCTTTTACAAAAAAAAAAAAAAAAAACAAAACAAAAAAAGAGAGTCATAGTTCAGAAATAAATCCATTTCCCCATAATAAATCCATTTCCCCATTATCTTCACCAAAACCCTGGTGTGCCATGTAGTCTGCTTCCAGTCTGCTAAGGCTGAGTTCCTTTTAGATAAAAATAACATAGAAGAGTGATTCCAGGGGATTATATCTAATGGACACCAATTGCTGACAACCTGTTTCATAGAACCAAACCAGAAACTGTTTAAACTAAGTCTCTAATGTGGATAATAATAGTTCTACCATTAAAGTTGTTTATTTCCACCTAAACTTATAAAATACAAGAGAAAAAAATATTTTTTCGTGCCCTCTGGCCTGAATATTCTGAAAGAAAATACTAACTGTTCAAATACTAAGCTAATCCATTTTGATATAGGATTTCACTGTAAGTATGATTTTAATATTATAACATGAATATCAATAAAACTATATATCTGCACAGTTTCTATAAGAGAAGCATATTGAAATGCCGTTACCATCCTATTGACATATAAAATTAAAAAAAAAAAAACCTAAAAAGTAGATATTTATTATATATTGTAGCAGTTACTTTTCCATAGACAATGACACAACTTTTGGTGTAGGATTTTATACATGGGAATGATATTATTCAGAATTCCCCAAGTACAGCACAAGAGAAAAAAAAGTACTTTGATAAACACTGGAGTGAGCCCAGGAAACGACGAGACTGGTCGGTCTGAAGGGAAGCAGTATCACAGATTCATGGAAGTATTTAATATAGTGGGGAAGACCCCTTGGAACAAGAGTAGTGACCATGATTAGGCACTGTCAAGCATCACCCCGTGGCAGCCCCGGCCTTGCCTGGGCCAGATCCAGCACCCACCAGGCTCCATGGTGAAGGGGGAGATCTCCTCCAGGTTCACAGGGGATCACGTCGGGCCACCTGTCCGTGCTGGTGCCTTAGTGTGGTGCTAGTTACAGAAAGATATTTTGAAATTTCCAGGTGTATAATATTTTCCTACTCTCTGGGGTTGTGTATTATTTGTAGTATTGCTGATGAAACGGAATATGTAGTCTGCCAGATAATTATGTGTGGTTTACAACCTCTCTGGTCCTGATCTGATTTGAGCTGTGCGGATTGAACAATTTTTCTCTATGACAACAATGAGGTAGCTTAGTTATAGGAGCTTAGAGTGGGAGAAACTGCAGAAGAGTTTGTTTATAAATTTAACCAATGAGTGATAAATGTTGATATCATAACCATACAGATGTAGAAGTTGACCTTTCATCATTTTGTGACAGATTATGGGTAAGAAGAGAAACATGAAAGGAAACAAAAATAACTCATTCTCTAATATGATAAGGGAATGAAAGCCAGTTGAGAGATATAAAGAAGTTAAAGATTTCAAGCTTATGAAAGCCAATCTCTCTTACACTATAGCAGCTAAATGGAAAGCTGAAACTATTATAATTAACATTTTTCACTTTGCCTTCATTTTTTCATTCATTAAAAGCTGTGTTTTTCTGACAAGAAATGATTTAGTTGAAAAATATCTAACTGGATCTATTATTGTGAGAAGAATGGATTTGCTATGGTTTTACAATTTTCGTGCAAATGTTGGATTTCCTTTTCTCCCCTTTGAGTTTGCCAGCAAAACACACAAACTCAATATTTTCCCTAAATTTTAACACTGTACTGCTGAATACTTGAATATATATTAATTAGTCCTAAATTCTGGATGTCTAGTGGTCCCTGAAATTTTTGCTGAGATCATTCCCAAAGGTTTATAAATTCTAACAGTGTAAGAGTTCCAATTTTCTAGTTTAGGTTTCAGTTTAAGATATTGAAATGGATTTTCTTATCCTCCATAGCTGTCTTTTTTTAAACCCACTTTGAAGAATATTAAAATTCTGGTTCCAGTGAAGCTCCTTTGCCTTGAATCACAGAATTGTATTCCTAAATCTAGATTCACTAGTCCCCAAAGATTACTTTAAATTTAATGAATACCCTGCTCTGATCTCTAATTTTTGCCTATCAACTACAATGTTAATAAGCAACTAAGGCAAATTATTTCACATGATTCCTCTGTTTGCTTTAGACAGACCCAAATGTTTAGGGCCCTATTTTATGAGAGATAAATTTTCCTTTAGATCCATTTATCTGTTAATTTATAAAGTACTAAATTGTTTTAAACCTCTTTTCAAATTTAGAATATAGCCAAGATCTTGATTTTATGAGTCACCATCTGGATATCAAATTTGTACATAATACTTCAATTTTCTCATAGAAAACTAAAATTGTGGAACTTTTCTTGTTTTGTGGGTTTTCTTGTTAACTTTTAAAGTTGATCTACTTCATTTCAGATCTGTGCCAATCACAAGAGAGAACAATAGACACTAGTACTAGAAAGGGATTTTCCACAGTCTCAAAACCAAAAAACCAACCAACGAAAAAAAACCCCTGACCAAAACCCAAAACAACAACAACAAACCACTCAAAAAATTCCACCACAACAAAAAAACAACCGACCAAAAAAACACAAAACCCCCAAAAAACCTAATATCCCAGATCCAGTCAAAATTTCCAATTTTTTATTATTAAAAAAAATAATACCCAGGGAATCGTTGCATTTAAGTATGCCTTGTCTGACTTTAATGTTATGTACATTATTTTAAAACTGTGTTTTATTTGCTGATAATTAACAGACACATAATGTTCCTTCCCTGATTTTCTTAATAACAAAATATACAAGCCCACAAGGAGCAGGTGCTGTGAGGGTGCATCCTGCAATCTTTCATTATTCTAAGGTAAGAAATTTGGAATGAGACATTGCCAGTGCTCTACCATTATGAATTTAATTCTTGGTTTGAGTTCATGTCCTAACTTTATTATTTTGAAATGCATGCAACAAAAATTCTATGCCCTCTTTCAGGGTGATTCTGAAAAAGTATTGTAAAATCTGCTTTGCATGTAAAAATCTTGTTTTTTCTTTGTCTCAATTGATCAGCATTGTACTTCATGGGACCTCTAGGGAGAATAAAGTATTTTTCACTCCTGCTTCTTGTTATGACTCCCTGATCAATTACCCTAAAAAGCTTTTGCTGAAAACTCAAGATAAATATTTATATATGATATTTTGATAAACAGTGAAAAATGTAATTTTCTTAAAGATATGTAAACACTCTTCCACGGAGCTTCCTTTAAAAGAGTGCTAATTACAGTATCTTTACTTTTGAAATCAAGAACAAGGATTTTTAAATTAAATTGCACCTGTTTTATCTTCTTTGGGTAATTTCTTTGAATTTGGGATACTTTTCTCAAATTCTTAAATATAATTATGGTACTTTCTAAACAGTCAATGATTATAATACATGTACTTTTTATTTTCATGAAAATGCATTTCTTCCTTCATATCTGTGCTATACTGCCTAGGTGTTCTGTTTATATGTTAAAATAGTTAACTGCTCCAGCAGGGGCACAGGAATAAATACCTTTGTAGCAACTAACAAGAAAATAAGGTAAATATTTTTTGGAGAAACTGTGCAAAAGGATTTATTTAATAAGGGGTTTTTTTAATTGTCTTATTTACTCTGCCCTTTTACTAAACTTCACATCCATTTGCTCATCTGAATGTCTGTAAAAATTGCCCTGACTTAAAGAAAGTACAAATTACTTGAGTCTAGGTATTGCTCAAGTTTTTGATGTACAATTTAATTGCTTATTTTCTAGTAATTCCTTGAAAAGTTTTAGCTGTCAGGAACGCTGTCTGTTTCTTTTTATTTGAATAATTGGGTATTTTAGTTTCCAGAGGCAATTAATAGATGAGTAGATATGGATGTAGTTCTCTATTTTTTTCTTTATTGCACTGACATTTTAAAGGATATAAAATGTAATTGAAAAATTTTCTATGGAAAATAACCCATGAGACCATATCTTTCCATGGTGAGTGATAAATTTGTATCTTTTGTATCATTGTATATTTTGTGTTGTAAAACATGTTCATTGGTTACCAGCATTTCATTTCTAAGTTTAGTTTACACTATACATTCCTAAATTAAACAAACCCTGGGCTTTAAAGAAATGTATGGAACCATCAAAAGTGAATTCAATGCCAAAGCTTCTATGAAAATTTGGAATCTCAGATATTTCTACAAATCAGGCATTCCTATGTCTAGACAATGAAACACTTCCATTGAAAATTTTCATTGTATAATGTGAGCTGTTTGACCATATCTCTTACTCAAGAGATATGGTCAGTGTTGATTGATCTCTGAAAGTCATAAAAATGATGTAATTGTAGAATATTTCCTCAGTAGGTAATGATATGATTTTTAGGTCTAACATACTGATTGGATTACTCAACTGAAAGAAGAGACAAAAAAATATATAATTTTATGTCTCAAATATCCACCTCCTTCAGTCTATCACATATTTAAGTGCTTTTTGACTTCCAGTCTCTTTTACATGATGTAATTCTCACATAATTTTTTGCAGTGATACTATGGTTGAAGTGACTAAAAATGGTCACCTGAAAATGATATTATGTAGAAAAAGTACTTCTATACATTTTATTGTACATGTCATATATTCCACATGATGCTTTGGCATTTTATTTTCCTTCCATTCTTATCAATGTAAAGTCAAGCCCTGTAGCATTATCAGTGTAATGGGCTATATTTTCCAAATAAGTTTCAAAGATTTTCAAAAACCTGAAATACTTTTTCCATTGCAAAGTATTTATCAATCCTTTCAGACTTTGGGGTTTTTTTTGTCAGTTTGGTTCTTTTTGCCATTCCAGGTCTCCCTCCTCTCTTCCTTGAAGAACTCTAATGTCTCCCCTCCAAAAGATCTGCAGTCTGCCGCTACATGTCTAGACTGTGAACATCAAATGTTCTTATTTATTTGTCTCATCAAACTTTTTGATGTTGTAAATATAATCTGTTCCACAGCCTCAGTTTTGCATACCCTGTGTCTCAGAAACTTCTGGCTAATTACGTTGCACTTTTGCGGCACTGCCAGTATTCCAGGTTTTCTAAGGTGGCTGTTATTTATTAAACCTACCACCCAAATTGTCCTTTTCCCTTTGTCCTTTGTTTCTTAAGTAACTTTCATACTTCTCCTCCCCGGTTCTAGTCACCAGCTATAGTTAAGGTCAAGCAGAAGGTGATGTTTCATCACTATTAATATATATGTCATGGTGACTTATATGTAAAAAAAATCAGTCTAAATTTCAGTCAAGTTATTTTATTGAGACCTATACTAGCAGTAGGTTCATTTATTGCAATTTTCAAATTAATTCTTAGACATGTTGCACCTGTTTATTTCTGTCTAGACTTTTGCCCTCTCTACCCTCTTAATGAAAACTGAAATATATGCTTTTTCTGTTCAAGTCCATGTGTACAATTATCCTATTTTTGCTGTAAGGGAAAGAGATATGAAAGACATGAGTGATTTTGCTTAGGTCACATAGGATAAATATTATCCTCAGGAAGTTTTTCAGATGTTAGGACCTCTTGTTTATTTGTTTTATGTCTTCTCAAGAGGCTATATTTAATCTGAACTATGCATACATGAATGGCAGAGTAGCCACTGCTGGCAAAGATCAGTCTGCTTCATTTTAAGCATCAAATTAATATTTTTCTCCTTAATAGGGACAAATTAGGGACAAATAGGGACTAGGTTTACAAAGGAAATTCAAAAAGAGGACAGTAATTGCATGTGTCTGCTGCATTTGTCCACAATCACAGTTGAAAATATAGGCACAGTTTGAGAGATAATTTTATTGCCTTGGGGAATATTAGAAGTTTTTTATTAAATGGATTTAAAATTAGTTTTATTTGATGATTTTTTTAATTTGAAAAATCATTCAGCTATGAGAATAATATGTATTTTAATGCTAGATTTTAAAATGCTGGAAAGTTTATGTTTCCTGACTTCAGGAAAAAAATGATTGCAAAAAATCCCCAAACCACAAAGCTACATGAAAATACATAAAGGTGTATTGAAAAGCATTAACTTGAATCAATATTCTGTAACACACAAAAATGAAGTAAAACACAAGAAATAATGTCATTGGGAAGGAATAATAAGACTTCCTGAAGGAACAGTGCATGAGTGGGGAACAGATATCACTGGGAATTGCTTCAGCTATGTGGTGAAGTTGGTTCTTTTCACTCTCAAATTCAGAGTTTAACTGCATCCTAAATTACCAAAGTCATTAGGTTACACAGAGAGAGTGAAGTTTTCCAGTACTTGCCAAGGAAAATCAATAACCTGTGTCAGGTCTGAAGCTGCACTTAATTGCACTAAGCAACTGCCATTTTCTGATCATTTGCTATACGATACTAAATATTTTTTCATGGCATATTGAAATTACCCTTAAGTTTCCACTTTGAGTTGGTGTTTGTGGCGCATTAGCCACTCGGAAAAGTTTGTATGTAAATAATTGAGTATAAACCAAAATAATTTGATTTTCTAGTATCAACTCTGATTGTTTAAAGATGTCAGAGCAGTGAAGTGAACCACAGCCATCTTATCACTTACATCCAAAGTCACTGCATGAAGTTAACATGGTTAAGTTCAGTTAACCATGTAGTGGAAAGCACTTAGGAGGAAACTGATATCCCAGCCGAGTACTCTAACATCTGCTACTGTCAGTGATGCAAGTTCCAGATGTAGCTTGTCTAAAGCAAGATCAAGAAGTACTTCATGGGCTATATTCTTCCTTTACAACCCCAAAACTATATTCTTATGTTCCAAATGACATACGGTGCAGTTAAAGGCTATAAACAATTTGCTATAGATAAGAACCACGCAGCATTGAACAATAAAAGTATAAATTAGGTGGATTTAGATGCTTATGTCCAACAAAGAAATCGAGAAAAACTGTCCAAACATGGTAAGCAGCATCAGGATGCATAAGCATTTACATGAAAACTCATTTAAAACACTGGAAATTTTGCTACTCTTCATGCCCTGAAGTCTCACTGTCTAGGCTGGGTTTAGCATCAGATGCTGTGTTAATCAGACTCGTAGAGCAGCAAGATACATGAATTTGAGGTAATACAGTTGTATGGCTTCCTGGCCATATTTGCTTCTGACCTAGCCAACTCTGATCTGACTGTGACTGTCTGATATGTCAGGACAGTCGGCAAACAGCCAGGTTGAGACAAGAGGAATGTTGCCAAGCATCTGTCTCTCTCCTTCTTGTTCAGTTAAGTACTAGTATTCTGTTTTTCCTTTCTCTCTTCTGTGTTTTTGACTTCCGTGATTGTGCACTCCATAGCCATCCAAAGGTTACGGTAACAATTGGCATTTCCTTCAGGAGTCACCAAGCAGAGACAAGTTTATTTGGAGAAGAGAATGGCAGAAGTATAAAAGCAATCTCTGCAGCCACAGTAGCCCTAGTAAGAACAGGCTCCCAAACTCCCACTAAGGTCATGGGACAGGAGGATTGTGGAACTGGGCAATGAATCTCAATGTCACAGGGCTTCAGGCTGCTACTGCCCTTCCTGACACAGACAGGGAGTCAGTGGTCATATGTGCACAGCACAGCCAGCCCTACACAGTCCCTGAGGAATCAGAGACTCTCTAGGGTAATACTCTGTGTGTGATGCCAGCAGTCTGTCAGGAAGATGGGGACCTGTCACTTTCTCTGTAAATCCTTCCTCGCTGTGAAGCCCTTTTGACACATTTTTGTCCTCTGTAGGTCTGTGGTGACAGCTCCCTTTTGAAATGATATTACCCATTTTTAAGGAATATTATTCAAAAATTTCCAGATTTTCCATACACACCCTTATTTTCCAACGAGTTGCTTACAGTCTGACCTGCTGACCTTTTAATATTTTCTTCCTCTTTGTTCACTTCAGTGCTATACAGTACTAGAACCAGCAAACACACACCTGTGATTGGGGAAGGGCAAGACTGTTTTACACTTGGAAATCTGTTCCTGCTGTTGCTGTGGCTGCAGTTCCAGTTTTGTTAGAAACTGAAGCTTTAGAAAGGCACATCATACCCAAGAAAGCCAGCATGAATGCAAACTTAATAACATTTCTAAACCCATATCCCCTGTGATCCACCTTTCTCAACTCTCTTGTGAAAACGCTCTAATTAACTCCACTGTGCCTTAGATACCTGAACAGAAGACAAGACTGAGAAAATTATGATGTACACTTTCTCCTTTCACCTTTTGTCTTTTGATAGTGAAATACTTTGCTGTTCTTTTTGTATAAATATTTTGCTTTTCCAAAAACTGCAATAAACCCTCAAGAAGAGCAGCATACCAAACAGAGAGAAAAAGATTCCCTCATCTCCATCCTTCATGACAATTCTGAGGGAAAGGAGGGGAACATTTGATTTTCCTATGGTATATATTTAATGACACGTTATACTATATTTCAAAACTACTAATCTCTTTTTAATCTCTTAGATCCTATTATGCTGCATCATACTCGTGAGTCTGATTGAACACCAAATTTCAATTCTTGCTTTCTAGATCTTCCTAAGGAGGGAAAATGGAAAGGGAGGTGCTGAACTCTTCCCCTGGTATCCAGTGAGAGAATGTGTAGGAATGCTTTAAAGCTGCATCAGGGGAGATTCAGAATGGACATCAGGAAGCATTTTATTTTTACCAAGAGGTTGGACAAACACTTGTCAAATATGCTAGACCTCCTAGAGGAGTGGTTGATAATCCAAGCTCATTAATGTTCAAGAGGCATTACAACAACGCCCCTAAGGATATGCCTTAACTTTTGGTCACACCTGATATGGTCAGGCAGTTGAACTAGGTGATTGCTGTAACTGCACTCTTCTATTCCAATTCTATTCTATTCTATTCTATTCTATTCTATTCTATTCTATTCTATTCTACTCTATTCTATTCTAAATTTGCAAAGATATAATTTATAGTTTTAGTATTTTGTGAATGTTTCTGTAAAATGTTTATTTTCTCTAACTGTCATTACAGTCCTAAGTGAATTAAGACAACTGGAACTTTAAACCACCATCTTTTATTCTACATTCTTCAGTGTAAAAGCATTGTGAACTGCAATATTAAGAAAATTATTCAATATTTTATTTACATTTTCATTAACAGTATTGTTACATTTCAAGGAAGCAATTAATCCATAGACAGTAAATATAAGAATGAATCACAAAATTTCTGAATACAATAACTCTTTTTATTTCTGTCTTACTGTACTGTACATAAACAAGATAATACCTGTCAGGATGACACTGGAATTGTTTTGACATTGAAGTGTATTGCTTAAATTAAAAATGTGCACTCTTCAAATCATTAGTGAGTTGGGAGGCAAAGAAATTCTGAATTAATTATTGGCTTCTTGTCATTTTCTGAACAGAGAATAGTAATTTAATTGTGAGCTAAGAATTATTGGCTAGGTATTTGACACTTGTAAATTTATGCAATTCAACAAACTCTGATCATACCCTTAACCCAAACAGATCTCCAGTTCATTTAAAGAAATTGTAGGCAACAAAGATATTAGTTTTCAGTAGAGCGGAGCAAGGGATATTTTCTCTTTCTGTGAACAGATTTTAAACACTTTTCTGTTGCCCACTGTGAGGAAAACAAAATTTTTGAAGTCTTGTGTTAAAAATTCTTCCAAGAAAACATTCTTTGACTAGCTCAACATATAGGGCACTTATAGCTTTATGGAAGACGAGGGGTTCAGTTCTGTATTATATTGATTCTTTTACTGTCTATTTAAATTGAACAAGTATAATAGAAGACCTTTGGAAAATGGACCTAGATGAGGGGAATATTCATAAAAATTACATATTTGTAAAACTGTAACCCAGTCCAAATTCTACAATTTTCTTTTCTTTATACCAAATAAGAATCTAGATAATGGCACCCACAAAATCCATCTGGTTCTGACTGGATTTCATTCTTGGTCCAAGAAAACACCTAAAAATTATTTTCTATTCATCAGAATTTTCGAATTGAAAATACCACAACAGTTTTTTAATAGAGCCTAGTTTCCACAGAAGATGTATATCTGAACTCATTTCTAAAATATAGAAGTTTAAGATTTGCAAATCTGATGTTGGCAGTTTGAGAGAATTCTTTGAATGCAGGCAGAAAATCTATACTGCATTTTAAAAGTGGGGGGCTTTTGTTCTTTATTAGGAAACCCTAATCAAATAATTTTAAACAAAGTAAAATGCACCCTAACATTTTTTGAGTTTTAATAACCCTTAGTGTTTAAAATCAGAGATAACTATCCAAGTTTTCTAAATAATTTAAATGTTTTATATTATTCTTAAACTTCAGATAACCTTTGGCAATCAATATAGTTGCAATCCTATAAATGGAAAACACAATGTCTGTTTGGGTCTTTGCTCTTTGAGCAAGATAGCCTGGAGCAGACTCTGAACTTATCTTGATTAGCATAAAGAAATTATGGACACAAGAACCACCTAACAGTTTCTTCTTAATTCTTGCTCCTAGAAAGTTTTTTTTCTGCTCTTTTTAGTCCCCGCGTCACACACAGTAGTACAGAATTTTAAAAGGTTTATCTTAAAGTTTATCTTAAAGTTTATTAATAAACCAAAGGATAGAAACTCAGTAAGATATTTTGAGAGCAGGACGGACTCATTACTACAGCAGAAAGGCTTGGATGCTTGTCTTTAACTTTTGGAGAATTATGAAAGGTATTATTTTCTCACAAAGATGTATGAATACACTCATGGTCCTCACAAACTCCTAGAGAGATTAAGTCAAAAAAAGCTTTCCTAAAATGAAGAGGTAGAGAATGATTTCTGAAATTCCTCAGGTTTCTTCTTGTCCTTACACTGATGGTTGTTACTGAATTGGAATCGCTGCTCATTTCAAACTGACTATGATCTCTCAGATTGAAGAGTGGTAAAATTGGGCACCACAGCCTTTTAATTCTTCTTTCTCCTACTGAGAGATACTTTTGCAGTCCAAATGAGGATATTTCTTTTCTATATGGTCTTGGACTTAAGAGATGTTACTGTGCGTATCTATTTCTCTTTCTATATATACAGTGAATTTAGCTCTAAATTCCTTGAAAGGTAAACAAAGAGATAAAACATTATGGTGCTTAAAAATGTGCTGCCTAGAAATGAAAAATCCACCTCCCAAAATGAAGCACATAATGTTGTCTTAGATACCCAGGTGTTCCTGTAGCCATAATACTAGATTGGCTCCCATATAGGGGAATGACAGCAGCATTGTCCTGAGTTGGAAGGGACCTCTGAGTCAGACAAAGGACAGTTGAAATTGCCTAGGAGGATTATCTCAGAAGGTGCTACTGTGAAATAAGTATTTTAGATTCTAATCTACAAATTAGGCTCCTAAAAATTTAGAAGAACTTAATAAATTCTCACAAGCTCAGATACTTCAGATGATTTAATATCTAAGCCTTAAATAAACAATTAATTGCCTTTGGGGTCTGGTTTTGTTTCAGTGCTTGATTACTAATTGGCATCTCAGTTCAATAATTACTAAAACAGAATTTAGTTGTCCAGAGTTTGGACACATCTGTGTTTCAATCCTCATTTGTAACCATCTGATTTTAACAATGGAGTGGAGAGCAGAAACTCTTTGCATGTTCTACAGTTTAGTAGTTTGGGAACATGTCTGGGATTTCAGAAATTATTTAGGTTTGTGAATCCAATTCTTAGACTGAAGTGGCTTACAGTTTGCTTCAACAACTGCATCGGCAAGTGCTCTCCAGCATGGGAAGAAAAATGCCCTTGAGGAAGTTATTTCACAGTGGCAGCAGGGATTACAGTCAGAAAGATTCTGCCTGAAATCTTAGTTGCCCATTTACCCAAGGCAGCTTAGCAGGGTTGGTGGTATGTGGGCGGTAAGCAGCAGTATCACAAAGAATGGGTGAACTTTCTTTTCTAAACACCTGAATATTTAACTAAGAACAAATACAAGAAAAATTACATGAATTAAAAAAAAATCCAAAACATCAACAAAAAAACTCCAACCCAATTCAAGCAAAACAAAACAACAAAATCAAACCCAAAGGACTCTTCACTGTAAATTACTGTATCACAAATAACAGCACACAATATGCCAAAAATACACCACAGAAACTGGATGAGAAACCTGAAGCAAAGGATCTCTCAGCATATTTGCAGGTCATGACCAGATTACTTACATGTTCATCCTCATTATCATAATCTTTTAAATCAATAAGGTTAATTCCATTTCTGAGGCTTAAAAATTTGGTAAGTAATCATGAGACTTTGTTTCAGAAAATAGATAAAGAAATAGATTGTGGCCTTGCAACGGAAATTCTAGTTTCACATCTGTATGGGAACATGTTTGTTTGTTTATTTATTTAAATACAGGAGTGGGTATGAGCTTGCAGTTTCCATAATGGTCTTACTCTGGCTTAGTAGGAAAGCAATGAGGAGCGTCCAGCAATCAAAGTCTCAAAAACGTAGCTAAAAAGAATTCTGATATCTTTAATTCTGAATGTGAACAGCTAATCATATTTAAGTCAAAGTTCCTACCCTCCATGGTGGGAGAATTTTTGATGTAAGTTCTAAAATAAATTTCTTAAACTTTTTCCTTTTTTTTCCTGTATAACTTTCCGAACTCAGACTTTCAATGTGAAAGATTTCATTTATAGATATAGATAGCACATTTTTAGTAAAATTAAAGTTGTAGCAATGCTGCTATTCCACACACTTTTCTCTTAGGAAGAAAAATGACAAACCACCTACACACAGGCACAGATAATTTTTTTTTCTTCAAATAATTTTACATCTTATCAAATCTAGCCCATTTTACACATGTGTTTTTTCAGTAGTTTTGCAAGTATAGTTTTATAATAAGCCAAACATTCACTACATAAAGGCCGTATTATTCCTAATAAAGGTATGTATTTCAAAGGGACAGGGTCCTGACTCCTCTCTACTCCCCATCAATTCTCCAGCTCAGGCTCCTCTCTGGAATTCAGTGACAGTACAGTCACAAAGGTAATGAGGTAGTCTCTTGAGGATTTTCTCAGGACTCTAAGGTACTCCAGTTAGAGATAGTTTCCCCAAAATGCATTGCTTGAAGAGAATGATTCTTTGACTCTTCATTGCCCTGAGGCATTTACCAGGATAATGAGACCAGTCATTCATTTCCTAAGGCAAACTAGAGTCTGTGGAGTGCCAGTGAACCATGGTTCTCTTGATGTTGTCCCAGGGAGCACTGACTGGTTACAGGATGGCAGCTTTCCTCCTCATTTCTAGGTGCTATATTGCACTAAAGACAGATAAAAATACATTAGATACTTCTCTAACATTATTTTATCTTGTAAGCAATTGCTGCTGTTGCCACAGAGATCTTAAAGGTTCTGAAGTGAGAAAGACAGTCCAACACATTTATGAAAAGTTGTAGAGGTTAGTGAGACAATCTCTCCACTGCCAAGGATTCTAATAACAATACAACAAAGCATCTTGCAAGTTTAGGCATAAAAACATAGCTAAAAATACAAGCAAAGCAACAGCTTTCCGTGTCTGTAATCTATTAATAAGGGAAACTGTTCTAAGTGATGAGAGGTGTCATCATGCTGGTATTACTTGTCATGAGCTAGGATACAGAATTGGAAATCCCCTGGGAAGGTTTTCTCTCCAATTTTGAAATAGTGTCAAAAAAACAGGTCATCGATTGATCATTGTTTGGAGATTTTTTGAATATGTTTTGATTCAATTTCTGAGGAAAAAATCTGCAGCATGTTTGTGAAGGTGGTGTGGCTGTAGTGACTTCTGGATTGAGACGATGCTTTCACCACTGTCCATGTTGGAGAGAGCCCAAAGTACAGCATTTGCTTCAACGTCCTCATAACACTTGAGGCTTTACATTAAGATAATGATTATAATTAAATCTAATGCTTCACCCAGCTACTAGGAATGGAACAGCCTGTCTTCTACAGTGAACAATTGGAGAGGTTTTCTTCCTTCATGTCTCCCTGGGCATCAATAATTTATTGCATTTGAAGACAGACAAGAACCGGTGGGAAATATTCAGATATCTTTGTTTTGATACCCTGCTGGTGAAGTTTTCCTAGAGATTTGCAGGAAAGAGATTATTTAAACTGGAAAATGGAAACCAAGTAAGTTTGGAAAGGCTCTTGGTATTGTTGGCTTACTTGGCAAGGATTTTTAAGCACTTTTTAACTTTTCCTGGAAGGAATTAAAAAAAAAAGTTGCCAAAAGGGTTTAACTCAAATGATATACTTGTAATTGATAACACAAGAGTTTCTTTTGTTTGTTTTTGCTCTTATTTTCATTTGCATTAGGCCCATTTGAATATAAGCAATAATCCCCCATTTGAATATAAACAATAATCCACATGTGTTCATATACATAACTGTGTCTTCACACAAGTCTTTTGACTCAGCAAAGAACCAATGGTTTATTATTCTAACCTAGTATTCCATTTTGGTTTTGACTGGGATAGAGATATTTTTCTTCACAGTAGCTAACTTGGGACTATTTTATGGATTTGTTCATTGCCAACAACATAGGCATGTTTCAGTTATTGCTGAGCAGCCCTTACACATTGTCAAGGTGATTTCTACTCTTCACCCAACTCCACGGATGCCTTTTTCATCACATCACCTCCTGTAAGGGGGCAGGGAGCACAAGGAGTTGGGAGGTGACACTGCTGGGACAGTTGATCTCAACTGACCCAGGAGATATTCCATACCATAGAGCATCATGCTCAGAATATAGGTGGGAGGAAGAAGAAGAAAGCAGGGGGTGCTTGATGTGATGGCATTTTTTTCCCAAACCACTGTTATGTGAGCCTTGCTTTCCTGGCGATGGCTGAACACCTGCCTGCCCATGGGAAACAGGGCATTGATTCCTTGTTTGGCTTTGCTGCTGTGTGCTGCTTTTGCTTTATTTTAACTGTCTTTATGTGAACACAAGAGTTTTCTCACTTTTTATCCTTCCTGTTCTCCCCCACAACTCACTGCCAGGCAATGAGCAAACAGCTATGCAGGGCCAAGCTGTCAGCTGGGGTTAATGACAACTCTATTAACTTTATATGCACAAAGAGCAACAGACTGAGCAAAATCTTGATCTTAGTCTAGTGAGGTGCAATCATGATAAAAGCTGAAGGCTTTAAATACCATTTATTAATATATAAATATGAAAACACTAAAGAATTTCAAAAGCTCTAAACGCTATCATAAAAATAAGCTTCTTAAGACACATCAAACCTGATCAAAATCAAATAATCTTCTATGGAAAGGAGAACTAAACTATCAAAACTAAACAATCAAAATTACACAGAAAATATCTTTTGTTTCTTAATAGTCTTTTATGGGTTGGATTTGGTTTTGGTTTATTGTGAAGTGTACAGGGCTTTTTCTTCTTATTTTGTTTATGTTTATGTTATGTTTATGTTATTTATAGATTTTTTGTCTATTTCCTCTTCTATAAATTTAATTTTACTGGTAGTGCTAGAAATAATTTTGAAATACCTATAGGTGAAAGGCTTTTCCATGGCTGCAAAACTTTTGCTTACACAGTCCTGAACATGCAGGTTTTGCTTAGGAGGTTTTTGAATGCCTTCATCCTATGTAAATGCTAGTTATTGTACTTAATAGATGCTCTCATCAGGTCTTACGCAAAGACTACATGCTACACAAATATGCTTAAATTCTGGAACCTATTTAATGCTAAATTACTTGTTCACTTTGAACATAATTTGCACAGAATTAAGTGAGTAGTTTTTACATAGTGAAAATATACTTAATAATTAAGCATTAAAAAACCCATTTAGCTTTGTTAATTTTTCATATTAATGTTTTTAAGTGTGCCCTTTTTTTCCGCATTCATTTTTAAGAATTTACAATGGAAATGTAAATTTTAAATACAACGTAACTTCTCAGTAACAGTTCTGGGTTAAGTACTAGGGTTGTGTAAACCTTTGAGGATCATTCTCACAGGTAAATGAAATAGTAATATACTTTTGTTTTGTTCATAGATGACTCTCAGGCAGAGATTCTCTGACACATTCTTAGACAGAAGGAATTTATTTCAGATACTTTACAAACTAATTTAATTGAAAACCAAAGAAAGTAGCAAGTTACAGGTTCTATAAGTAGGAAATTGGATAGCAGGCCACTCTTTAGAAGGTGGTGGGTTTAATGTTTTTTACTTAGACTGGCAGTCTATCAGAAAGGGTCTACCTTGAGAATTGAAACTATCCTCACCACATCTATTGATATCATAAAGCTGGGTGGTGAGGTGAACACCTCACTTCGAGGATGGCTGGAAGGGAAAGCTATCTTATAGAAAGGCCTAAATGGGCTGAGAGAACAGTATGAAGTATAACGAAGACAAGAGTGAAGCTCTGCACCTGAGGCAAGATAACCAAAGATCAAATTACAGGCTAGGATCTGTGTAGCTGTGAAGCAGACTTGCTGAAAGGGAAACAGGGGTCCTGGTAGACAAGTTGAACATGGGTTGGCCATGCAGTGCTGCAGCTAAAAAGACAAATCAGTTCCTGGGCTGCACCTGCAGGGCTGTTACTCTCAGAGCTGGAAATGCGAACATCCCAATCTCCTCAATTCTAATCAGGCTAGACCTGGGGTTTGCGGCTATGTTTAGTCCCCCACAATTCAAGAAGGGTACAGTCAAATTCTCTGTTCACAGGGAGCTAAAAATGTGGGGGTTGGATGGTGGATGCTGCTGCCTATTATCTGTTCCCAACAAACCTCTCCGGTAGAAAAGCAGGTTGGGTTAACATTCAGGCAAACACGGTCAGATCCACACAAAACACTCACCACAGCTGGCTCAGCGAGAGAGGCAGAAGGCTCCTTTTGTGAGGTTTTATTTCAGTGACATATCACATGTGGTGGCTGCAGGGAACTAGTCAAGAAAGAGAGAGCACCACCTGGAGCAGGAAGCTTAAAAAGGGGAAGGGCTGGGGGCAGAGTTAAGGGCAGGGCAAAAGGAATTGTTCTCCAGGGCAGGGGGCACAGCTGCCAGGGGTATCCAACCAGTGAGGGAACAGGTAAAGGGGAAACCAGGGTAGATGCAAAATATAGGGATCAGTGAGATGGAAGTCCATGTGGGAGTCTTGTCTTTTCCCATAGGAGGAAGGATTCTATGGTTGGTGTTTCCAGGGCAGTGAGCTTGGGAATTCGCTAAGGGAAGAGAGTTTATGGGATGCTACAATGATCCACATGGGGAAGACAAGGGTGACGGGTAAAAGTTGCACTGGGAAAGGTTTCATGCCTACAGAGGAAATAATTTGTTTTACAGTGGGAACAATCACTCACTGGAACAGCTTCTCTGAGGACGTAGCGTTGAACCCATCATTGGCAGTTTTCAAGAGGTGAATGGACATGGTTCTAGATAATCTCATCTAAGCTCCTGTTCCGACAAAAAGTTGAACGAGATCATCTTTTCAGGTTGCTTCCAACCTGGGGTGTTCTGTAATGCCATAAAAAAAACCCAAAAAAACCAACAACCAAATAAACAAATGAAACTTCAGCTGTTCCAAAATTTCTCTTCCTCTAAAAATTTTAGAGGCTAAAATGTTTTATGTGAAATTTTCGCAAGGCTCTTTTTTTTGCTGCTGCATTTTCTTATATTAAAGACTAGCACAAAGGTTTTTTGAGGAAAGGAGTTTTGAAGAAGCAGGATTTTCTGCTGCCACATAGTCACTAAAGCTAAGCGACTTAGGATGGGGTGGAAATTGAAATTTTATTGAAGCTGATGTATTTTACAGACGTAACAGTTTCAACAAGAATTGTAAACAGGATGATTTCTTAGGAAAACTGTCAATACCCCAGTATTTCTCAAGAGACTGCAAAACAAGAATCCAAAGGCAACAGACCAAAAGAAATTGAATTTAAAAGGCAATCTTTCCAACCTGAAAATGGATATTCTTACAAAACAGATCCTCAAGTGCATTTAAGGTTTTTCTTGTTGTTCCAACGTAACAATATGTATTTTAAAACATAATTTTGTGAAATTACCTCAAGATTGAACACTTGGTCTCTCAGGAGCTTTAATACTTTATTGAAACTGTCAGCTTAGCACAGAATAGATAATATAAGACAAGAATTAGTTGTTTTTACCACAGCTGTGACTTCCACTCTTATGAGGCTGTGTCACAGCCTAAGATTTCTTTTGGAAAGGGAGTAGAGGGGAGATTGTTTCTGCCTTGGCTTTTGCTTAAAATTAGCCTGTCAATATGTTCTACATAAAAGAAACATTTTTTAAAACAAAAATTGCTGGGTTTGCCATTGCCATGAGGAGATGTTATCTCATGTTAGCCAAACCAAGGAATATGAGTCTTCTCCAGCTCACAACTTCTGTCCAAGTACTTCCACACCCAACAGGCTAGGAGATTGCAAAGAGGGACAACTGCAAATCTAACAGATATGTGACATCAACTTTCAATTATTTCATTCAATGTGGCTAGAAATATGTAAGGATTTTTTTTTTGTTTCAGAAAATTGACATTTATTCATTATGTTGACACAAGACAATACTAATGTTAATTTTCTGTGCCTTTATGGACCCGCCTTGCATGACCCTGCTGCCTGTTCTAGCTTCAGCAGAGTGGAAGCTTGTCACATTGTCCAGGTTACCAAGAAATCATGACTTCACCAGCTTCAGAAGTAAAGCTCAGCAAAGTGGAGAGATGGACTTCCTTTGGCAGCATGCCCACAGACTCAGTATCAATTTTGGGAGATTGGAGGGGCCAGTCATTTCCCATGCTGCAGAGAACAGAAGCAAAGTAATTTCTTCAACTGAGTATTTCAGCAGGTCCAATTTAACACAGAAGTACAAGTTACTATAGGGAATAGGAAAAAGAAAAATCAAGGAAATGCTCTTGCCCCTTCTCATTAGAAGGAAAAAACAGGGTTGGGGGAAGAGGGAAATTACTATCCTTTCTTAAATGTGCCTGAGAGATACCAAGAGGTTAAAGAAGAAAATGAGACTATAAATATTTCTGGATTCAAAATCTATATGAAGGTCACAGCCACCCACATATCATCACATTGGAATTTGAAGGTTTAAATTAAATTATCACTATTTTGTAACTTTATACTAATAATCTAAACACAAAGATTTTGTACATTTTCTCACTAGTTAGGCAAGTCTAATTCTCAAAATGTACAGAAACTGAACAAAGAGACACCTTCTCCAAGTTTCTCTTTCTCCCTCAAAGTCAATCACTTAAAAACCATATGCCCAGTGGTTTACCAAAATGCCATGAAAAAAAAAGAGATAACAGATTAGTTTGATGTAATATTGATCTTTTGTTCTAAAGATTTTTTTTCTGGTTGCTGTCCAGACATCACAGGTGGATTTTTTCATTCACTTATTCACTGTGGATTGTTTTATTCACTGCTTGCCATGAGAAATGTGCTATGGATCCAAATATACCTGCTTTGATTACACAATTTGTGTAATCCAAGCAGTTCGATTCATCTCTCTGATGGTAAAACATTGTAATGTATCTTAACTGATACCTAGGAAATAAGAATTCTTGGAAAAAATGCAAGACTCTTGAATCTTTGAGTTTCAGCTAAGGCTTTATGTAGTTAAATAAAGCAATTAAACTTCAGTAAAGGGTTATAAAATCAAATGATGATGCCATGGGTTTTAGTGATATAGTTTGCAGGTGGCATGAACAATATGCTCTCCACAGTTGGTAACCTGAATGGACCAAATGAAAGAAAAAAGAAGTTAATGCTTTTAAGATAAAAATAAAATCACTGAAGACAACTATAAAAAGAATTGTACTAGGCTGGGAAAGTAAAGGACAAACATTAATTGTTCAGATATCTGTGCTCTTTGTGGCAAGATCAGTTACATCCATCACAGTCTTAGGGCAGCAGGCTTTTCTGTTCAAAAGCTTACTTGATATTTTCCAAGATAAAATTCATTTTCGTTCTGTATTTATTTTCCATATGTTAATGATTCAGAATTATCAAAATTTATCAATTTGATATCCATCTCAGGTCAACTATTCTCAAACATTTTTGAAAAAGAGGGCCAGTGAGCAAGTTTTAGCAATATTCTGATAATATTCCTTTAATGAAAATTTCTGCATAGTGTTAAATTGTGTGATTAGGTATAGTACTTGCTGAGCAAAAACAATACAATTTTTACTCTTGTTCATTGCCTGATCAGTCTGTGGCTCAGGGAGCAGCTTGGGCAGTTGTTCTATTGCCTATTATTCATATGATGCAAAATTCCCTTGACTTGAAAAAGGAACTTGCATCATTGACTTCAATGGGATTTGACAACAATGATACACCAGAATGTTGCATATTCAAATAGGTCAGAGATAGAGCAATCTGTTTTGCTCTCAGCTGTGCAGTTACCACATTATTGCTACACAGACTAGAGTTCATTTGTTTCCAAACAAAACATGTCCATATGAGCCAAAAATGCATCCTTCTTTTAAAAACAAACAAGGATCTCTACCCTCGATTTTTCTTTAGGATCATGTAATAATTAGCAAATGATAAATCTGAGTAGTTTTGACATCTAGAAATTTGATAGTTCCAAACCAGATGAAGATATAATCAACTGAAAACTATTGAAACTAGAGATTATTTAGACCAGATTAAATAGACATATTGTATACTTAATTATTTTACAAAATAATTGTATGTGAATGTAGATATTTATATTAATCCAAAATATTTTGTGCTGAATTTATATGTTAATTATGAAAGAATAGACATAGACAGATATTATGTGTTAAGATAGTCTTACTGGAGGGAGATGAAAATAAAACTGTTTGAGTTAATTTCTACTACCTGTAGTTAAACAAAGATAGAAAGATGGAGTCAGTTATGAAAGTTGTTAATGTATGGGCAGAATAAAATACAGTTCATTTCACCTTTGTGACAAAACACAAGTCAGCAAAAATCACAACTTGTTATAGATGTTGGCTGATGTCACCACCATACAACACTGCGCATGACAAACAGTCGAAGGACTTCTTAAACAGTCTGTTGTCAGACTTACTGATGCAATGTGTTGTCTTCCTGAAATTTAACAAAAGGAGGAAAAATGATAAAAAAACCTCGAAGTTAATTTTCTTTTTTAAAAAGCACTATCTACTTAGAAAAAAGACAAATTTAGAGCATTTTGAATGCCCAGAACTTAGGTGTTACCTACCACAGGTTTCTGACAAGAAACAGGTGTTAAAAAATGGAGAGTAATAAAAGCTCTCAAAGAAAGAAGGAAAAAAGAATGAAGGTAAGAAACAGAAAAGAAAGAAAAGAATGAGTTCACTAATGCCTTGAAAAGGCACACTGAATAATAACTTCTCTACATGAAAAGTTTCTGAGCTCACTTTATTTCAGACTTGAATAGAAAGTCCAGAGGAAACATTAAATGAAGGGAATCTTCCTCAATAGACTATAAAAGCAACCGAACTTATAATTCTGCCCCATCTTTTCTGAACAACAACAGTACTCAGTTGACAAAGAATTACTACAAAAACCTACTCGATTATGTATGATCTCTTGGAATGAAGTCACAAAAGCAGACTACATGCAGTATATCTTAGCCAGTCTCTTGTTAGCTGACCCACTGTTTCACAGTGGGGAATAGCATTTTCTGCAACAATAAGTAAAACCATCTTTATGTCCTTTCTAATTGAAGTCACTTTGGCCTTCTATGATATTTTTTTTCTTTTTAATTTAAGAACCCAGTGATGTTGCCTAATTTATTTCATTTATTACTCTTATTTATTTGGTTAAAACAGAACACCTGAATATTCATTCATGTATTTAGTTTAGCTATCCCTTTCTGTTTTCATCATTTATCAGGTCATTATGATGTTCACCTCCTATATTTCCCCTTCTTCTATTCTTTCTCCTCATTCTTTGCAGTTATATGTTTTTTCTTAAAGCAGTATATTTAAGAGGTGATAATTACATGTCAAAAAAGTGTTCCCTTCTCATATTGCTATCAGAACATTAGCAACGCTCCTCACTCTGCAGTTAATGATAAAACTTAAAAACAGATTTTAAAAGTCTCAAATAGCAAAATAAGATATTTTTAGAAGCACCTGATTTTAAATTAATAAAACCACTAAAAAAGCTTAAATGTGATTGATTCATTTAAACTTAAGAAGCTAACAGATAATGCATGATTAAACTACATCAAGAAAGTCACTCAATTATATTATTATCAATTCCCCTCAAAGGAAAACTTTGAAGTCGTGTACTGCTTAAAATTCATAAAACCCATAAGACTTTCAAACTATGAAACATTGTGCAGCCTGATACAAGTCAAACTAATGATCAGCTCTAAAAGAGCAACTATACAGAAAAAGATGGCAATCTCTCTGACTTTCTGTTATGGTAATGATAAATTCTCTGCAAGAGTTTGGACAGAGAAATTGGAAAATAAACACAAGTACAATTGTAAAGTCCCTGTTTCTGTACAATATCATATTTGTAGAAATTTTAAGTTTCCTTATTCTTAACCAATATTTTAATAATTTGCCTTTGTTATTGACTGTTAGATGGGTATCATGTCTCAATTACAGAAACAAGATTGGTTTCATATATTCAAGAGGAAAAAGGTTTATAGCTACCACATAAATATATCCATACATATGTCATTATATACATCACAATACATATGCACATGGGGAGAGAGGGAGCAAGCAAGAATTCCATGGCTGTAGCAAGTTTCCTGAAGAAGGAGCTTACAAGAAAAATATAAAAAGCTGTCAGCCCAACTTTCATGCACATTGCATGATCTAATTTGAAGGAAACCTCAGAAATCACAGTCTCATCACATACATGATCTGATAGTAATATTTAGTCTGAATAGAAAATAACAGCAATAGTAGTGGTAATAATAATAGTGATGATGATGATGATAAAAACAGTGGTTTGTGCCCTGATATGGTCATTGTGATTTCATGTATATTCAGGTTTCAGGCTTTTTAGTGTAAACACTGGCATAGCCATTTTAAAAATACTGTTTCTCAAGAAGAAAGACTGAGTGAAAACAGATGAAGACTGGTTCATTACACATAAATAAGAACAGCAGCTGTCATAACATATTCTGTGTAGAATAACATATTCTGTGTAGAAAAAAAATTTGACTGACTTGATTGGCTGCACAGTTCACACAAAAAACACCCATATCCAGCCTCTTTGGAAAGCAGTTATATTTGAGGACATAGTGGAAGAGAAATAACTTGGTTTTTAAGTGGCATAGGAAAAACCTAATACAAAAATAATACAATGAAAGCTTGGTTATCTCTGGATCCACCATTTATTTATCAAAGGGAATTTTTATTTTTTCTTAAATATTTTCTGCATGTTTCTGTATCTTTTTTTTATCACTGAATAAGCCAGTAGAGATCATATAAAAAAATCTCTATTCTAGATTCAGAAATTAATTAAAATTCGGCATTGCAATATCTAACAGTAATGCCCAATGTCATTGGATTTCAGAACACCTATTGACATTTTGCATCCCTGCAGAATGAGAGGGAACACACCTGAGTGAAGCACTCGTAGAAGGTATTGTATAGACAAAGGAAGACCAGGAAATATCAAAGATGGGAGTTATGCTTTATAGGAACTGCTGAAGTAATTTTGGAACAAAAGAAGCCACTGTCTCTATGGAGATTTACTGCCATCATCTCTGAATTAGTCCTAAAAGTCATATCAGCCTTCTGTCACACAATTCCCCTTATGTGATCAATGTGAATGTATCTTCTAAAAAATCAGGAATATTAAAGAAAAAGTTCATCAGCATTATTCTCAAATTCCAGCAGTTGGTAAAAAAGAGGCTAAAAAAGGCACTTCTCTGTAACTGAAGCTTTCAAAGTTAAATGTTAGACATCCTAAAACACACTAAGAAACAGGTAAAAAAATATACTGCATTCATAGTCAGTGACAGTTTTGTGTTTGCACTAACAACAGAAGGTAACAATGGCAGATTCTTTGCACATATGAAGATTGGGAGCTTTATTTTTTCCCATGACCCAGTTACCAGTAATAACGTCATAATGTGTTTGGCCTTTTGATCAAGTGCTTCAACCCTGAGACACTGCAAACATAGGAATCCCAGTATGAGTGGTCCAACTATATTGTAATTATTCCAGACTCGTGTTTTTTTAAGAAATCCTACCTTTTTTCTCCCTGCTCTTTGTTACATGACTAAACTACCCCTGGGAAATTAAATAACTGTTCCTTACATGCTGGTACCTTGAGACATCCAACATATAATTTAGTAAATGCTACAACTTATCACTTCAAAGTCAAAACATGGGAAATATACTAACAATAAAATAGAATTTTAAAAGATAACAAAATAGAAACCTTGTTGTCAGTGAATTCTCTAGTTACCATGGAAACATGTGGAACACCAGCTTTGACAACAGGGTTCCTTTTTTTTTTCCCAATTATTAGTCAGGCCACAAGACCTGAAATCTCTGTTTGACATCCCCACCCAACTCTTCTGAAATCTGCATAAGGGAAGAGAATTAAAAACACTTGTTTAGAACAGCACCAGTTGCCTTCACACTAACTTTCCCGTCTCCAACTTAACCTGTTTGTGGACAAAGCAAAACATGAACAGGTCATACTATGGTGGTTTAACACCAGATGGAAATTATACTCCAAAAAAGCCATTTCCCTTCTCCCACCTCTTCTGGTGGGAGAGAGACAAAAAGGCAGAGATTATGGGTTAAAATAACAATTTACTGAAAGCAAATAGCAGTGGAATGAGATATGCACAGTAACAACAAAAATATTATTAACAAAAGTATACAAGAAGAGAAGGTGCTTTACACACACAAAAAGATGTTCAGTGCTTTGACTTAGTTCTGCGTGTCTGCCAGCACAAACACAAGATGTTGGAGAGGGACTCCTGTGCCTCGTGCTTCCTGTCCCTAAAGCAGAGTAAAACTACACATTCCCAAAAGCAAGGTCATCTGAGGCACACTGTGACGCTGCTCTGCTGGGCTCAGTTCTGTGCTGGTGCTTCCAGCAACACTTTGGACAGCTCCAGAGTGCTGGGGGTCAGTCCTCCATGGTGCTGTCGTGGTGCAGCTCTTTACTGCGCTCCTTTTGGCTCTGGATTAAAGCTCCCCACCTCTGCTCCATTGCCTACAACAGCCTCCCCCACTGGCCCTGTCCTACAGCACCAAGTTCATACCATGTTTCACCACTTTTCTGCAGCACCATGTCCTATAGCTGCATCTCAGAGAAACACCAGGGGATGGAGGGTGCCAGCCGATGACAAGAGTCCGCAGTGCTTCTGCCAACAGCCTTCCTACAGCTCAGTGATTGGCATGACCCAAAAGAACCTTGGTCTGTCCTCTTGATATCTTCCTTGAGATGCTTATAGACATTGTTGAGCCCCCCGCTCAGCAATCTCTCCTCAAGGCTGAACAGACCTTGCTCCCTTTAGTTTTTCTTTGTAAGCTAGAGGCTCCAATACCTTAATCATTTTTGTTGCCCTCCCCTGGACCTGCTCCAGCATCTCCATGTCCTCTTGCACTGAGGAGCCCAGAACTGGACACAGCACTCCAGATGTGGCTATGCCAGGGCTGAATGGCAAGATCTCCTCCCTCACCCTGCTGACAATGCTCTTCCCAATGCACCCCAGGATACCATCAGGGACACAGCTGCCTGGGATTATTCCTCCCCTGGTGCAGGACCCTGCACTTTCCTCTGTTGAGTTTCAGACTGTTCTTTGCCCATCTCTCTGGCCTGTACTGGTCCTTCTGAAGGGCTGCACAGCCCTCTTGAGTATTAACCACTCCTCCCAGGTTTGTGTCATCAGCAAGCCTGCTGAGGAGGCGTCTGTCCCTTCATCCAAGTCACTGATGAATAACTTAAACAATACTGGGCTCAGTATTGCACCTTGGGGGACATCAGCAGTGACAGGCCTCTGACTAGATCTGGGGCTAGATTTCACTGCTGGCTGCTGATTCTGTTCTTGCTGAAATCCATGACAGTCAACATGAAATTAATGGATATAATAGATATCAAATTACATAAATTTCTTGTAAAACAGAACATTATTAGTTTTTAACATGCAGTACTTTGGATCTATGTGACAGTCAATGACTTTCCTCAGTCAGTAGATCAGATCAACCTAAGCAACATTCCTCTGGACCATAACTAACATTTATACAAAAAAATTGAAATATATTAATTCAATTACAGTAACGCATAGTATGGGTTGATATTCTCAACATTTTTCTGTATAAAACGCGTAAACTTCCATTTTTTGTAGTACTAGGCAGCACTACAAATTCCACAGTAGTGGAAAACAGCACTTGAGTTTTTTTCCAGCTGTGCTTCTGGATTTCAACTACAGATGGCAAAAAATTTGGGTAACAGATTTATGAAGATCCTTTAAGTTAACAGGACGAAGAACAATATAAAAGTAATTTTCTACAATATGGAAAAAAAGATAAAAACAACTATTCTTCCATAATGTCTTGGAGGGACATAAAGAGTATTTGCCATGGCAATACCACATGAAAAATTATAACTAAAAATCAATATATTCTAAGAACTTATTCCTATTCTCAGATGTCTGCTAAACAACCCACTTTAAATATAAAAGCAACCTTCCATACCTTACACAACTTTCAGTTCTACAGAAGTGCTTGCACAGGACTGCTTTCCCACCCACCTGGCAGCATTGTCCAGGTAGTCATTCACAGCAATTCAGCACAGTTAGGGCCAATTATCTCACTTTCAATGTATGAGTAGCTTCTATCTGCAATTACCCTTTGCTGGCCCCAAATACATGAAAACTTTTTGTCCTATTGTATTCTGCCTGTAAATTGACCTTCCCTGTCTATAACAAAAAGAAGAACTAATCTGTGTTGGAATGTGTATATTTTCTTAACAAACTAGTTGAAAAGAATAGATCAATAGTAGCAACATTCATGCATGTATTCTCTAATCAAGTAAAGCTGTTTCATAGGAGATTATATATATTGCACCTCATTTTCCTCAGTTCTGTGTGTGACTCAGATGGAGTTTTTCATTTTTATCGGAAAGCATTATTATTTGTGTTATTATGTTTATCTACTTGGATGAGAACCTACAAGGAAGGAAAAATAAATTATACAGGGCTTCAGATAAACCACACTAAGAAAATATATTATGTATATCAAAAACCAAACAAAATCCCCAGTCTGCTGCCTTTAAAGACTTCATTTTTTTTCTTCCAGTCTAACAAAATAAAAATTTGTATTAGTTTTGTCATGAAGATCAAAGCTTTGGATGTTACAAAAAAAAGGATTTTCTAGCAGGAAAAACATTTTTTTTTCCCACAAAGAGAGAAGAGAGATTCATTATGTTTTGTTTTCATAGCTTTATCTGAATGAAAAAAACTTATGTTTTCCTGTGTGAGACTACACTTCAAATAAAATAAACATGCATATGGATGGTAATATTTGAGCATCGAAAACATGATACAATAGGAAAGTTCAATAGAAATTTATTGGGTAGAAATTTGAAAGCACACTTGAGAGCAGAAGGAAATATAACAAATGGCCTTTCAAACAGACTTTCTAATTCAATAGAAATGTATTTCTACGTAAGAGTAATAAATTATATTAAGAGCTTATATATTGGCACAGTTGGGTTTCATAGAAACCTTGCTTCAAACACAGCGTTCTATGTCAAAAAAATAGCATCAAAATATCCACATTGAGAAAAAGTATCAAAGTGAATTATCTAATGGATAAAAAGAAGTGAGAAAAAAAAAAAAGAAAGAGGAAAGAAAGAGGACCAGACCCTCCTACATTTTCAACAGCTATATATTGAAAAGAAAGAGCTACTAGAGAACTCATGATCAGAAGATCAGGACCAAAATTTGAGTCAAGTAAAGAAACCTAGAGTTAGATATTAAATCTACATACATTTAATTCCACTGTATTTTATTTGGTTGCCAAAGGCAGTTCTTTAGTGTAGTGGTTCTGAATTTGCTATTATAGGGCTTTTTCTTCAAGAATTTTGTAGTTAATGTACCCACATACCAATGTATTTTTTATCCCTCTCTTAGATGAAAGATGAAAATGCGTATCTTGCTATTGTAAATTTTGAGTTGTCAATAGAATTCCATCCATAGAAGTGAAATGAAATAATTACTTGCCTTTCTTCAACATCATATTGATTCAAAACAAGTTTCATGCCCATTGTCAAGCAGAGTAGTGCCTTGTTCCAAAAAGTCTTTCTTAGGTGTGACAGAATATCTTTCCGTAATTAATAAGCAGCCTGAACTCAGACTCCTTCCTAAAATGCTTGATGAAATATATGATCCAGTAGGATGGACACAGGGAGAAGGTCAAGGAAAGTAGATGGCTTTGACTTCCTCCTTGCATAGATGCGCAGTGTATGTCTGTGCTGCTTAATCAAATATGTTCAATCATGTCCTTACACTGAAGCCAACTAACACTGCAGAAAACTAGCTCAGCAGAAATCCTGCTACTAAATTCTGTTCTCATTTAAAGTGGAGAAGATGCATCAAAACCACTTCTTCAAAATAGTACTGTACTAGTAGCCAAACAAAAGTCACAAATGGGTGGATTAGTGACCAGCACTGGACAAAAGCATTCCAAACACACTAATTTATCAACAAACCTGACATAGCTTATCTTCCCCAGGATCATTCCCTGGTACTACTTAGCTTTTCTATGCTAAGACTACACTGCATTGAGAAATTCATTAACAAATCCTATTAATTTGAGTGAATCCTTTATTTCTAGTAGGAACTCATCTAAGGATAATGCTCAGCAAAACTAGGAGAACACCTATAGAGGTAAAGGGTTTTTACTCTTCAATTGGCATGAAGATTTAATGCTTTGTTAAAACAAGAAAACACTTAGAAAAGACTAGTAAGATGCTGAAAGCTCTAAGCAAGGCATTTAAGATATGAGGTATATATTTTCCTGGGGTTGCTAAAAAATTTATTCTTATACAGTAAAACAAAACTCAACAGCATTACACATTAACAGATAACACATTAACACAAATAATGTTTGCACTTTACCTCTCCCTAGTTAATTTGTATTCAATGGCAATGCAATGAATCATTAAGAGTTCATTTACATAACATGCAAAAAAATTGGGGAATCGGCATTGAAATTGCTCCAACATAAAGTCTTGGAAGATATTAGAAAAATAAAGTGAATAACCTCTCCTTCTCTGAGCAATGGTTTGTATTATATGAAAAATTTCATTTCCATCTAAGTTTTGTGCGCTGACTTGATATTTAAGAGTATATAGCTTTAATCAAAGGGTAAAAATACAGAAATTTTTGAAAATTGCAAAATAATTCCTATATATTTAAAGAATATATGTAAAATATGTTGTCAGAATATCACAAAATTGTAAAATAATATTTACAGAGAAGGATTTTTTTGTTTAATCCTGATTACAGAGCAGATGAAACTGCCGTCCTCTTTGCAGCATCTCTGTGTTTCTATATCCCTTTTTATGGCAGGACCATGTAATTGTAGAATATCTTGTCCCATTGCAATCAAAATTGACAGTTAAAGTGATGACTAAAAATTTCTTTGAATATCTTTAAGACATCTTAATATTGAATTGCACTCTAAATGTGGCAACTGATTATAAATGAAAGCTACGTGGTTAAGGTGTAAATGTCCTCATCTGGTTTGACAAATATTATGAAAACCTTCAAGAACCCAGCTAGAGGAAAGAAACTTTATTACTGGCACCTTTGAGGGAATGCAACTAAAAGTGTTATTATATCTCAGATTCTCTGAGTGAATTTTCTGTTTATCAGCACTGTTTCAAACACTGCGTATTAAAATACCCTAAAATAAAATTGATGTATGGATAGGCTGCACTTCCAAACTTCTTAAATGCCAATAAAAGAATCTGGCTACAAGTAAATACCTTGAAATTCACAACTGGAACATAGGCATCTCTTCTCAGTGTGTTATACAGGAATGCAAGAGAAGAACTTCTAACATAAAGTAAGGAAAAATAATTCTGAAAATCAGTAACAACTATTTTGTTTTTTTGCTTTTGGGAAAAATCACCCCACATCAAAGAATATCAGCTGTGTGCCTCTTGGTGTTTTGGTGTACCTCCACTATCTATAACAAATGGCAAGCTTGATCTCATCTGGAAGTTGTTAAATGGTGCCTGTCAGCTATTCCATAATACATGAGTGGCACATCACTCTCGATTTCCCTTGACAACACTTACCTTGTGCAGACAGATGAAAGGTTTGGATGCTGATAAACTCACCTTCATCCATACTGATATTACAGAAAACTTGCATATCTGTGGACTTTTAATGTTTAACTCTGAAACTACTGGTGTAATTAGTGGAAAACTTTGTAAAGCATTTAAAATGTAGTCCAATGAAGTGGAAAGAAATAACACAGTGCATCTCAAAAAAATGTGTAGTTTTTTTTGAAGGTCAGCTCTCCTGGAAACAGTACCTAGTTGACATGTCCTGGAACAATTAGCTTTCCACAGGCAACTGCTTAACAAACCCCAAATACTGTCTTGTTAGAGCTTTAAGGGAAAGATAAAAACCTACAACATAACTAAGGAGGTAGTAATGCAAGATGATTACATAAAACTCGTAAGACCTGTAAAATATTTAAAGAAGAAAATCAGTACTTATCAGAAAATCAGTACTGCATCAGTGGGATGCAAGTAAAATTCAAGTCTTCCTGAGAGTTTTTGTTTTGGCTTTAATATATTTTTGCCTTCTTTTCTGTAACATCTTCTGCAGCTGAAAGAGAAATATGGAATAAATGTGAGTCTGCATAAGTTTGATTATATTTTTGTGATGGGTTTTAATATTCCTGTATAAAATCGGTTTGTGCGATGGCTTTCTGTTGTTCAAGTAACTAAACTTCACCTACTGCTTCAGGCTTACACTAAGGTAATGATTCCTAAAATTAGTGGAGACCACTTCTACCTTATCTGCTTACCTAGGTCTTTCAAAATTTGAAGTCTATAGCCTGATAGTATAACATTTCTTCTCATACAGGAAGTACCTCCCTCAGTCTGTTCTATATATCTAAACTGTGAATCTATAACTCAATCTTCAGTCTTTCTAAGTAGTCTGCCTGTAAAACTGTAAAACTGTGAATATTATCTCTGCTATAAAAGCTACTTTTCGTTCTGAATATAAAATAATTAAAGGTATTACATTTATTAAAAATGCATGTTTTGTTTTCTCAAAAGACTGACTAACATAAGTTAATTGAATGTGCTGCATTCTTGGCATTGCCTTCCCATAGATCATTTCAAGACCTGGGCCTGTGAGATTTTAAGTATATATCATCATGAACAAAATTTGGCTCACGCATGCACAAGCTTGATCCATAGGATAGGAACCCTCTCTTCCTTTACTTATGCTAATCAATATGGTAACTATAGACAATTCTGCACCATACATACTTCTCAATTGTGTGTACAACTTATTCTGGCAGCAATTATAAGGGAAGGAGATGAAGGAACTTTTCTCAGCTGAATTTGAAAGGCAACTTTCAACTGAATTTGAAAGGGAATTCCAATTCTGGAACTGCCTGTAAAGTCACAATGTTTAAAAATACAAGATGCTTCAGAGTACACAAATATATATACACCATGTGTTTATATTTGAAGTTTATAGACTAAGAGTCAACATTAGATAATAGATGTAGAAACACACAGTTCCTGAAATTTTTGATAAGAGAGGACTCTGATCTCATAGTGAGGACTAGTAGTTATGTCCCTCAGTTTGCAGACCATTATAATTCTTGAAATGAAGACATAAGTAAATTGATAAATCAAGGTTTCATTATTTTTTTCTTTTAAAGGTATGTGAAAATCTTATTTCTAGCATCAAACGTGAACTTTCCATCCTAAGTGTAGTTTGAGAGTTTGTTTTGTGATGAATAGTCCTTGGCAGTATATATCAGAATTGCTTTTCAGCAAGTAAGACAAAAACTATTCAGTAGGAGGTTGTCTTTAGATTTTATAAGAGTACAGCTTACCATACTCTATACTGTAATAAATAAAGAAAAGGTGAATGAATTTACCACAGATCAAGACTTTCGTCCTCTCAGTATTTTAAAATGGAGATAATTAGGATGCTTTAAGCCATTGAATTTCTTAACCCATCATGAATATACCAGTGCCTCCAGGATCAGATATGTGGTCCATAACAAGATTGCTCATTGCAGGATGACACTTTTCAGATGACTTTAATGAAGAAATACTCATTTATTTCAGTAGGCAAGGGTGGATCACTAATTTATAAATAAAAATCTAAATAAAATATGCATAAAACTGAGAAAAATCCAGTCTGGTTTTTTGTTACCCTGAAAAGATGTGACCATTTCAAGGACAGTCTTCCCAGGCGCAAAGCTCTTGGAAGTTGTTAAGGCAGCAGTAATCATTAACAAAGTAAATTCACAAGCTCATTATACAGTCCTGGACTCTTCACAATAGTGTTGCCTTTCTGTCCCATGTCTCTGAAAGTCAGTCTGATCTATGTTATAGCAATATATCTAACTACATGCCTTATGTTAACTCAAGAACTGTGGCAGTACAGTTCTTTTCAGACAGCATGTGGTCTCTAAATAAATACTTTCTCATTTTCTTTACGTTTCAAAATGCAGTTGGAACCCTCTCAAGATTCTTCAGTATTCCCTATGGTTTTGTTAGCTGGTAGAGAAACTGTATATTACTGAGGACACCAGATTAGCAGCTCTGTCAGTTTTATTGTTACTTTAGTTAACACCATATCTTGCTGTGTATCACTTTTGCAATTTCCTTTGATTTCTCATTCAAGGGTCAGGGTGTTTTAGTTTTAGAAACATATAATCTTGCAGTAATAATAATACCCAACTTTGAAGTATACTGATTTAGACAACATTTATAAAATACTTTACTGCGTTGACATTTTTGTTGCCACCTGCCCAGTCTTGGTTTCAGGGCACAGTAAATTAGTAACTCACACTGACTAAGGGTGCCAATTTACACTGTTTCAGCCACTCCATAGTAATTATGATGTGCCTCTGCAAATAGGAAAAATTAGAGGTTTATTGTTTGCTTTCACTGAAAGAATACGCAAGCTCTTTTTTACAATGGGTTAAAAGTATGTGTCTGTATGAGTCTTTCTCCTATATAGCAATTTGTTGGAATTTGTGTTGCTTATGTGTCTGAAAAATGTACCCACAGCAATTTGCATATTTTTAGAAGGGCCGAGAGGGAGAGAGTCACAATTTTAATTTTTGTGAGTTTAGTATTCACATAGGTAATTATCTATAGCAGACACTCCAGGTCTGTGACATTAATTCAGTCAAGGTTTAATATTTCTCTTTTTTTATAAAACAGAACACCTCCATAGGGATGCAATGATATCAAACATATGTGATCCTAACAGTCAGATTGAAGAAATATATGCTGATGTGTGAAAGTACCATTTGCTTTTCAGGAAAACAAAACAAAACAAAAAACCTGTGAAAAATAGGAAAGGCAGAGTATGCCCAAATGTTGAGCATCACATGCACTGTGAAGCAAAAAAAATTGTCCCATTGCTCTCTGCCTTTAAATGCAGGATTTTTTACATACAAAAGAAAGACCAATAGGCATTTTAGGTTCCAAAATCTGTAGAAATCAATCTTGAGAATATTTAAATTTTTGTATGACTAGATGATGTTAAAATTAAAATCTTTTATTCTTTATTAAAAATATTTAATGAGTAATTATTTATGTATGATTACATACAGATTTCTTTTATGTTCAGAGCCATGCACCTTTGTTGCTATTGATATTGTTTGGCAACATCACCCTTGTAATCCTGATAGACTGTGTCTTCCAATGGACTAAACCATTAAAGATGTTAGTTTTACACTAATTAAATTATATTAATATATATTAAAAATAAAATTAAAGTGAAGGGAATGAAAATAAAAGAACAGATGCAGTAAAATATATATTTTTAAAATTTTTATTCAACAATACATTTCTTTTTTGTTAACTATCTGGACTATGATTTAATAATTTAATTAGGTATTCTGAAATCAATCTGTATGTTTGGGTGACAAACAATTGCTTTGTGACTCATCTATGAATTCAGTTAGTGTTATAATCTGCTCTCACTATTTTGATCCTTTTTGGTTTCTTCAGATTAAGAAACAATATGAACAAAATAATTTATCTTCATTCAAACCTCACATTTAACAGCATATTTTAGTAAAAATATATCATGTTATCCTAAGTAATCCATTACTTTTTTGACAGAGTCCACAGTTTTCTTACTTTTCAGCAATAAGTAGTTACCATAGCAATAATCAAGTAGTAAATAGATTCCACCTAGCTTGAATACACAAATCTATGTTAACTGATCTTCATTGATTATAAGAATTAATATACCCTTGAAGTCATCAACACAAGTTCTACTATACTGATAGAAAAAGAACCCTTTTATTTTATATTTATTTAGAACAGTATTTGTCTGTTTAAAAAAGGAAGAAAAAATAAGCTGTTGGCATTCAAGTTTTATCTCTGTTCCAAGAATTATATGTAGCATCCTAAAATAAGATAACAATCATAAAGAGACTTGGATTCATCTCTTATATGAAACTCCTACTCCATAAATCTAAACCCTAATTCCATTGTTGTCACGCTATTTAAACAGCAGGGAAGTATAGATAAGAGATTGAATTGGAGCTAGGCTACCAGCTTCTGCAGGAAGTCTGTTGTACTCTTAAATCCTTTCGTTATTATGCTCTACCTTCATTGAAATGTAGACCTTGTTTAGACACAGAACCTCAAGGCACATGACCTTTGAATTTCAGAATGTTTCAGAAAAAGAAAAGTTAAGTGTTTGAAGATGAAACTATTCTTGTTCAGTTAGACTTATAACAAAAAACAAGACAAATCTAGGAAAAAAAACAAATAAAATATTTTAAAACTTTTATTTATCATCTTTACAAGTCATCTGCCACCTAACTTGAAAATGAAAAATGAGAGAGATATTATTATTTCCCTTTCCTATATTTGGTGAACTCGTAGCTACTTTGGACGTTTCAAGGCCTTTTTAGTAGTAGGACCCCAAAACTGATACGAATAGTGGTCACCAAGAGCTCTACTAGAGTGTAGGAACAAAAGAAAACAAGAGTCAGCATCTATATTTTAAGATGATACACCAGGAAAAGGCTGTTATATGTATGTCACATTGTAAAAAAATATTGCTGACAAGGTAGGCTGAGATTACGAACAATCAATGAAAGTCAAGGGCAGGACATTTAAAACCAGAAAAAAAATATAATTTTACTTGACACATAATTAATGTAATTCCTTACCACATTATAATACTGGCATCTAGAGGAGTATTGTTACATATAGAAACTCTATACAGAAAGTAAGAAAATTAATAATGATGTAATAGAGGATAAAACATTTTAGATTAATGTAAACCCATAAGCTCTAAGTTATAAATTACCTGCAAACAGACAGTAGGGACAAATAATTTTTCCATTGGACAAGTCATTCTTTGCATGTTTCAGAATTTTCTGCCTCTCTGATTATTCTAGTAGGGCTGTTGAGTGAGCTGGGCAATGTGTTATGGCAATTCTGAAGCATTCTTTACCCTTGACCTTCAAAACCAGTTCACTTTAGTTGCCCTTTTCTATGTTATTCTTGAAATGTGAAATTAATTAAGATCTGATGTGATCTATGTGTCCAGGAAGTCTCATCACAGCAACATATTGAAAATTGAAAATTAATCAAAAATATATACTCTGTAAAAGTAAAATTTCTCTCATCAAAATATACCTGTTCACATATAATGTCATGAAATTGGGGAAAAAATTAGAAGGAAAAATTATAAAAATATTTTCTTTGTTATAGAAGAATGGTAACAGAGATGAGAGTTGAAACTCCTATATAGGACTTGGCAGCAATAAAAAATACTTCACACTGAACAAAACTTTCTAAGTTGTTGAGATAGCTCTTGACAAATCTGTATTTTACCAACGGTTTACTGCACACAAGGATCATCAAGCATTATAGAATATACAGTTATCTTTCTAAATGTGCTCATACTGCAGCCAATGATGGTTCAAGGAGACTGAAATCCTGGGAGCATATGCTTCGTGTCACGCTTGGAAATATCAACCACTAGGATATCCCTTAACTATTGTTTTTCAAGCTGCATAATTTTGTGGTTGAGGTAGCAACAATATGCTAATGTTTAACTTTTTAATTAGACTATAGAGATAAATACAATCTGTTGTGCTGCAAAAAAATCTGGATTTTTGCTGTTAACTGAAATTACATGTTATTCTCTGTTTGGTGTCATCTATTTAATCACAAAATAAAGAAAATGCATTCTTTAAACATGCAAAAGGAAAGCAGGAATTAACATTCTCTAATCAGGAATTTTGCTACATCCTCTTCTTGCCCCTTCACCTTCTACTGTCACTATTAATGGTCTACAGAAAAAATACATTTTGATCTCTCAGAAGCAGGGTAGCCTGCTTGCTCAAGCACTGCACTTCCACCTTTTCAACCTGGCAACCTATCTACTGAGTAAAACCCTAATTAAATTTGATTATATCTGCTCAATGCTTAGGACATGATTTACATCACAGGTGGAACACATCTAACAGTTTGTCTTAGTTTGCCTCTTTTGATCAGGAAAGGCTCAGAGCTGAGATTTCATGAAGAGAGATTATAGCTTTTTTCTTCAAGAGGATTCCCTTTATGTTCAGGAAGGGGTTCTGCAAGGCTCCATCTTAGAACAAATTTTCTTCAACGTGTTCATAAACAATCTGGACACAGGACTGTAAAGTATACTAATTTTGCCAATGATACTAAATTGGGATTAGCTGTTGGCTCCCTTAATCGAGGAAAGGCTCTGCAAGAGAGACCTTGACCAATGAGAGGGCTGAAAAACCACCAACCATATGAAGTTCAGCAAGGGAAATAAATGCTGGATTCTGCACCTGGGATGGCATAACCCTGGACATACGTAGAGATAGGGGAATGAGATGCTGGAAAGCAGTGCCACGGAAAGGGACCTGGGGGTCCTGGTCGATGGCAAGATGAATGTGAGCCAGCAGTGCCCTGGCAGCCAGGAGAGCCAACCCTGTCCTGGGGGCATCAGGCACAGCATCACCAGCTGGGCAAGGGAGAGGATTGTCCTGCTCTGCTCTGCAATGGGATAGCCTCACCTTGAGTCCTGTGTGTAACTTGGGAAGCATAATATAAGAAAGATATTAAACTAATAGAGAGCATCTGAATGAGGGCAACGAAGATGGTGAAAGGTCTGTAGAGGAAGCCATATGAGGAGCAGCTGAGGTCATTTGGCTTGTTCAACCTGGAGACTTGAGGGAAGGCACAGCAGTCTACAATTTTCTTATGGCAGGAAGAGAAGGGACAGACACTGACATCCATGGCAGCCGGTGACAGAACCTGAGGACATGGCCTGAAGTTTTGTCAGGGGAGGTTTGGGTTGGATTTTAGAAAAAGGTTCTTCACCCAGAAGGTGGTTGGGCATCAGAACATGCTCCCCAGGGAAGTGATGGCAGCACCAAGCTGTGTTGTGGAGGTCAAGAAGCATTTGGACAATGTACTCAGGTATGTGGTGCAATTCTTAGGGTTTGTCCTGTGCAGGTCCAGGGTTTGGACTTAGATGATCCTTGTGGGTCCCTTTCAACTGATGATATTCCATAATGCTATGATTTTATGGTTCCATGGAGGGATCATGGGAAGAACAGTATAAGATACTTCTGTTTTGAATGAATGGAAATTTGTACAGTTTTAGCATTTTATTGAAAGGTATGAAGCAATGTATCGGAAAGATGTCTCAAGACTTTCAAGCAAAAGCTCAGTTAGTGGCATTCAGGGTATATTTTTTTACTTTTCCAAAATAATTAAATGTAAATTCAAGACAGTACAACATTAAACCAAAGTATCTCCAAAGCACTCTGCCAGGCATGCACATGCTATTGAACAAGTTTTCTTACACATATGAAGTCATTTGCATATTTTACAAAAAATTGCAGTCAAATGGGTGAAAAAAGCAACCCAAATGTATGACATAGTGACAATAATGGTATTGTTCCTCTTGATATTGAATTTCTCACTGGAAAATACAGAAATGAAGTTATTTTCTCCTGCAAGTCCCCATGTGACCTTTATTTTGACCTGTGCTGGTGGTAGTAGGCAGATACTCCATTTCAATTTTTGAAAGATGCCTTTTGACACTCAAAATTGTACTAAAATGATCTCCCTTTCTCCAAATGCTTGCCCTTACAGAGAATTTCAGTAAACTAGCTGCATGAGAACTAAGATACACAGTTGCTGCTGAAGTGAAGTTCTTCATGGTGTGACCCAGTATCCTTCAGTTGAGAATCTCTATGAGAATAACAGATTTTTTTTAATCAAAAGAAAAAACACTCAAATTAGTTTTAAAGCCTTTAAAATAATAAATAAATGCCTCAGAAGGGAGTTACAACTACAACTCCTATATATTCACTTTTATAAAACTAACCTAATCTTAGAAGACCAATAAATATGGATTTCTTGTCTTTGTGTTATAGCAGTAATTAGTTAATTTAGTCATGTCTTTTATGAGGTGAAGGGTAACACTCTGTGCCTCAAACTGTGGGACTTTTAATACATCGTGTCACAGAAGTATTCACAGTATTTAGCAAAAAGTTCCATAGGGTTTTATGGTTTAGGGTTTTATGGTACTAAACTTTCTAAAAGAAATAGTTTTCCCTAGAAGAAAGCATGATTTTAAATCTTACCTATTATGTTTGATGAAACCACTTAAGAAAAGATTGAGATAGTTAACATGCAGATCAGTGGGTTGTGTAAAGCTGAATTTTGAGCCATGCTTAAAAGGGAGTTGAAGCATTTGGATCTTTTGAAAATAGGATTTCCACCACTATTTGAGGGATCTTCACAATACTGCTTCTGCTCCTAAGTTCAATTTTCTCAAGCTCAATCTCCAGTGTCCAAGTCACTCATAGCTCTTACACCTGAAGAAAAGAAAATCTGTAAAGAGTACAGCAAATCTATAAATTACTAAACTTGGTGACTAAATATTTGATTGTATTTAAAAATGTAAGAAAATAATAATCACACACCTTAAAACTCAGAAGTAATGCTCTTTTTTTAATTAAGAATTTTTTATTACTGAATATTAAAATTAAAATATTTAGGGTTTTCTTTTTGATTTTTATTTTTCCCCCTCTAATAACTATTGTTAATAGATGGGGGAAAGAGGTAGGATGGGGAAAAGGAGGCAAAAGATGAAATTGCGTCCTCAGAGGCTGCTTCAAGATTCAGTACTGATTCTGCAGCTATGGCAAAATGAAGTTTGCTTAAGAAAATCTGCATCTAGAGTTATATTAAAGATAAAATACCCATGCACATAGGCATAAGACAAAAGTCCACTAGTAAAGAATATTTAGAAAATTTCCTTAATTTTCCCCTCCTCTTCCCAATCTTTTTTAATACTGAGATACTAATAATTAACTTTGGAATATTTCTCATAAAGTATCAAATCAATCCCCATGGGTACAATTGAAACTCAGACTTCATGAGAAAAGATTCACCTGAATTGTATCAAGAAAGACAGGATTTACTTTCAAAAACTACATTGCAGAGAACCTTCCAGTATGCAATAGAGAAATAAAAATGTTTAAGAAAACCAGACACCAAAAAGATAATTTTTGCTTCCCAAAAATAAATGGGATGCTTAAGCTGTAGGTTGTTGCAAATATCCAGAGGTTGATGTATGACAAACTTCACAGCCACAAGTTTGTCTGCATTCAGTGATCAGGTGAGAATGGAATTGTTAAGAGGTGAGATAACAGTTCTGTTCATCTTGAAAGTACAGTAATATACTATGTTGTCATGGGGTTTTTTCTACTAGGAACTCTAGACATATATAGGATTCTGAGTGTCTCTGTCTAAACAACCATAAGATAGGATGTATTAAAAGAGGAATTAGAGGAAACATAAGAACTTCATGAAACATGGCTGTCACAAGTAAGGGAGATAATTATTTTGAGTTGGCGCGTCACATGACGATAGCTGATAAGGTAATGCACAGTACATATGTTGTTTAATTATAGGCACTATGGAAGATATGAGTTTAAGGGCTCCCCAGACCCTGGAATATTGTCTCAAAAAAGAGATAAGTGTTGCAGAGAATGTGATTTTCTTCTGTGAACTTTCTCCTCTGCAAGAAAAAAAGCATGAAGTCACTCTCTGATGGGATATAGGTGATTTCGACTCTACTGCTGAAACTGGCAGCACTGCTCACATTAATTTGGATGGTCAGAAAAATATAAAAAGAGAAGAGGTAACTGTATTCTTATCCTTCCTTGTCTTGTCTTGACTGTAATCTCTAAAGAGACTGTGTTGAAGTACTTTAGATATAGAACAACCCCAAAAGGTAAAAGGGAAAGAGATGAAGCCTTATTTTCCCTCAAGCAATTAACTCCAGCTCCCAGTGGAAGAATGAGTGTAATTTTCAATTAAATGTTTTTGCTGTCTTCCACAAAGGCCATTGAGGTCCTCAGTGAGACTGTTTAGGAGACATGGATACTCATATATCTTATTCCAAGTTTAACACATTAGACACTTTATGAAAAAGTGTCAAAAACCAAAATACAGCATATGACCTTTTGCAAATTGCTTCTCCTTTGTACCTGACATACAGACAAAATAAGCTGAAAAGAAAGACTAAACTGAGATAACATTGTTCTCAAAAGCTTTAATTTAGTAGCCAGCATACCTAATGCATGGGTGAAAAAAAAGGAGAATAACTAACAAACACATTTGTCTCATCTACTCATTTCCTCTTTATTCTATTCCTTTTGGGAAAAAACCCTAAAGTAATATTTTAAAGTTCTGAATTCTTCAGCATCATATCAATAATGCTTTTTATATTAATTAACTTGTAAGAGCACAAAACACATATTGTTGGTTATCTCGTTCTCATTTCTCATGATAAGTGTAGGAATGTAATGATCTCACGATGGATGTTAGAAGAAGTAAACATGCTTATTGCCTTTGAAAAATCCAAACAAACCCAAAAGAATACTTTCAACAGAATAACTTTCAGCTGTATGTTTTCCAGTCAAAGAAAAGTTTTCATCTACAGGGTTTGAATCAAAGAGACTGTCAAATTACTTTTATTTTATTTCTTATAGTCTCTGTATAATCATCCATTTAAGTGCTACTCAAAATGCTACTGAGAAAGTTTTTGAGTAGTGGAGGTACAGATTTAAATATAGAAACTTTCTATCAAAGTGCTTTAAAATTTCTCCCTTAAAGGCTTGAATAATATATATTCCTTTTACTTATGAAAGCATACAATTTAAAACGAACCATTCAATACGTTGCATAATTGAAGTTTTTAAATAAGCTTCCAGGATTTCCAAGTCAACCATTCTCTCAATGATTATATTTACTCTTTTCTGTGTACTCTTTCTGTTTTTCATTTTTGCACATTTGAATAACAAAAGCATCTCTTATAATATCAACCCTGTGCACAAATCCAATACACAGCCCCATATCAGTAATTGTGAAGAAAATTAACATTACTGCGGCCTAAACCAGAATGCCCAGGTATTTGCACAGTAAAGAAGTTTTGAGGAAAGAACAAACTGAGCAACAAAAAGCCATTTACAATTATGTACAGTGGTTTTGTTTGGCATCAGGGAAGAACAATAACAGACTGGCAGTTTGATCTTAGAGTTCAGAGCAGGAAAAGATAGTCAGAGGTTACAGTCAGATGGGCAGACAGTGAAGACTCCCTACATAGTGACTTATGGCAGTCTCTGGTTGCTCATCTCTAGATATCTGTAGTCCTCACAGAGGTCTGCAGAAAGCTTCCTTCAGAAAGCTGTGGCTGCAGAAATTAACAAGCTGAGATACCTGAGAAGGTATCTAGGCCTGCTGAACCTGATCCATATGCCAGAAACAAGAGAAAGCCATGTATGACTGTAATTGGACATTGTGGGAGATTAGACATCCATCTGCTGACCAGATGTACAGTTTTGGGAAGCTGTAAGTTTCCTTCTTGCATGAACCTCTTGTCCCACTAGCAGGATTAAGGATGGCGTCACCTGGACCCTGTTACCATAGTTCCCTGAGCCCTACAGTAAATCCTGATACATTCAAGAAAACCATGACACTCCAAAGACTGGATGCAACATTTTGAACTTAACCTACCTACCAACCAATCAACCTCCCAATGATTCATCACACTCCTCCCCTTCTACAGAGGAAACAGTCCTTCATGAGCTTCTGGAGTGTGAGTCCTTCCACAGGCTGCAGTTATTTCATGAGCTGCTCCAGCATGGGTCTGTTCCACCAGATGCAGTCCTTCCGGAAGGAGCTACTCCAGCGTGGGTCCCTGTGGAGAGATGGAATGTAAGAAAACAGTGCAGAAGGTAGTCTCACACCTGAGGAGTTGTTGCTGAACCAATTACTAAAGATTAGAAACAGGCCCAGGTCTTAACAAGCCATACCTGTATCCAATAAGGGCAAGTGCCACAAAAGAGGGAGCTAGCTAGCTGAGTAGAGAGATGGTGTTTGTTAACTGTGCTGTGAAGAGAGCTGGTATTTGTTGGCTGTGAAGGAGTCAGATGACTGCTGCAAGGACCAGGGACAGGCAGTGCATAGAGGAGCTTCATTATGGAGAAATTTCAAGGAGGTACGAGGCCCTGGAGATATGAAATCCCTTGCACTACAATGACCCTAGAATTTGTGCTAAGATGACAGGTCCCCTGCATGGTCACAAGTCCTGCCTGAACATATGGTCCAGTGTGGGTTCCTCTCCCCATGGGTTCACACATGTCCTACTCAGAGTCTCTAACTTCCTGCATGGTCTTTCCATGGAATCACAGGAATCTTTGAGCATTGATCCTCATTGATCCTCCCTGATCCAGTGAGGGGTCCTTTCTTGGCTGCAGATGAATCTCTGCTCCACCATAAACCTCTGTGGACTGTGAGCAGACAGCCATGGTCTTCTTCAGGGGTTGATCTGAAAAAATTGGTGGTCTGAAGAAATTCCTGAGAATTGGAAAAAGGCAAATATTGTATCCCTCTTTAGAAAAAAAAAAAAAAAAAAGGTTCCAAGGATCAAAAGACCAATGACCACGTGTTTCTGAAAGACAGATGCAGGAAGGACAATGTCAGGACCCTAAGGGCTACTGAGCTCTGAATGGCCCTCAATCATAGGCCCTGCTCAGGCAGCCCATGCTACAAGATACCTCTGTTCAGACCTGCCCCCAAGTCCCATCTTGAAATCTGCCTTCCTGACTTTCTGGCTGGACTTCTCTGCTGGATCCAGACCCAATTATTCAGATTGCATTATCTGACTGTAGACAAAACCAAGTTACTATCACCAACTCATACTCAAGACAGACTGTTAGAGTATATTATTCAAATAGTGCAGTGTAACAAATTTTGTTATAAACTACCAGAATGTTAAACAGTTTTAGGAATAGAGTAACCCAAAACTGCAAGTGCCTAATGTGTTATGAATTACAGGGAATATTTTGTCTTATATTTCTTATTATGGGATCTAAAACACTGCAAATATAGTTCATCAGACAGTTGATTAGCTGGCAAATGAGCCTTTAGAGAGAGAGGCTGCAGTGCTTCTAGCACATTTACTTGCAAAAGGCAAATGTAGATTTACATGATTGATGAACTTGCTGAAAATTTTTAAACCTCCAACTCTGGAGATCTTGCAATACTTCTACTAAATTGTGTACTTTCTAGTGATTCAAAATAGCCTTTAATGAAAGGTCTGCCTTTGTAATTGCCAGGGTTTGTTAAGTTTTATTTGTTTTGACACTGCTTTTCAAGGAATTTTTGATTACTTATACATTCTAACTCAGTGGATTTCTGTCCTAAAGTACCAACAACACTTCTATGCTCTAGTTTTTTCTGCCCTGTATAATTGCCAGACCTTCTGTTAGAATCACTTCATAGTGATAGTATCACAGAAGCATGGTTGGGTTGGAAGGGACTCTAAGATGATATAGTCCCAACTCCAAGGCCATAGGAAGGTATACCACCCACTACACTGGGTTGCTTAGGGCCCCATCCAAACCTGGAGAGTTGTCATGTTGCTTCTGTGCACATATATTTTTTTAATTAAGGAAAGAATAAATGTGATTTTCCTAAGACTACTTTATCTCCCAGTGCAACAAGAATATATGAAATTTAAATAAATTATTCTATTTGGTTTTAGAGAAATATCCAATCTTATTTGCTAAGATAGGTTAATAAAAGAAATTTCATTTTTAAACTAAATTTTTCTGAGCCTTATGAAGAAGTCTGAACCACCTGCAGTCTTCACTGGAATCACAATATATGGATTCTGCAGGAACTTAGAGGACCAGATGCCCTATAAACAAAAGTGATTAACTTTGGAATCTAGATTTTATTGAAAAATTTCGGTAGACAAAATGTGTTGAATCTGAAGGCACGTTCAAGTGTAATTCTTTAGCTGACTGTTAACAGTAACATAAACTAAATTCAATTCAGGATTAAACATCCTAAGACAGCTAATTGCTAACAAAATATATCTTATATACTAGCTGGGGTCATGACATCATAGAATTGTGGGATCATAGAATGGTTTAGGTGTGAAGGGACCATAAAAATCATCTAGTTCCAACCCCCTGCTGTGAACAGAGACACTTCCCACTAGACCAGGTTGTTCAATGCCCCATCCAATCAGGCCTTGAACACTTCCAGGGATGGGACAACCACACCTTCTCTGAGCAACCTATTCAAGGGTGCCATCACCCTCATGATAAAGAATTTGTTCCTTATATCTAACTGATTCCCCTCTTTTAGTCTGAACTCATTCGTACTTGTCATATCATTAGCGGTTCTGATTAAGAGTCCCTTTCTGACTTCCTTGCAGGCCCCCTTCGGATACTGGAGGTCTCCACACAACTTTCTCTTCTACAGACTGAACTTTGTCAGCCTGGTTTCAGACAAGGCAGTCTAGTCCCCTTATCAACTTCATGGCCCTCCTCTGGGTTAGCTCCAAGCATGCCATGTCCTTCTTCCTTTGGGAACACCAGAACTGTCCACTGCACGGTACACAGGTACAGGTGGGGTTTCATGGGAGCAGAGGAGAAGGGCAGAAGCACTTCCTCTGACCTGCTGGTCACATTTTTTGGTGCATCCCAGGATAGGGGTGGCTCTCTGGGCACACACTGTGGGCTCACATTGAGTTTTCCATCAACCATGACCTGCAAGTCCTTCTCTGCAGGGCTGCTCTCAATCACTTCTCTGACTAGCTAGTAGATGTTGGAAATCTGGAAATAATCAGGAAATAACATCTGAAAATGAAAAATGGAATGGAGCAAGTTGTTGGCTTTCTATTCAGTTTAGTGAGCCTAATGTAGATGAAAACTCCATACAGTCTTGATACAATATTAAGATTAAAATAATGTGATAGAATAAAGTACATTCTGTCATGGCTCATATATTTAGACTATGACATTCATAAGAAGAAAGTAGAAAACAAAAGGGGAAACATGAGTTAGGTGATGAGCTACATATCTTAGTAGACACCTTGCAGAGTCAGGGACAGAAAAGAATTTTGAAAAGGCTTGCAAGAAGACTGACATAAAAGACTAGTTTTCAAGGCACTTATATAATTAATTGGAGCTTTTGCTTCCGTTAGTAAAGAGTATATTTGTTGTTTAAGGTCATCTCCCATTTGAAGAGGGAAGGACAGACTAAAATGTTGTGCCCTCTTTTTGTCCTTTGTCTTTGAACTTGTAAGCAACTTAAACTAGCAAGGGAAAATGCAAAGACAGACATATGCCTATCCATGACAATTGCAATCTCTATTCTGTTTAAGATCATATAACTTAATGTGGTAGGAGGAAGATGGTGACTATACTGCAGACATTTTACTTAAAAGTGCATGTGGAGGGTTGACTTTGGCTGATTTGACAGCTAATCCAGCTGCAATCTCACACCCCCTTCTCTACATGGGAAGGTGAGAAAGTAAGATAAAAAAACCTACTGGGTAAAGAGAAAGACAACTTGACCATAACAATCATGGAGAGAGACTGGACTGGGAAATATTTTTTATTGCTTCTTAAGTACACATAATGGAGAAATGAATTAAAAAGAATTGAGCTACTCAGATGTAGGGGGATCCCATTGCCTCTTCTCACAGAGGATGTCCCAAAAGCCCTGATGTCCCCAAACCTTGTAATGTAAACCAAGACCAGTGCATCGACTGGGGAATTAGGTCTTTCAACAGGGAAATAAGGTCTTTCTCCTATGCTCTCTGAGTAGGGGTAATCCCAGAAGGCAACAACTGATCTATTTATTCTAGAGTTGGGTGTGCTGCCCATAAGTATCTCTGAAGGGACTTTGCTTCTTTTTCTCTTGCCCATTGATATTTCCACCCAAACATCTCTCTGTTCTTTGTATCGTTTTTTTGGAGATATGACTTGTCTGGATAGAGAAAATACCCACAAATCTGTTGAACATATGTCTTTTGTCAAGTATTCCTTTGTGAACTCCATCCCTCTTCCCCATACACAGAAGACAGGTATATAACTCTATAAATTACTATATTTGTCTCAGTGGAAAACAATTATGATTTTCTGCATATACAGATAGGACGCCGTTTTTTTTGGGTTTTTTTAATTCCCCTCTCTCCCCCACCCCATATACTTGTATAAAGTTTTGGCAAACCAGGAAAGAAAAAACTATTTTTTTAATCACTTGCTGAATATTCATCTAAATTTTCTGAGAATCTACAATTCCATCACAGCCAGTAGATAGAGCACAAACAAACAGTCTCATACAGTGGTACATAGAACTAGTGAATGTGATATATCTTTCCTTTACATGTGTGAAAATAATATATATTTCAAGAACTAGAGTAATTAAGCAGATTTTCACTTAAATCAGCCCCATAATTTACACACTTTTCAAAAGACTTCACTGCAATATGCATCAGAGGGATTAACTGTCCTTCAAAGGAAAAACATCTTCATATTGAACTTTCAAGTTACTCACAATTTTACATATTTATACATGTAAATAATTAACTGAATATTTTTTTCATCAGATTATATTTTATTATTAATATGAAAGTTATTTAAATGCATATGCATGGTGACCAGAAAGCTGAAAGCCAACAACTTCAAATGAGACTTTTTGGTTGCAGGAAGATCTTTTTAAATATTGATTCAAAATACTAATTATGTCTTCATGAAGAAAATTGCTGTAGGTCAAACATAATGATAATAAAATAAATGTGGTGTTTGGATAGAAATATTTGTAAAAATCTGTGAGTGGTTAAGTCATCATTGCTACTAGGTAGCTTGATTTTTTTATTCCTCTCTTAACATATAAAGATTTTTTGACTCCTGCTTTCCACCTGTTGCTTCTTTCAAGGGAGAAAGGAATAATTATGCATTGCACAATTAATTAAGTTAAATTGAGTAGAACTATTTATTTTACAAAAAGTGGTTTTATAAAATGACAATTAGTAAATGCTAAGTAAGACAAAGACAATTTGATTTGAAATTACTATCTGTAAAGTATGCTTATTTATAATCACTTTTAATTGTGGCTGTAAATGTTAATTTTGCTAATTCAGTTTGGAGATAAAGGATAGTAACCAACTCCACATTAATTTACTAAGGATTAGCAAGAGGAGTGTTGAGAATACTTGAAAGGCATATTCATGTGAAAATACAAATACAAATCAAAAAAAATCAGATATTCAGATGCAATTCTAGTTTCAATTTATATTCTTTCACAGACTAAAAATAATCTGAAACAACAGTAAAAAAAAATTTGATGGTTTTTGAAATTGATGAAGCTGAACTAATTTTCTAGCTCTTTTTGAGCTCATTTTTACAGCTATCTAGTTAAAGTCAAAGTCAGTATAAGCGTATGATATATGTCTTAGGTATAAGTGTATGCTATATGTCTTAGCTACTTTTAATAGAATGTGATGTAATAATGTGATTCTCTATTCATTGTAAATCTTTTCCACGTCAAGATAATAACAATGTGATTGGTAATAATAATCTCATGATTGTTGGTATTTCCTAGTTGGTTATATTTGATACTTTCACATCATCTAGATATTTCACCCATGAACGAGGCTGTGCATCAAGACTCATCTTACATAAGAAAAAAATCTCAATGAATTTATACTGATCTGAAGGTCCAGGATTAAATTATTTTGTTTAATCTACAGGAAAACTACACTTTTGCTGATACATTAAAGTCCAATGGAAATTAACTTTTGACTCCAGAACTGAATAAACTATTATGGTCATGCCATGAAAAAAACCCAGACCATGGCTCTTTATTAGGCTCATATGGCTTTCTATTCTTTGAGATAAAAAGGGAACCTTCTTTTGAATTTTTTGAGATTCTCTTGAACATATTTGGTTTTGTTGAGTGGGAGAAAAGTGGATTGCAATGCTATGAATGGGTTCCGGCAAACTGTAGGGAAATGCTTATAAGTCCTGTCTTCTGAGAATTATAGAATGGCTTGGGCTGGAAGAAATCTTAAATGCCATCTAGTTCAAACCCCCTTGCAACAGACACAGACACTTTAAACTAAATCAGGTGGTTCAGAGCCCCATCGAATCTGGCATTCAACACTCCAAGGGGTAGGACATTAAGACCTTCTCTGGACAAGATGTTATAGTGCCTCCCGAACCTCAGTGTAAAAAATTTATTCCTGAATGCTAATCTAAACCTACTCTGTTACAGATTGAAGCCATTCTCCCTTGTTCAATCACTATACACCCTTGTAAAAAGTCTCCCTCTTTCTTGTAGGCTCCCTTCAGGTACTGGAAAGCCACAATTAGGTCATCCCAAAGCCGCCTTTTCTCTAGGCTTCAAAATCCCAATTGTCTTAGTCTTCACTCACAGGAGAGGTGCTCCATCCCTCTAATCAACTTAGTAGCTCTCCTCTGTACTTGCTCCAAAAGGTCCATATCCTTTCTGTGCTGGGTGCTCCAGAGCTGGATGCAGCACAGCAAATGCAGTCTCACCAGAGCACAGTAGAGGGGCAGGATCATGTTCCTCACCCTGCTGGCCACATTGCTTTTGAATAAGCCCAAGGTACAATTGGCTTTTTGTGCTACAAATGCACATTGCTGGCTCATGTCAAGCCTCTCCTCCACCAGCATGGCCACGTCCTTCTTGGCCATGCTTTTGGTCTGTTCATCCCCCAAGCTTTTTTGATGTTGGATTTTTCCCCAACCCAGCTGTGACACCTTGCATTTGATCATGTTAAACCTCATGACTTTTCCATGGGTCAACTTCTTGAGTTCGACCAGGTCCTTCTGGATGTCACCCACCCATCAGCCGTGTCAACCACACCACTGATCTCGGTGTTGACTGCAAACTTGATTAGGGTACTCTCTATCCCTTATTCAATGTCATTAATGAAGATATTAAACAACATTGGTCCCAGTAGGGACCCCTGAAGGATGCCATTGATGTTCTGATGTCTGTCAAGACTCTGAGCCATTGGCCACTGCCCTCTGGATGTGAGTGTCCTATCAGTTCCTTACCCACTTGACAGTCCACCCATTGCATCCATCTCTTTCCAATTTAAACAGCAGGATATTGCTGGGGACCACAAGAAGTTTTGGATGTCCTCATCTTGGAGAATTCAAGGCCAGGTTGGATCCTGGTAGCTCTGAATCTGATGTAGTGCAGGGTGCCCCTGCCTGTGGGAGTTGAAACTAGATGATTTTAAGGGTTTCTTAAACCATGTCAAAAGCTTTACAAAGGTTCAAATAAATGACATCTGTAGCCCTCTCCTTAGGATGCTATTCAGAAACTTGATGAAGACAAGATTCTAGTCAGAGACTTGTAAAAGACTGTCATAAACCCAGATCCAAACTTTCTAAATTGAGAGGTGGACAGAATTTACATGCTTGTGTCCAGGAGAGTAATCTAGAAAGCTATTCTTGGAGGAACCTTAAAACCTAAAAATTTGCAATCTACAGAGGGTGAAAGACAAGCTCCCGACTTTTGTTACTTCCCTAATAATTCCAACTTCATAATATTTTCCTGTTAAAAGATATTTTTAAAAAGTCTTTGTTTGTAAATAAAATGCAAACTTTCAGCATATTTAAAATGTAATTTTCAATAAGTGTCTCTCACTCACTGGACCCTTTGTAACTGTCTGTGTACGTATAATAAACTTTTTTACTTTTTACCTTTTTCACCACTGATTCTTTTTTCTTTTCCTTACTAATTTAATTCTAAAAAGTAATAGTACAATTTTCTCCCCTTATTTCTTTGTAGAGGCTCATCTGCTCAATTACTGAAGTCTGTGAAATTTCAGAATGTATTTTGTGAATATGAGCCTATGTTCTTCCAAGTCAGGCCTATCCACTCACAGACTGAAATTTCAAAACCCATAAATACTGTACTTTTGCTTGGTAAGTTTATAGCCACACTATTCCTGAGACATGGAGTAGGACAATAAATCCAGAACTTGAATATATCTCTCCTCATGTAAATTTGATTCAAGTATCAGACAAAAAAAAGGATAACATATATTGTAGTTTCAGCACAGTGTCGTACCTTTGCAGTGTTACACCTGCTGTTTCAACTACTTTACAAAGTTCAATACATAATTCTAGCAGATTCAATTTATTTACCTAAAAGCTACACATCTCATCCAAATTTTCTCTGTCTCATCAGTAGATAAACAGAAGTTCCATTAGAGAAGGAGATTCACAATACTTATCTGTGTAAGGGAAAAGCCACATAAAACAACAAAAATACTGTATTGCTATGAAAGTTACATTATACTAGATAAGCACTTTCTAGCAAGGTACAAAGTGGTTTATTCAGTCACATTAATGTAACTTTTTAATGTCATTTGAGCTATCTTAAGGTATGCAAGACATTTACATACTGGCAGATGCTGTGGTCACTATGGAGATAGTAGTCTGGTGGCAGCTGGAAATCAAATAAAATATCCTATAGGATCTTAGATGCTACTACATGTGTTTAGTCGAGTGACTTGAGCCAAACTTATGATAAATAAGATGGCAAGAAAGCATGAATAAAAGGATAGCAAGGAAGATGGATTTAAGAGATGGAAAATTTTAAAAATAGAAATAAGATTATGCTATTTGTTATACAGCCATAGGTTTAGAAAGGACCTTTCTTAACAAATCATGCTGTTTCTAATTCAATTGTCTGTTTACTTCATCAATTGCATTGTAATTATTTAACAACTTTAAATTAATGCTGGGGTGATAAATTAGACTTCATTAAAATGCAGATAAAAAAACCACAAAAGCCAGGGATTAAAAAAGTTATTTTTTTAATTTATATTTTTGCTGATGAAATATTGTGCCATTTTTTTTTCAAATACTCATACATACATCTACATGGACACATGTTCATGTATATTGACAGATACTTAAATATTTTTTATTTAATATTATGGTAGTACTTTCTCACATTTAGTTTTGAATGCCCAAAGCAGGGTACTTTCAAGAGATTTTTTGTCTTTGTCTCAGAAATTGTTCTTCTTAAAGAGGTGTTGACTTTGAGACTCAAAAACATACAAGTAGTATTAGCATTAAAGGGAATAAAAGTAGTACATGGTAGCAGGATTGAAGGGTTTTTCGTTTTTTACTAATTTGAACATTAATATAGATTAGACTTCTGTTTTTACTCAGAGATTGGACAATTCAATTGTCAAGACACAAACTGGTTAAATTTTTGACTATAAGTGTTGATGTCTTTTCTTTTACCTGTAAAAGCAGTCTGTGTGTCATGTTACATAATTTGTATACTTGGTTCTTTCTTTTTAGTATTCCTTAAGAACTATTCTTCTGTCTGACATCAATATTATTTCTGCAAATACAATACTATAAATATCCTTTCTGAATGCATTTTTCCCCATATTTTGTCAGTTATTTGGATTGCTGGTTCTTCTTGGCAGCAATTATGATTTACATACCCATAAGCAGCAGGAAAAGTATTTTGTCTATCATTAAAAGTACAAAACATTTAATCTCTGAAAAATTGTTACAAAAAAAGATATTACTTAATTTGATGTATAACTTCAAAAACACACAATGAAGGGGGATTTTATCTTTGTTTTGTTGTTTTGGGGGGTTCTTGTGTGTTTTCTCTGTTTATTCCATAATTTTAACAGAAATAATTCAAATTTAATAATTGCATTGGCTATGAAAAAACTCCAACAATAATGATGACAGAGGTAATAAAACTTCTATGTAATTACTGTCCTATTCCTGTAATAACTCTTAAAAATAATTTTCATGTTATGCCATGGAGGCTTAGTTTATACATGTAGCATATTTATTTTGCGGATCTCTATGAGAAAAACTGAAAGTAATATAACTGTTGAGCGCTTTTAATATTTATTATTGTCACAACACTGTGATATCTTCTTCAGGTTAAAGCACTTCATTTAATGTGAATTATTTTTAGTAACACAAGAAAGCACAGAAGACAAAATCAATTTTTACATACACAATACAATAATACAGAGGGTATTCATTCCTAGAATTTTTTAAACTGAAAATTTCAATTTATTTCTTTGCAAGATTAGAAAAATGACAAGACTTGCTTTAGAATATTTTCTACATTGAAATTTCAGGCTTCTCAAACACAAGTAGTAACATACTCTTCTGGAAGACAAACAAATTGATCTAAAAATGAAATATTACTTTCTTGGGAGAAAAAAAAAACCCACTAAAAATCTAAAATACAGCTTTACTTTTTTAGCCCCCAAGTAAAGTTTACGGAAAAATAAATTGAAAATGAATCCAAATCCCAGCTAAATAAGGACTCCAAAGCAAGTAATTCTTTTCTTGAAAGAAACTGTACCAAAATGTTATTGGACATACAGTGCTTGTGTTGGACAATACATTGGAAGAACACCTCTTGTTTTGTCATTGAATGCTTTTGTCTGAAAAAATGGCAATGGCCTGAAAAGCAGAATATAGCTTTTGCCTATCATGCTTTCCTTTCTTCAACAGCCTTAGAGAGCTGGACTTGTTAAGCCTGAAGAAGAGAAGGCTGCAGGGAGAACTTAAAGCAGCCTTCCAGTACCTACAAGGGACCTACAAGAAAGCTGAAAAGGGATATTTTACAGGCTATGCTAGGACAAGAGGAGACAGCTTTAAACTGAAAGACTATAGGTTTATAGAAGATAATAGTAATAAATTCTATACTGTGGTGCTGGTAACAGCTTTCTCAGAGACAGCAACAGGCACTGGAGCAGCTTTCTCAGAGAAATTTTGGATGCCCCCATCCCTGGGGGTGTTCAAGGCTAAGCTGGATGGATCTCTGAATCACTTTATCTAGGGGAAAGTGTCTCTGACTATGGCAGTGGGATTGGAGTGAGATGAGATTTAAGATCTCTTTCAACCCAAACTACTCTGTTATTCTATGACTCTGTGAGAGAGAGGTTAAGAGAAGAAGGAGTAGAAATCAGGAACAAAGTAGGTGGATATAGTGAAGAAGTAACTACATTTTGCTTTGTCCTGAAACACAATCCATATAAAATGTTGAGAAGCTCTTGGCAGGCACATGACCTTTGATTTTTCTGTATTAATTTGAAAATAATAACATTTCCATCAAGGCTTATAAAGAAAGAATAGAAGAACAAAGCTAGGCACTAAAATCCAGAGGATCTATTTTGGGTTGTCCTGAGGTCCACCCATTCTAGGACCATTCTGCAGCAACAGTTACCAGGAGAAGGTGAGTTGAAAGATACAATGTTTGTATACTAAATAATGGTAAACAGTTATCTCTGTCATCTCTCCACAACACTCCTGCTGCTTTTTGTTTTTCTTTGTCTCATTTCCTTTCACTTATCCTTTTTTCTATAACAAACAGCTACAGGTTACTTAGCCATTCCTAAAGTAAATTCATTATATGCCTCTAACTTTTTGACAAAATTTCAACTTTCAATTCCAAAGTTTAATTTCAACTTACTGAGCAACATAATTAAAAGAAAGACAACTATGCTACAGAAGAGTTACAATGTTCTTTGTTTTGTTCACTGATTTACTTGTTTCTGTTACTACATCAATATTTTAAGTGCTTTTTTTAATTGCTGATAAACAGTTACTGATTGACATCTTCATGAATTATCTAACATTGTTCAGGTTCTTATTTATGTGTAATATAGACTAAACTTGTCCTTTTACACATGAAGTTATTTCTTTTGAACTCATATTGCTGCACCATAGTTACTTTGTTAATCTTTCACAAATAGATAATATTTCTGAACCAACTACTCAGAATAGTGGATTTTACATCAGTCATTAAAATTGCAAATTTCTCAGTAATTTAACAATGTCAGGATTTTACCTGGATATTTGAAGCTACTAAATATTAAAATAAGTTAAGTATTCATTCTGAAATGTTAATGGGCAAGAAAGAGCTCTACCAGGACAGTTCAGTCTGATTTGATAGGCAGGTAGGAATAGCTGAGATGCCCTGGGGTTTCCCTTCTGGCTCTAAATTCTTAGTCCAGAAGGGCACACATCTATTTGCAACCTTGTGTCAACAGGATGAGTTAGAGACTGAAGGACAGAGCAAATGACAATAGGTATTTTTTAGGCAGCTGAAATATACTCAAGATCAAATATGTCATCTCAACAAGAAATGGTGGTTTTTTACTGTCTTGTAATATATCACTCAAAATGAGAGTCAGGTTTTTTTATGTGAACATATAAAGTCAATCCAGCAGAGTAAATGCCCCAGCTTTTTTCCCAGCATCAGAATGCTTATCAGAACACAGTTTTAAAGCTGGATTCTGTCTTATTGCCATTGAATCTATTTTAACACCAATCTATTATAATTACAGTTAGAATTAACTTTCCTTTCTGATTGTCTGAATGTGCCTTGATAGTCCAAATAAGTTGTCATTCCACTAATCATTAAATGTATATTTTTATGACTTAAGCAATAAATGAGTGGTGCCTGCCACATACCTTTGTTCTTTCATTCTCCCTACTCTGTGTGTCAGCACGTTACTCAGGGCCAAAGATACCCTGGACTTCAAAATGTCTTTTGTAAGATTTAGAAATAAATATAGTAACATTGCACAGCTGTTTTCAAGTGTTATTCTGCCTGCAGCTTTGAGTAGAGGATATGCTGGAGCAGGGCCATGAGGAAAGGGATTGGGGCTGGAGCAGTAATGCTTGTCAAACCCTTGAGGAGGGCAATAATAGATCAGAAGAGAACATTTGAAGCTGAAAGTTGAAACCAATGTATTTGTTGAAACACAAATTACTCCTTAGCAAATAATGTAAAGAAAAGAAAGCCTGATCTAAAAAAGCATTGCAAACAAAACCAATATAAAATAGTTAACTATCCAGGGAATATGTAAAAAAATAGTCATCTTTTTTTAAGGACATCTGATAAAATTTCCTGCAACCTCCTGCAAACCTTCCTAAAAGATCAGCATTTCATAAATTTTAGGGAAATAAAAAATAAAATAAAATAGATTGATTTCTACCAATATAGTAAACATTAATTTTCATTTGGTATTATGCATATACATAATATGCATATCTTTAAAATCATTATACTGCAACACGGTGTCTCTGATTTAAAGTCAAAAGTCTACTTAGGAATAAAAATGTCCTCATAGAGTACAAATGGAGTACCTGGGTATTCTAAGAACCACATTCAGGCAATCAAGGTGAAACATAAGATTGAATACAATTATTCATATAGATTTCTAATTTTTTTAAAACTTTGAGTCAAAAATACATGAAGATGTTACATAAAGGGCACACCGCTTCTAAGAATGTAAAATTCAGACTTGCTGCAATACAAATGTTGCCTACCATGAGACCTCATGTCTGGTCTGGCAATTTGTGCCAAGTGATGGGGTCAATATCTCATACGTCAAACTTTGGCAAACAGCCAGAGAAAACACTATGTGACTCTATAGCAGCAATAGCTTGTTAGTAGAATTGCATTTCCTACTTCCATTTAACAAAGAGACACAAAATTAAACATAAATTTTTTGTCAAGTAAAGGGGTAGTGTGTAATCATGTTTCTTTAAAGAATGCAAAATGAATATGCACAGAAAATAGAAATATAAACTCTGCTTAGTGCGTTATGGCCACTTTTGCAGACAAGAAATTCCTTCTGGGTAGAGGTGAGAGGGTGTGCTGGAATATAATTTCCATGTTCTTTTCCTACTCTAGGCACTAATGTTAAAATTACTATATCAGCTACTTTCATAAACGTACTATAGTAAAACAGATAAAACCAAAGATTCTAATTTAATAAATATAATTTTTATATAATCTGTCAGATCTTTACCTTCTAGAGTTTGTATACTAAAATAGCCAACCAAGAGGATCCTGGCAACTCTGATGCAAGATAAAAATTATTCATTGATATAGTAATAAATGGGATTACATAAAAAGTATTACTGGTAGTAAAATCTTGAAGCTTCTTTATATGTAATAAGATATAGCATCATACATGTTTTGTCAGCAAAGCCAAATATTAGTAAAACCAATAAATTTTTACTGATTAGTTAATAGAAAATACGTACTGTTTTTTTCAGTTTTGGTAATTATTCCCTACAAAAAAAAGAAAATGGACAACCTAACCATTATCTTGTGTAGATGTGGAACTCCATTAAAAAAAATGAAGCAAACAAAATGGTTTAATATACTTACTTTAAGGCCAAATAAATTTCCATTTTAAGATGTAAATATCAAGAAAGGTAACAAAATAAAGAAAGCAGACACCTGAACTATTCATGCAGCTTCCTTTAAGAGATGGACCTTGATCTTTGTCGAGTTTCTTGTTTATGGTTTCATGGATACATGATGAGAAACAAAAAAAATCCAACTAGAGGAAAGAATTCCAGCATTTTAAAATCCAGCATAACTGAGTGAATATCTACACTGTCTATGTTTCCCACTGTTTTTTAATGAGGAGCCTTAATGGCCTTCAGAAAGCAAGTAATCGATTATTGCTGCAGTTAAAAGTAAGGCCAGAATGGTTTTTTCCCCATCTCCCTCCAGTACCAGAAATTAGTCTTTATATCAAGAAATTACAGATGAGAGATACTTTTGGCATCTTTTATTGTTAAGACTGGCCTATACATCTGATAGATAGTTTTAAAAACTAACATTAGAAGGCTCACTTTCTCTTCCCTCTTCTCCTCCTTTATTCTTATAAAAAAAGAAAACATTCCTCTTTTGGTGCTGTAATTGTCTGTAAGTGATTCACTCAGAGCAAACAAGGAGTCCCCTGAGTGTGGTTCTTGCATCTGTCTGCTTCAGGTAACCCTTTGGGCTAATGTCATCTACTTTATTTTTACTTCTCTTCTTGTTTTTGACCTTGTTGGTTGCATACAAAAACTCTATTTCCCCAGGGCATGAGTACATCCAGAACAATTTCCTCATGGAGCTATCCTCCCACATTTGATTTTTGTATATTGAAATTGTGATGTTATTAATAAGCTTTACATGTTTTCCATGTCCTGGTGCATTCAGCAAAAAATTCAAAACACTGCACTCAAAACTGATCAGAAAATATTGAACAATTATTCTTCATTAAGAATAATTTCATTTAAGACAAATCTCTGACAACACTTGTTGAACGCTGGTTTTCTTACTTAATTTCAGTCATCATAAAACAGAAATAAATAATATTTCTTTTTTTTATCTTTAACTTCTTTTGACTTACATGCTTTGTAATATTTAGTAGAACTCTATTAGGTTTAATGAATATATATTTTAAATGCAATTTTCTTCTACAAATATCTATTGATCCCATTTATAATAAACATTTTGATATTACTTAATCAAAACTTTTCTTAAAAAAGAAATCATGTTTCCTATAAGATCTCTCACTTTTATTTAGAATTAGTCTATTTGCCTTTAGTCTATTTGCCTGGTGATATTATTTCTTTCCAAATTGGAAATATTTCTGGTCCAGTTTTATCTATGTAAATGTAAGTGTATGACTGAAGCAAATCGGTGTCTTTACATGCCTCAAAAATTTCATGTGTTCAGAAGCAGAACTGGGAGAATTGGGAGTTCTTGAAAAATGTTTGATGTATTACAATCTTGATGTATTTCTTTATATTCTTTCCACTACCATGTATATTTATATGGCCAAAGATTTAGTCATCAATGACAGAAGTTGTAAGGAATATGTATGATCTTCTCAGTGGCATTCAATTGATGTAAAAGGAGATGGGGTCATCACTCTCCTCATGACGCGCCAAAGCTTTTTGGTTTTTGGCATCAAAGCAACACAAGCTACTTTTATCAACATTGCCATATCTAAGTTTTCTGATAGGAAAATAGCCACATATACATGAAGAAATTAAGAGAGCAAAGAAGGGGAAGGGACAGAGAAAATAAAGGAAAATGCAGTAGAGTGCTGCAGATTAAGTGACAAGTTTTTCTATTTCCTGTATTTTGTAGTATGACTATTGGGAGACAGATGGACACCACGTATTTGTAAAATTTGTTCAAGGAATATTAGGCACAGATGATCAGTGATCACTTTCTGTAGAATCCCACTGAAAACCCTTTATCTCCACAGCTGAAACGCAGTCTACTGCAGCACAGGGAAGATATGTACAGCATAGCACATTGAATGGCAGAATGCTTGACATGAACCAGCAAAGCAGTTTCTCTCTCAGTAAATATTTCTTCTCTTTACCCTTTCCCTAATGCATGGTTTCATATCACAGCATATATAAAATATATTTTTATATATTGATATATTTCTATATTTTATGTATTTGTGTTATATGTTTCTGTTTTGTGCAACTGACCAAAACGAAACACATGTATATGTATTTCTAACTTATCTTAATACATTTATTCTACTCTGATGCAGCACAATAGGCATTTTTGTAGCTATCATCATTTTAAAAAATATATTTTAGACTTAATATCTCACAAAATTGTCCAGGCCAGAGGAGCTAGTTGTTCAAAATCATCTTGTAATCTTTGATTTCTTGAAAGATAGCAAGCACATGTTAAAATATTTTGGGTTTGGGACAACCTATTGTAATTTTTAAATATAAGCAGATTTTTTCCCTGATATTTACTTTTGAAAATAGTAGTATTCATAACTTGTGACTTTGATAAATTTAGCTTCAAACTTACTTTCTATCAAAAATTATTTCCTACGGAAAATTTCAGGCCTGAATTAGTTATTAGATAAGATTTTTACTGTTATTAAAGTTATTGTATTCCACAAAAGGGAGCTAGTTCGACTAAATTTACAAGAATCTTTTTCATTCCTCTTTCTTTCTTTTTCTTTCTTTCTTTCTTTCTTTCTTTCTTTCTTTCTTTCTTTCTTTCTTTCTTTCTTTCTTTCTTTCTTTCTTTCTTTCTTTCTTTCTTTCTTTCTTTCTTTCTTTCTTTCTTTCTTTCTTTCTTTCTTTCTTTCTTTCTTTCTTTCTTTCTTTCTTTCTTTCTTTCTTTCTTTCTTTCTTTCTTTCTTTCTTTCTTTCTTTCTTTCTTTCTTTCTTTCTTTCTTTCTTTCTTTCTTTCTTTCTTTCTTTCTTTCTTTCTTTCTTTCTTTCTTTCTTTCTTTCTTTCTTTCTTTCTTTCTTTCTTTCTTTCTTTCTTTCTTTCTTTCTTTCTTTCTTTCTTTCTTTCTTTCTTTCTTTCTTTCTTTCTTTCTTTCTTTCTTTCTTTCTTTCTTTCTTTCTTTCTTTCTTTTTCTTCCTCCCTTCCTCCCTTCCTCCCTTCCTCCCTTCCTCCCTTCCTCCCTCCCTTCCCTTCCCTTCCCTTCCCTTCCCTTCCCTTCCCTTCCCTTCCCTTCCCTTCCCTTCCCTTCCCTTCCCTTCCCTTCCCTTCCCTTCCCTTCCCTTCCCTTCCCTTCCCTTCCCTTCCCTTCCCTTCCCTTCCCTTCCCTTCCCTTCCCTTCCCTTCCCTTCCCTTCCCTTCCCTTCCCTTCCCTTCCCTTCCCTTCCCTTCCCTTCCCTTCCCTTCCCTTCCCTTCCCTTCCCTTCCCTTCCCTTCCTTCCGCTGTAGATTGTATCTGGTTGAATACTTCTTCATAGCCATAAGTAGCAACTTTTCCTGTCTTTTATCTACAAAAAGAAAATTACAATTGGCATAAACAATAAAAATTTGAGTCAAAAAGAGAAACTTGTGGCATGATAAAAATGTAAAGCATGTCCTAATTTCATCTCTGACTGTCCACAATTTTCAAAATTCCCCTGAAGTCAAAACAGGGAGGAAATTTTTTCAGACTGCAATAGAAGATGTGATTTGCCACAGTTTCTAGGTGGGGGGAGATGTACCTATACACATGAAACTCAGGGAAATGTTTAGGCATTGCTATATCTTTGTCATAGGAAGTTGCGGAAGACTCAGTAGGAGAGAATTAGTTTTAAAGCTTTGAAGTTTTTCAAAGTGTACAAAACCTTGGTTTAATACTGCCATTGGTTTTCGCATAAGAAATTGTCATTTTAATGCATAATCTTGCTTTGTTAATAGCCCAAATCTACTGCCAGAGAAAAGTTGCATTGTTAGGAATGTTGATTGTGACACAATAATTTTGGTTACAAACCTACAATGAATACCAATGTCTGTAAAGCCTTATTCCAAAGGTAAAAAAAATCTTCATATAATTTGTTCTGAAAAATGACATTAATTTAAACTAATATTCTGTAGTTACAGGCAGACAACTAAACAAAAGAAAATGTATTTGGGACAAAATAAAAATCCTTTCAAGAATTACTAATTTAGTCTTAAGGACTTAGAGGTGTTGAAAGAAAAAGGGATTAATGCCCTTCAGGTCCTATTTATTCCATCTCAGACTTAATATCTAAGTTTTAGTTGTTCCACTTTTGCAGTGTAGAAACAAGACCCTCTATGACTGAAATGAATCAGTTTCTCATTTATTATTTATTAACCATTTGTAGTAGTAGTAGTAGTAGTAGTAGTAGTAGTAGTAGTGTTTGTACACAGAAGCAAAATTCTTTTCCTTACTGCCACATAAATATTCAGCAGAAATAAGACATGTGCCTTGTGGGTTTTTTTTTTCAGTGTACAGCAATGAAGAGCTAGAAGAAGCTGATAAAGGAGTATGAAGAGAAAATTACTTGTGACAGGCTCTATATCTGTAGCCAAATAGTTTCGAACTTCTTGGGTTTTGGGTGGTCTGCCTAAAATCACTAAAAAGTTTTGGAGAGACATTTTAAGGAAAAGAAGGTGATACTATAACAATAATAACAATATTTCAACTGATATTTTTTATTGGTAGATTTTAGCCTCTTCAGAATGTAAAGCAATGTGGGAGACAAAAGATAACAATTTGTATAAACCCAACATGGAGTATGGCAACCCTTGCTGATCAGATTTAGTAGCTAGCCTACTCACATTGAAGAAAGATGATGGGAGTAGACTACATATTTGAAAGAAAGTGGTGATGTTTGATGCAAGGGGTAAGAGGGAGCAGGTGCATGCTAAAAAGTGATTGAGACAAAGCAGAAAACTCAGGAAACTTAGTGTTTTGAATTGATTTGAGTAGTAAGGATTACTTAGCAGGCTGAGAATTTTAGCTAGGCAAAACCAGAAAAGGGTAACCAAAATTTATTTGTGAGAGGTGGGGGATATAAATTTAATAGGTGTTCATTCAAATCTATTGATAAGATGGAGACATTTTACACAGCCTCAATCTAGACATTTATCTCTGAGCTAATCATAGGACCACTTCATAGCCCACTGATGATATAGATAATAGATAATAGTTGATTGCCATACCAGGCTAAAAAACTTTTTCTTCCCATCTTTATCTCAGGCAGCAAACTTCCCTAAGAAGTAGTTCCAGTCTGCATGTTGGTCTTTCTCTTCCCTGCAGCAGAGAGTGTCCTGTGAAAATGAGTTGTCTTTTTCCTTTATGGAAGTGGTTTTATTGCGGTTTTATTGCAGGGTGTAGGTTATCCTTGGTGATGTCTCTGAGTTAAATAAACCATTGTACTCATTATTGTTTGGTTCCACTTGCAGGGCCTGGTACTCACTATTATGCATGTGTGATAACTCACAGACAATGACATTAGACTTCCACTAGTGTGGCTTGTTGATGTGTTTTGTTAATGAATGATTTCTTATAGATGCAGAAAGTGTAATTGCAGTAGTATATGTTTTAACGTGTTTTTCAGTGTAAGGGAAAATTTATGCCCATTAGCTGGTAGTTATAGAATTAGTTTGATTTAGTGTTTGACATATTTTATGTGAGTTCGAGCATCGAAGGCTGAATTGAATTAGGGATAAGTCTGGTCTTTTATTTGAACCATATCACCTCACAGGAACCTCAGCAGCTGTGTAAACTGAATTACGTGACACAATCTGGGAATTAAGGCAGAGTAATTACCTTGAACACTGTTAGCAGGCATCCCAAAATACATATTAAGGTTGTCATTTTCCACTTTGTCTCCAAAAATGTTTACCGGTATCATCAGTTGTAAATAATTAAATCTGCTAATCTATGAAGGATGCTTTGAAAGCAATATAAATTATAAAAACATGGGTTTAATATGTAAATTGTTTACTTTTAGTTTCACATCTAGCTGTGTTTTAATGAAACCCTTCTACTTTGGGGAGAATATTAGATGGAAGATACTTTCCAGTGAAACTGAATAACTGTGTCATTAGGGAAAAGAGCTTGAATGACCACATATCCACCAGTGGTGTGATTAGCCTCTGAACACACAGCTCTCTCAGCTGCTCATTACTGTTTTTTTAAAATGTCAGAAAAAAGAACTGTCAATCAGACATGAAGGAAATTCACAAAAGAGAGTGGCAGAGGCAGGGAGAGGCAGGCTTTTTCTTCCTTCTTGCTAAATTTCTGATGCAAAAAGATTTTGCCAACAATGCCAGACCTCTAAAACATTGTGTTCTCATTGTAGCAGAATATGAAAGAATACATAGAATTTTGATGCTCTGATGCACAGCCTTTTCATTTGGAAATATATGGCACCAGATTAAAGAATATTGTAATGAGGGTATTCCTGCCTCTTGAAGGTTAGAGGTAACTCAAAATAGCCAAGGAATAATGTACCATTGCTCCCCAGTTCTTTTAGTTGCCACAAAGTACCCTCACAGGATGTTCATCATGATTCTTAGAAACACTTTCATATGTGGACAGTTCTGTGAATATTTACATCTGGGAAGGAACCAAATGCCATTGTCCACCTCCTCCATAACACAGTCAGAGCAGGAGGTTTAACAGAACAAGAACTTTGGCATAAAAATGCTGGACATCAAAAGTACTAAGTTCATTTGTCAACAATATTTTCCAATAGAACATTAGAACATTTAGTATTATAATTTACAAGTTTGATAAAAACAGGCTTCAATTGAAAAAGTGAGTAATGGAAAAACTAAGTGTCTTTAATGAGTAATCACTGAATTTTCACTGAGACAGCCTTTTGGGATATCTGTGACACAGCATGCTGGCTTTGGGTCCTACCCTCCCTGATCCTTCCCATCTCTTCTCTTCCCTATATTTAATGTTATTAGTTGCAAATTGAACAAAATTTGCAATAACAATATAAATATTTGAGATAATAACGCAGCATTATGTACTGTACACATTTTAATAATTTGATTCAATTGTCATGCTAACGATGGTGAACTGGTTTGCAAAGGTATGCAAATGTAAAATCTTTCACATATATTTGATCTACAATCTCATGTCTTTCCAACTTTTTTACTAGATCCTTTCGTAAATTTCTCATAATCATCCTTCCACTTCTTAGTCTCACGGTCAGTAGTTACTTGCCTCTTTTCCATTTTGAGAGACTGTACTTTTACCATGGAAACTCAGAGTTTTGTCATGAAAATACCAAAGAAATTAAAATTCAGACTTCAAGTTTCTCAAAATAAATCTCTGGATCATTAAGTTGCCAAAGCAACTGTATTTGGTTTACATGACAAGATAAGAAAAGGCTTCAGTTGTGGCCTCTATGAAAAAAGATGAGGAGTTGTCCCCATGTTGAACAGTCAGTCAGCTCCAAAATGAGCCCACTGACACCCAAAACGGAGCCCATCTGTGATGCTGGCAGTGCCCCTGTGAAACATATTTAAGAAAGGATATAATGCTGTGCAGCAACTGTGAGAAAGGCATGAGAAATACATGAGAGAAACAGCCATGAAGATGTCAACAGCAACAAAGAATGTGGGGGAAGATGTGCTCCAGTTGCTGGAGCAGAAATTCCCCTTCAGCCTGGGGGCAAGATCATGGTGAAGCAAGGGAAAAGTATGAGGAGCAAGGAGTGGCAGGAAGGAATTACTGTGGACAGATCACAACTCTCATTTCCCCATCCCCCTGCACTGCTTGTTGGTGGTGGAGGAGGAAGAAGAGTCAGGAGTGGATCAGTTTAGTAGAGCCTGGGATGAAGGGAAGTGCAGGGAGGACATGCTTTTAGTTTTGACTGTTTTTCACCATCCTACTTTATTTTTATTTGGCAAAAAATTATATTAAGCTTTCCCAATCTGAGTTTGTCTTGGCCATGATGATAATTACTAAGTAAACGCCGTGTCTCTGTCTCAGCCCATGAGCTTTTCCATCTTATTTTCTTTTCCTGTCCTCTCATCCATCCCACTGGGAGAGAGTGAGCAAACCATTGTGTGGTGCTTAACTCCTTACCTACAGAAGGGGAGTGAGAGCAACATCTTGGTGTTTGTCAGCCAGCCAAGGATAAACCATCACAAGAACCTATCAGAGTAAAGGTCAGCTGTTGCTCACTGTTTATACTTTTAAATATTACCTAGTAAGTCAGTCCAGGATAAAAGTCTTGGGTGAATCCAGAAATTTAAAACAGACTGCAGACTCAAAATGCCACACTGAAGTAACAGTTATTTGATAACTGACATTTTCCTGTAAGTCACCTGTTTCTTTGACTCAAGAAAATATTTATTTGGGGAATTCTTTATTTTATCAAATTATGTTGGACATGTTTTCTTATTATATGGTTGTCAAATTTTTTGTTTTATATTTTTGAAGGCACATAGTGCAGTAATAGAAGAAAGAATTTATAAAATTCTGCTGTGAAAACATCTAAGAATACAGTTCTATTTTTAAGAATAGCCTTACATTTTGTATTCCTTCTTGCATCATTTCTTAGTAATATGGTGCTTAACTTTGAGCTTAGAAAGAAAAAAACCCAAACAAAACAAACAAAAAAGCAAAGAGTCAAATGCTGAAAAATCTGTTGATACAAGAAAGAGAGATACAGTTTCAGTCAGATAATGACTGGCTTTATCTGTGTTTAAAATTCACATTTGAATTATAATGCATATTCCAAAAGGTCAATGTTACACTTTGACTTCTGGATGATACAACCTGTGGATTTATGTTAATAACTATGTAACATGTGGAAATGTCCTTGCTCATTGCAGCAGGGTTTGAACTTTGAAGTTCCTTTTCAACCCAAATTTATCTACTACTATGAAAGTGTTAATTCTGACACTGTATAAACTTTCTCTGTATCTGTTCTGCCTTACTGTGGTTTAACCCCAACCAGCAACTAAGCACCACACAGCCATTTGCTCATTTCCCCCTTTTGATGCCCAGCAAGATGGGGAGTAGAATCTGAAATAGGTTTCCCTAATCCAGAATCCTGGGTTTATATAATGACAGTTTAATAATGTTTTTATTATTATTTTTGACATAAATAGGACTACTTGGCTGTGAAAACTAAGCAGACACATTCTTAAAAATAAATTATTGACCTCACAAGTATAATTTGTTCCTTCCTCATCATCTGAGAGATGATGACCTGAATCCTGAAAATACTATCTCTACAAGATGCTTCCAAGAAACTAGTATTTATTACTCATTAATTTTATGAATGAAGGCAAGTGTTTATTTTCTCATTTTCTGCAGGTAAAAATACAATACACTGAAGTTATATCAAGTGGGTGTTGTGAGAGAAGCCTCAGGCACTGTTCCAGTATATTGTGAGCATTGTCTTTGAATTGTACTGGTCCATTTAGCTTATCAAAGAAATTTCTTGAATAAGCTTTTTAGGGTCTAGATAAATCTTAAAATTTGCACTGTATACTGCTTTTAGAAATATGTTTCCTGAATATCTCTTAAGCCCTCACAAATTGTCAAGACAGCAGAAATGTTAAGTGTAATCTCCCTTGTTTAGCTTTTCTATGATGTCATGAGTAGTTGTGGAGTTGAACAGCAAAGTTTAGAAGCAATGCCATTATACAGAATAATAAAACCTTATGTGCAACTGGCTTTTTTTTAGAAGGACTGTGTACAGTTGAAATGTGCAGTCTCATTTTCTCGTATAACTGATTAGACAATGTCCAGTGGAAACTCAAAGGCATCCCCTCGTCTATATATTGGACATCTTTTGCACATTATGTAGAGAAAATTGTTGTTGTTGTTGTTGAGGTTTTTTTAATTTACCTTTTGTTTTTTTGGGGTTTTTTTTTTGTTGTTGGTTTTTTAATTAATTCCTGTGAACATAAAACTGCTTGCATTTCTTTATCCTTTAAAAATTTCACAGTGTTGGTGGTTTGGGGACCTGGGAGGCAGACAATGGTGTGTGAGCTAACAGCAAATCCCTGTAAGTCCTAGGTTAATCACCTTGTACCTTGTTTTGCTGTACCCACTACTGACTAAGATCAAGTTATGTTTAATAAGTCCTGGAAATTTGCAGTCAAACTACATGAATACTTTCACTAATGAAGCAACAGGTTATGAGCAATTCCTTCCACTGTTGCTCACGGCTTTGTTTCTTCATGTTTCTGTTCACTGCTACCTCCATTGTGGAGTACAGTGCTTTGGGAGACAACATTGCAACTAAAATACTAAAATTAAGGACCATACACTTCTGTCTGGAAAAAAAAAATGACGAGGTATTTTAAATTAATTTTTATTATTTTTTTGTAGAAATAAGCATGAAGATCCAGATTAGCATTTTGACTTGAGACACAGAATTAAAGGGTAATTCTTATTGGTTTTCTTATTAGATGAAGATTATGTTCTCTCTTTGCGTGTCTATCTTAATAAGGAGGGATTGGAGCAGCAAATCACATCAACTTTAGGGCTAGAAAAAATTCTATTTGTTTTGTACTATCCTGATGAAATCACACCCCAGTAGTGTGCTGTATATCTGGCACATATAAAGTGAAGGTGTATTTTTAGCAAACATTAGAGATTGAAGCACTTCCAGCAATCTCCAGATTTCACTGCAGAATTATATCTAGGTAAATTAACAGCTGAAACCAAAATATGAATAGAATTTAATTATGGCACTTTGAGCAGGAAGAATATTCCCTTTGGCATCAGTTTGTGAAGAAACTGCAGTCAGGCAAGTTCCTGATGTTGGTCTTATGATTCTGCCTTGTCACGAGCGTATCTCTGCAATAAGTTGTTGATGGATTGGAGCTTTTACTTATGGCAAGTGGAAAATGTGTTATGGATAATTCGCATTCTACTTTTTTTTTATTGCAAAGCTACATCACTGCTTGCACATAAAAATGTTCTCCTCTTAATCACTATGTTTGAGAACCCTTGAAATATAATGGTGATGACTCCTAGCTAGCAAGCTAGATGGATGTAAATGCAAAATGAGTCATTACAATTTAGGTATGACCTACTGCCTAACACATTCAAATAATTTGGAAGAGTGATATAAGCATGGTATACAAATCATATTATGTCCCTAACCAGTTTGAAATAGTGCACTCTATTTTCTCAATCATATTAAGGCAAAGCATGGTCTGGCAATCCATCTCACTGACCTTTCTCTTCTTTTGTGGGTCAGGCACATGAATTCTTTTGGCTTGCAGAATTAAGTGTATAATACACATACACACTTAACCTATTCAGCAGTGAGTATGGACCATTGAAAAAATAAGTGAAATTACCCATTGAACTCCTTTAGACAAAAGCCATTAATTAGTACCATCACATTTTATACTTCCAGAAATTGGATTAAATTCTGTGTCCAATCTTCAGAAGATATGTGCTAATGGAGGACCACCACACCACATTGTTTTTTCTATACTGCAGCTGGAAAATGCGTTGACATGATCTAAAAAGTTGGCAATCTAGAAATTTACACAGTGATATCTATACAGACCAGAAGGATCAGAATGATATAGTGATTTTCAGCCATATATTGCTATGTAAATTGTATTTCTTGCTGTGTAACTCTATATATCTATGAGTTAAAGGAAGAAAGTTAAAAATGTCTCATGACATTTTTAAACAATAACAAGTTCTATTTGACTTTTCATGTCCTTGATGTGATAGGGAAAAAAAGGGAAAGACAATTTGCAGCATCATTGCTGACCACTTTAAAGAATTATTAGGTACACTTCCTCAGTGCTCTTGACATGACCATGCTATGATTTCCTTTAACCAATATCTAAACAGTTACTTACTGATTAATAAAAGTTTTCAAAAAAAAAAAGTTGAACCCCTGATTAATGGAAAGTGTCAAACACTTATATTAATAGAAACTTCTCTTCACAATAGAATATGTGGACAAGAGGAAAAATGTATGTTTAACTGTAAGCTGAGCCTTTATTAATAACATATTTTCTGTTACTTGCATTGCAAATGGAAAAAAAAGTACAAAATGTTGTAGAATTTCTTTAAGAAATATTTACATTTGATCTTATCATGCAGAGACTATGACTTAAATAAGAATAAGCATGAGCAATTAAAAAATTTTAACTTGCTCAGGAGTTTATACCACTTTGATGCATTGAGCACATAAATATTCATAAAATCAATCATTTCCTTCTGTGTCTAGAAATCAGCTTTGAATCGATTATGCCTAGTTATCTGTTGTGTTTGTGACAACATGAGAATGGGCACAATCTTCTTTCATTGATTTAGTGTCCAATAAATAATTACTATTCATTATTTATTGATTGTAAAGTTACATAATCATTTTACTTCCTTCCTCTTTATGCTATCAGTGTCAGTTCTAAAGCTAGAACAATCTTCTTGATCAAATTTTTAAATTGGCCATGCACACAGAAGAAATGGTGTTCCACAGAGCTGTTTAAATTTATGTGAGAATAATAGATTTGCGTACCTCAGCTCATTTACACCATTTTAGAGCCCTGCATTGAGGAGGACAGTGTAATCGTAATCCAAGAGAAGCTGTCCACAGTTCATATTATGACAACCAAAGCAATGTAATTAATATTTCCTTTTCTTTTTTTTTTTTTTTAAGATGCTAGAGACAGGAAGATTTGTGTATCATTTTGTCACAAAAAATACCTGAGCCAGATGCATGATGCAAATGATACGTATCATTGCTACGCATAAAGTTTCACAATAATAACAGGCAAACCTTTATTAAAATAGAAACAACTTTTTAAAAGCTTTTCCCCCTCCCTCACCTGTTGTCTGTCATAAAGAAAAGAAATTTCACACTTGAGAAAAGCAAATTTTTCAAAATGAGTAACCAATATACCTATTTGTAAAAGAAAATAATTTTAATTCTGTTGCTTTTACTGTGAACTTCCCTAAACAACACAATCTCCAAAAGTACTGATTGGGAGTATGCACTGTACTAAAAAGAGATCTTTCCTATAAGATGATTCTGAGCCTACAGTATTTTGGTGTCTTTTGGATGCTAGTCTGGATCATTCTTCTCCAAGCTGTCAAAACTCATCAAAGCTGTAGTGTTATCATTTATCAGCACCATAATGTATTTTACACATGCCCTGCTTTTGGTCCTTTAATTCTGAACTCAGAACACGAATGAAAGGTAAAGGAACAGAAAAACAATCAGAATTACTCAGTGAACAGATACATTTTTTATCTTCAAAGTACTTTTTTGACTTTGTGGTTTTACCGCAAGTGTTAAAAGTCTGATTAATCTCAAAGAAAAAGAAGCACATGAATTAAAGCTGTTCACAGGAATTTGCTTTATGACCCTACAGTTCAGTAACAATAAGTAATTCCCATAGCAACCCCCACTGCCATATGTCACCAAAACCAACTCTCATACCCTTAGGAAAAGATCTTACCAGACTGAAAAACAATGTTTAAAAAAAAACCAGTTTTGTAATTCTAAATTTTATCCTAGGGACAGTATGGTAAAAGAAATTACTTTACAAAGGAAAAGAGATTTTCATACTACATATTTCAAAATGTTCCCCATAGACTTTGGTTAGGAGAATGATCTTAAAATAGAGTCCTGCATTTTTATATTACACCTCTTCAAGTGATGATGAATTATAACAGTCATAGACAGGCAAGAAGTGCAACACTTACCTTAATGTAAAGGAATGTATGCTGAAATGTTAAATCCGTCCTTGTCATGGGCTAAACCACAACAAACATTTTAAGAAAAATTCCCCATTTGGAAAATAATGAAAAAAATATGCTTTATGTACTACATGATAATATGAAACAGCCATATTTATTTAAGGGTGTCTGCATCTTTGGTATGTACCCATGATGTGGCAGATTCAGTAGCCCATCAAGCCTTGGCAGAACTGTCATGTCAAAAGGCAAACATTAAGATCACAATCATATATCATCACAGGAACATAAAATTTAAGTTGCAAGCGAGAGCAGAAGGTTGGTAGTTAAACATCCAGCTCAAAGAGAGATCAGCTCTGACATCAGGTCATGTAAAGGTGTCTCTAAATAGTGCAAGGCTAGAGTAGTATTTTTTGCAGGACTGTGTGTCTTGCCATAATCTCAAGATTAGGTCAGAGAAAACAAGCCTATAGGCATCCACAACCACCAGAATATCCTGCTGCCAAAACAAGCCAGAGGGAGTCAGAGGCAGCCACCATGAAGCAAACTCCAAACCAAAGCAACTGTTAGTATCCTAGTTTTCCTATTATTTTTATTACCATTTTAAGAAAATATGCAAACAAATTATTTTCCTCAGGCCTTTCAGTTACTTGCAGTCTGCTGAACACCTCAGTGTTACTCACATAAATACACATACCCGTGTATGTACCTGAATTCTTACATAATGTCCTTTCTGTGGCAACCTAAGAACTGTCTAGGTTGCTCTGTGGTTGAAGACAAACAGGACAATTAGGATGGTGGTGTCTTAAACACACTCTTTCTGACAAAGAGGTACGGCTGCTAAGAAGATTGGAGGTGGGGTAATGCTTTTTTGAATTTGACTTCCCCCTTTTCATCATAAGACACACTGCACGGTCACCAGAGGCGGTGTCAAGCAGCAGTCATATCCCTAAAGGGGGATATGGAGCACCAAGGACCCAAAACCTCCTCTCAAATCTTTTTGGGAGCTCTCCATCAGAAGGCTGTGCATGCCCCCTGACGTTATACCACACATGAAGGATCCCTTGCCTGGGCAGGGATCTAGGCATTCCCATGCCAACTTGAATGTATGTAAACTGACAAGCAGATCGACTCTGCAACCATTACTTTGCTCACAGACATCAAAATTACATTTAAGTCAACATGTCAACAATCAAGACTCATTCCTGAATCCACAGGCGGTGATATCCTTCCTCTCATCTACTTTATACTTCTCTTTCTTTCTTTTCCCTATATTTATAATTTAATATTTTTGTAGTAAAAAACCAAAACAGCTCCTTCACACTTTAATTGATTTTTTTAAAAATAACCCTGCCTCATATGTATGCACCAGTCATTCAGTGTCATTTCACTCTGATTTCAGGGGATCCCAAGGGTTTTATTAACAGAAACCTCATTTATTCTGCCTCAGAGATGGGTCATAACATATCCATGTGTAGGAAATCACAATTCATAACCTGGGCATTCTGAAGGCTCTTACATAGTGTAGCATACAGCTATATATCTTCATCACTTCTTACTTTTGAGAACTTTAGCAAGATAATTCTATATAATAGAGTAAAAGACAAATAGTACCAATCAGTAAAAGATAATACCTACCCACATGTGAAAGCTGTAGAATGTGAGGATCAAAGAGAAGAAATAATAGACTATAGCAGAAAATTTATATATTGTTGATATTACTGGGTTGACATATTATTCAATTGCCTTTTCTTCACAAATTACTCTCACAGCATACTGATTACATCTTTTGAATTGGGTCTTTTTTCATCGGAAAGTCAAGATCATTAGTTTAAAAAATAGCTATTACACCTGCTTTTTATTCTCATTGCAGGGCACATGTAAGTATTAGATTTGTATTCTTTTAAATTTTTTTAAAATTTCTTTCCTTGTCTACTTTACTGCATCCTCTAGACATACAGTGAAGAACTGAGGCCAACAAACCTGAGTGCCAATATTTCTACAATGAAGATCTCCTAAAAGCTATGCTGAGTCCTACCTTGAAACCTGCCTTTAAGTGCATAATGTAGCTCCTCGAAAGGAGCTACACATAAAAGTTGAGATATATAATACTTGCAGGCTTACCATGAGTCTAAAATACAATACCTTTTGCTTAGGGAACAGTGCAAACTCACAGTCATAACGTAAGAAACCCTGAACTATTTTGTCTTCATTGTTCTTATCATCACCTTAAAATATGCTCTGTCCTGAGGTCATATTCCTTCAGCATTTCCAGATTCTGACTTTGCTTAATAGCAACCTGTTCTAGCTGTGTTCTGGGTTGACTTCCAGCCAAGCTGGTTTCACATTCTATGATAAGTATTATGGCTAAACCATTCTTGTTTTCCAGACACACATGCCATTTTACTTTTACTCTTCATTTCGAGTCAGTACACCTCCTGACAACGTTTGATTCCAAATGTAAGGTGTATTCATGCAGCATTGATGAAAAAATCATCCTTCTAGGACTGAGTCATTTTTCCTTTGTTCTTTAACTGCATAAATATTTGGAGTTAATGAACAAATTCTAGTTCTCAACAAAGTTGCTCAGCAAAAGATCAGTTCTATATACTTTGACATTTTCCAGAATATTATCAGAGTTCCATTTGCCACCTTGATGAGGGATTCTAGGTGAGGGCTCCTATCATCACAAACCCCAAAAAGAATTTTGAAGCTGCATATAGGCTAATACTAGAAAATCAGCCCAATCTGCCTCAATTGTTCAACCATCTGTAAGAGGAATGATAACAGACATTAGGGAAATTCCTACTTTTTTTTAAAAATATTTTTCCATGTGAAAATGATAGTATATAGAGCTGAACTTACAAGGGTTCTAATAGTTACCTAAGGAAAAAGGAGGAAAAATAGCACAGTATATCATTGGACTGAAGAAAAATAGCAGAATACACGCTGGCAGAAGGGTCCAAAATTACAGAACACTGACAATAACAATAAAGCCGTGAATTTCCTGCAGTTGGAAAGAACATTTTTGTTTGAATAAAAGACTTAACTGAACATAGTGTTGCATCTACTGGCTGTTTTCAGTGGACCATTTTCAAAGATATGAGCCTGAGAGTAAATAAAATGTAACATTTTTTGCAGGTAAGCACAAAAGCTGTAGCTGTAACTATGTGAAAATAAAAAAAAAAAACCAAACAGTTACTGTTACAGCAACTTTAATATCTGAGAGAATTCAACTTTATTAAGAAACTTTTGCTTTAAATAAATATCTCCTTTGTTTAAAAGAAAGGTGTAAGCACTGTGTTTTTTAATTCCTTACATTTTGATATTAATATGCCCTATGGAAAAAGGAATCATCTTTCTGATAGACCAATAGTTACTTAGAAAGGCTAGTCATTCCCAGACTTTGGATATGATTCAATAGACCATGGGTTTGGGCAGTTGCCACTGTAGTGCAAGATACCAGATTTGTAGAGTTCTGAACATTTGATCAAGCTGAAAACTAGACCTAAGAAGAGTTCTGAACCAAATATTCAGATAAAAAAAAAAAAGTTCATGTGGTTTGACTAAGACTTGAGCAAATATGCAAAGTGAAATCACTCTTTGTTAGATAAAAAAATTGAGCCCAACCTATATTGAACACTTAAGGTTTGCTTAAAATACGAGATTTAGGGCAAATTTATATTTTTTACTCAATCTGGCATCAGTTTGATACCCCATAACAGAAACTAGCTCTATTTGAATCATTATCTTCCATGTAAGACAATTCAAAGCCAGCTGACTGCAGTGACATGTTTTATGGGGTACTTGCAACTAGATTTTTAGCCTATAAATTCTTTCCATGAGAGTATCGTTTAATATTCAGAGTCGTTTTTCAGGATGTTAATTTTGCCCTAGTATAAGCTGACAGTACAAAGATCCTTTCATGATTACTTTTGAAAAGTTATTTAAAAGGGGAATGAAAGTACACAAGATTAATATAGCAATTGTCTAAGCTGTCACTAGGTACAGGAAAATAGAGAAAACAGAAAAAAAATTATAAGCTTTTAATTTTTTAAGAGCAAGGTGTTGTTATTGGGTTTGAATAATAAATTCAACCATCTAGAATATAAGTTATTTACTATGTCAAAATGAAAATAATAAAAGAAAACCTTGCATATTGCTGTTTAAGAGTGAAAACAAACTTCCCCAAACACTGTTAAAGGATCAGAAAGGTATTCAGCTATTTGGTGTTTTCCCCTAACATGTCTCAAACAACAAAGGGGTTTGAAATGGGTCTGGAGTCAAGACAGAGTAGATCTTGAATCACCCCAAAATTAACTTGTATAGAAATCTACTACTTTTGTTAAGTGCATATATATATATTTGTCACATGATTTTAACAGATTAGACAAAGCATTCAAAGACTGCTGATGCCTTAAAGAAAGGTCCCTAAATTTTGACATAATGACTAAAAGAATACAAAATATTATGAATACTGCATTTAGTCTTTGGGAAGAATTGCCTGAAGTGTCATAAGCAAACCAATTATTACAAAAGAAATTAAAAATATATTAGTAGAAAAAAACCCCACCAGTTTGAAATACATTGTTATTTTAATTTGAAATGCAATTAACCTCCATAGATACCTAAAATCCTAATATAATTTTAAAAATCTCTGTATAACAATAAAGAGTTTTCAGTTAGTATTTCTTCAGTCAATATTGAGCTCAGCATGTACTTTTAGTAGTATTCTGTTTTCTTTAACAGCAAGGGAGTAAGATAAAATTAATTCCCTCAAGGACGCTCTTCTTAAAATGTCTATTGTTCTCAAGGCAGAGAGGTTATGAAAACTGTCAGTTGCTTTTACAAATGCCCTTTATCAAAATGGCCTAAACCTTCCATCACTGTTAATAGGAGTAAAATAAACTGCCTTTGCAGAAGAGAGGTACTTCCTTAGTGCTTAGGAGTTTCCTTGATGCCTCACAATTAAAAGAAAAATGAAAAATGAGCAGAACTTAATTCTGAGACTCAGAAAGCAGCCTGTTTTCATAGTAACTGCCAATGAGGATTCAAAGGTGGCTATTTAATTCACCACCCATGCAGAATTGTTTGTGTATAGTCTTTCTATCTATTTCCTTATACAGCCAAATATATATCTTCCTTTAAAATAATTAAAATTTATTTTATCTAATGTTTAATGTTTTTAACAAGCTTTTCTTTTACCAATAGTTTATTGAACAGCATGATTAACATTTATCACAGTCCTTTTGCCATTGTTAGGGCCTATATTTCTAAAGTAAAGTGTGGATTATATTGTGAATATTTTTATATGTAGTTCAATTTATCTTTGTTTTAAAATATTTAGATTTATAGAGACAAAGGCAGTTGAAAGATGCAGTGTTTTGCAATTAGCCACCCTCAGTCAAGACCTGAAAGATCTCTGTTTGTGGACACAGCTGTTAAAGTAATTTAAGATGGCTTTGTTCAGGCATCATTAGCTTGGCACAAAGACTTTTCATGCAGAATATGTGTAACTCAGAAGTCTAAATCAATTATGTAGTAGATAATGCACATTAAAATCAGATCATATTTAGCAAACTATGACATGTGATGGTACAGCACTTGGAGGAGTCTTCACTGGCCAGGTTGGTGAGGGGTCAGTGGTCATGGCTCCTGGAAGCCATCATCAAGGGCTGTCACCTTTGTCCACCTCCATCAGCAGTGACAGCCCTGGTAGCCTGAACCCAGCACAGCTGATCCTGACTATCCTGGACTAGTCACCATCCAGCCACCCTCTCTGCATTGGTTTATTTAAGATTTTATCTTTTCCTGCCAGTGTTTTCTCTGTTGAATTTTTGGTCTAACAATGATTGCAGATCAGCAATCCTCTGTAATTTTGACTTTTATTATCACTTTAGAGATGGTATCATGGCTTTGTCTCAGCAGTCAAGGTTCCACAGCTGGAATGTATCAAAGCTGGACCCCTGTAAAATGACTGCTAAATCCTTTGGGGGAGAAATTACAGCAGGAACCACAGAGAAAAATGTTACACTGGCTTTAAGAATCACAATTTAAGAAAGAAATGAATAAACAAAGGACAAGAATTATCAGAAGTATATGATCATCTGGAAAAGGTTGAAAGTAAAGTAAGGAAAGAGGATGGAAGGGAAGAGACTAAAGAACAGGAAGAAGAGGTAACACAAAAGACTTCTAATATACAGATATATCTATAAAAATGGAGATAGTGGTGTTAGAAGATTAATTGCTGAAACAACAGATGGGGAATTTCAACACTTTCCCAGGAAATTTTTCTATGGCGATAAACAGTTAAATATTGCCCTGGGTTAAAATGCTGTCAGTAATCTATATAACATTTGAAAATGTGATAGTGGTGCTCAACTAGTAGTCAGTGATAATCTCTTATTTCTATAGACTAGAAGTTCCTAAGAAAAACCTACCTCTTAAAAAACGTTGTCCATTATGTTAGAAGAGACAAACTATCAATCTTTATCTTGAAACTTCTGAAGGTTTTTTAGATACCTTGGACCAAAGCCACAATGCGTCATGAACATAATTTTATGGAAGCTACTACAGAAAGTACAGCACAGCTTTGATGTGTTTTTGGTGGTCTGTCCTGTATTTAGTTGGAGTTTCCTAAACACTCCAGGCTTCTTGCCCAGGTATATCACATTTCTGTAATCTGGCCAAGAGATTGATGAAAATGTGAGTAACAAAGGCCAAGGCTAGCTCATCATATGCCAAAATCTTCTAGCCAGATGGAAATGCTAGGAATACTTTTTTTCTTTTTTTTTTTTCTTTTTGCTGCTAGATGATATCACTGTCACAGAAAAAGTTAGGAGTGCGCATCAATTTGATCATAAACTCTGTGTTACTCTTTAAACCTTGGATACTACAAATGGGCTGCAAATTCTTCAAATTCTTTACCTGTGGTACTGGTGGATGAAAAAATAGAGAATGAGCCAGCAAAATCTGATTGCAGCTTAGTATCCTGAACTGCATTAAAAGAAGCGTGGTTGAGAGAGGGGATTCTCCCTCTTTACTATGCTCTCATGAGACCCAGCCTGGTATCACATCCAGTCCTTAGGTCTCTATATCTTTCTGTTTCTGTTGTGTGGTCCTCCAGAGGCCCAGATATATTATGTTTCTTCAATAAAACACATTTTCAATGTGTTCAATGCTGCCTTATACACACAGTGCTCTGGATATGAAATGGAAGACTGTCCTTTTCTTTCCAAATTGAATCAACTACATGTGCCATCGGTACAATTTCAGTCAACACTGGCAAGTGTGTCAATTACTAAAAACAAAATTCAAGACTGGATTTCATAAAATTATTTTTCTCATGACCTTACATCAGAAATTGTTGCTTAAATTATTTTTTTTCTGAATGTTATATCCTAGTATAAGTCTTTCAAACACAAAATAGCCCTTTCAGGGTTAAATAATAAATGAGGAGCAAAGTTGAGTGCTACTTTTATGCCATACTTAGAAAATCAAGCAGTTTCTAAGCCAAAACATAAGACTGATTATAAATATAATTCCTCTGCCTTCAGAAAAAAATGAAAGGTGAAAGAAAAATAATAGCTGATATATTAAAATTTAGATAAAAAATGCTCCTTAAGTACTCGAGTAATACGAAACCTAAATCAAAGAATAATCCCATCTTCAGCTTACATTTTCTTGACAGTTTATGTCTTCCTCCTCGTTATGTCTTCCTCCCTATTTCTTCCTTGGAAGAAAAATGAATGAGGAAACTTACTAGCCTAGAAATGGACACAGGTCTTTTCAGTTTCAGTAGCAATGTTTTTCTCTGAGTGGTTTGAGTGTATTGTGACTTTATACTTAAATGTTCTAGGAAAATGCAGAACACTGCTCTTTAAAAAGACTTTTTGGTTTTTTTTCTTATAGCAAAAAATTGTTAAAAAATAGAAAAAAAAATTAAGTCTTTCAAGCTAATCAGTTGAAATGCATAATATTAATAAAGATGTACCAAAACTGTAAAATTGAACATTTATTTTAAGCAATATATGTTTGGGATAGATATACATTTATTTATACATATGTGTCTTTCCAATGATACTGTACAGTTCAAATGTCCACATATGTACAGCACAAGGCCATACCTAATGTCGTCATATCCCTTTTATTCTGGGATAAAATTTGACGTAATTTTTAATTTGAATTACCAGGCTATATTTGCCCTTGCAAATATACATAACTTATGTGTCTTTGCTGCTGTCATGTCCAAACTATCTCAATTATCTCAAGGTAATATAACATGAACGCACAGTGATGCAGACAACACTCATTTTGAACCATCATAGCATCTACTTCTTTTGGGTTCTGCCTTTAAAGATGGATTTTCTCTCTGTTATATATAGCCTTACATCTAGTGCTGGAAAGATTTACGTCAAAATGCATGGTAGCTGAAGCATTCATCAATAATGTTAGAAACTCATACTCATTGAACCTTTTATTCTGATTTGACACAGTATTTGAATTAGTCCTTACTTGTAAAATTGTAACTGCTGAGCAGTTAAGAAACTATTTCTCTAGGTTTCCATTACAAAATTTCTAGTTTTTCCCTGTATTCTGATAGATATGAAACACTAAGACAGTCTGAAACAACTGAAAGATGTTATAAGGACAGAGTACCTAAGTCAGTTTGACTGTGGTTTGATATTAAATTAGATGAAAACAGTTTTCAAAACCTCTCTATATAGGAACCAGGTCAGTAATCGACTGCATAAAAGAAAACTATCCATTATGTTTCCTCTTATATCAGTATGAGTTATGGTGAAAGTAGTTAACATACTTGCAAGAAATTACAGGATTATTTTAAAAAAATGTCACTAGCAAATAATTGTTTAAAATGTCCTGGCTTTTATTAATGTTTACCGCTCCACCTTCTAGATATCTCTATATTTACAAGAACATAAACCTTTGTATAATTCTGAAAAGCTCTGTTCATGTCTGTCTCCATCTGGCAGAGAATCCAGACATGGGCATATTACACATTACACATTCTATCCAGATATGTACATAAAACCTGAAATGGTTACTTTCTGGCTGTTAATATTTCCTACAGGAATGTAAATAATGTAAATGTTGTTATGTCCATGGTGTTTTTAACAGTTATTAAAAAAAGCAAGTAGCTGTTTTATCTATGTGAATTTTTCTGAGTTTCAAAACCAGATCCTATAGCCTTGAAAGTCACTAAATATATTTCCCATGCTTTGTACAGTTGCAGCGTGGACAAACTCACAAAAAACTTGCTTTTAAACAAGTGTGAAAGTTTCTTTCCATGTTTCCTTTAAGAAGTGGGCTTTAAGAAGAAATTTTGCTCTATCCCACCCAAAACCAGCACAAAAAGCTATTGTATTGTTATGCCTGGCATGGAGTGGTGGTTCTTTCCATCTACACCAGATCATTCAATACACTGAGGAAAGAGTAATTCCTCTGCACAAAAATTACTTATATGAATGCTAGAGATATACAACATATTCTGTTTCAAACTGAGAAAGCGAATCTTAAGAGTAGCTCACTTTTCTTTGTCAGGCTGTTATTTCTTGTCGAAGTGGTTTTTCACATCTAACAGTGACTCATGCTGAGAAAACAGCTTTGTATACAAAAGTATTTGCCTATTGTGATTAAGGTTCATTTAACTAATGGTTTCCAGTGGTACTGGGTTTAGATTAGGCAAAAGAAATACTCTGGGAAATATACAGAAGATCTATTCAGGCTGATTTTAGTAATTTTTATTCTCATTGTGACTATGTTGCTTAAGAGAAAAAATTTAACAATATATTTATATGATTGCTCATAAAAATGTAATTATATTCATTGTCTTCGAGCTCTACATTTTCCTGTCCCATTAAAGAAATTCATGGTCATTATGCTTCTCTCCCCCCTTAAACCACTATGTTGCCATAAGCAAAATAAGATAAGTAGGAAATTTATCTGACAAACGCGTGGTGAAATTTCTGTCTACCAAACGCTTTTTAAATCAGAAACAAAAGCAGCCTTGGGAGATAAATCTACAGAAATTGAAACAGCCATACAGAAATTGCCAAAATAATCCCTTGCATTGCCCAAAGCAAGATATAAATTAAGAAGCAATACACTATGAGTGTAATGGAGCATTTACCTTTCATGCTTCCATTCATCTCATATAAACAGCTTGTACACTGCACCTCACAGGAATAATTACAAAATCATAGAATATCTGAAATCATACATATTAAGACAGAAAATAAACAGACAACATTTTATTTTTATTTATCTAATTATTTTAAGACTTTGCAATTTTAAAAAGTTGCCATCTTCTTTTCTAATTATCAATTTACACAGGTAAAAAGTCAAAAGAATGAAAAAGGCTTTAGGCAAAATCAGCAGAGAAGTTATGCATTCTTTCTGTTGAAAAGAGGTGTGAACTTACTGGGTGATATGTTGGCAGTATTCTGCCCTTTCATATAGGGCATAAGCATTTAAAAACACCTCAGAATTTCCAGTTTTTAAAATCCCAAGGACAGAGTGGGTTACAGAGTCATAGCTTGCTTCTTTTGGTGGAAAAGAAAATGAATTAAAGATATACCACATGCAAGATATATTAAAATGGGTATCAAAGAATTTTTTCAAATCAAGCAATTTTTCAAATTTTAAATTCAAATTTCTGCTTCAGAAGATCATCTCTACTATTACAGTTTGATCTCCTCAGTAATTGCATGAAACAACAAGCATGAAGAAGTGACAACTACACTGCTACTGCTTCTGCAAATCTGCCCCACTCCACAAGTTTATTCTCCACTATGTCACCATTGCTTTTATACTTAATACTTGTCACTTCCATTTAACAAATTGAATCATAGAAGAATAAGTAGAAACTGATAACTAAATGACATTAGGGACATCACCTGCAAGCAGGTATCCAAATGATGAGATGAAAAATGATGGTTAACTGAAAAACACATTGTGCCTTTTCAACTTCATCAAACAGCTTAACATAAGCAGTACAGTATCATATGGATAATTTCCCAGAATAAAGGCATAGCACTCAGAAAGCATTGTGAGTTTTCTTTAAAATTCTGTGATATTTACTGAAAGCAAATACCTGCCAAATGAGAAAATGGCCTAACTAAGCAAAGGCATTGATAAACCTGGCCTGATTACATGTCTGGCTCCATTTTGAGGTCTTTCCCAACCTCCATTATTCTATGACCCTATCCTGTAATTTTAATACAGATAAAATTACCTTTTGGACTTATATTTGTTTGGCTGTTTGCTGAAATGGCCAATGATTGTAAGGTTGGATCCAATATAAAACTAGATATAAGTAAAACCCAACTTTTCTAGCAGCAGAGCAGGTTTTCCAGAGAGGTTGTGCCACCTAAGTCCTTCAGGATTTTCAAAGTGCACCTAGACAAAACCCTGAGCAACCTGATGTGAACCTGTAGTGGATATTGTTTTGAGCAGGAGATTGGGTTACACCCTGAGGTACATTCCAACCTGAATTATTCTATGATTTGTAGTGTATAGCAGGTCAACTTTTCAGTTTCAGACTCACCTGCAAAAGTGCCCTTATTCTTTCAGCGCCAATTTTTTGCAACAGACAGGCATTATGTAGAAGCTCTTCATTTACTCAACATTCCATTGGGTCCACTGCACTGCTGTTATCTGTGAAGTGGGACTGAGAGCCTTCAGGATGAGAAATTAAATATTTTCTGCTCCTCTACGTAATGAATGTCAACAAGAAGTGGCTTCATGTAAGCTTGGCAGTAAGTAGTCAAGGGATCCTAAAGCAGCACACTTATCCTCTTTCTTTTCAGTGGTTTCTGACCTTATTTTCATCTTTGCCCACACAATTAAGGAAATGCCCTTGTAAGGAGACAAATTATAAATAGGTAGTCATAAGGCAAACATAAGGATAACACAAGAGGCAAGAATATCACTAAATGGAGTTTTAACTTCCTTAGACTTTAGAACGGAGATTATAGTTGTAGTTATACAGTTAGAAAATCCCTGTGCCAGGTGATTCTATGGAACTTCATGATTTAAATTCTGAGCATTTGATCACAACAATTCAACTAATAACTAAAATTTTATTTCCAGTCAGTTTGAATTTGCAAAATACCCAGATTATCTTAAAAGGTAATTTTTATATTTTTAATTGTATATTTGTTTATGACAGTGGATATGATCAATGTCTAGTTCATAAGGATAGATACAGAGTTGTCCATATAAAGTAGAATAAATTTGTTGAAATACCATGATTAAAATTTTATGCACTTTACTCAATTTCACTATATCTGAAAGTGATATGAAAAATTTTATGTGCTCAGGTTAGTATGCATCTCCTATGGGTAGGGCCATTCAAAAATTAAAAACTCTCTTGGTTGAAAAGAAGCCAAACCAAATTTTCCCTTAAAAAAAAAACAAAACAGAGAAAGTTCAACTCTAAGCTAATCACTCAGAAAGTTAAGGCTTTCTCCTGAGATATACAAGGGATTCATGTAAACTGTAGACATAATTCAGCCTGTTAGTCATCATGTGAAACTCAATATATGCTTCAACTTTTGACAATTATTTTAACATGTATTTTCACATTCTGGTTTTTGTGTATATACACATATTCTGATCTTTAGAAAGTTTCAGAACTCATTAAATACATAAGTACAATGAGAATGGAAGAGTTGGTGATTTCTCCAAATACTTTCCATAATTGTTCAACATATTGTGATGTACATACAGCTCAAAAAATCATGGTCTCTTCCCTTTCTGGAGCAGAACTGGGAGAAAAAGTCGCATGTGCTTACCCAAAATATGTTCCCATATGCACATATTGGCAGAGACATTATAATCAGTAAGGAGAAGGTTCAACATCACACCCAAGCTTCTCAACCTGATATCTGTGCTGTAGGCTATATTGGGGTTAAGAATATTTTTTCCTCTTCTTTTTGAAGCTGCTTCACTGTGCAGAAAATAATTAAAATTTATAGGATCAGAAAGAGAGCAAGCATAATGACAACTCAGTAGCCTACTGGTTCAAAATCTCACTTGAGAAAAGAGACTGGGATTCTGTTCTGTATTGCAAAGACTATACATTTTACATGAGACAGACACTGCATAACATGTATAAGTAGCTCTTGGAGCAACCTAGACCTTTCTCATCCCGAGTGAATACCTTAACCGGCTGACATGAGACCCTTACTAACTGTTGGACTTTCCACTGCCTTCCATGAATATTGCATTGTAAACATCTCACAATCACTATGTCTGAACATGCAATCTCATGTTTAAAATGAACTCCTGGATTTTTTTGTTTGATATCATGCAGTAAAAAGACAAAAAAAAAAATCTAATGTCTATGGTAACTAAGTTATGAGAAGTTCTACATAGCTAGCATCAACTACCAATAATGCAGAGTTTTCCTTTTAAGATTTTTATGCTCTGCTCACTTGAAGAAGGTTCAATCACCTCCAGATGAAATTTCTAGGATTATTAATTTCCTTAAGGACTAATAACATTCCCAACTTAGATTAGAAAATCTGGAAGAAATATTTTGGAATTTATTCTTTGTTATTTTCTCAATGACTATTATGTTGGATTGTAACAATTTATCAGATTCTAGTGTTGTTGACACAGCATATTCTTTTTTTTTTTAAAGGTTTGTAGCAGTCTATTTCTGCGGCTGAGAAATAAACCCCTAAATGAGAAAAGAGTCAGAGGAGATAAGCAAGAGTGATGTATCCATGAAGACCAGAAAGTTATGCATGGTGGGACTGACCACAGATGTTGCAAGGAAGCTGACTTCATCTAGCCACAAAGGGGACCAAAGGGTGCCCTTTATTTTAGATGAGCACCTATCAACAGTTCAGCAGCCCTGCTGGCTCTATAAATGTTTCTCCCAAGTTCACTAGAAGTTTGACGGTTTCCCTGGGCTAGCCAGATCAGCATGGGGGTAATGAGTGTGCAGCTCAGCTAAACATAGAGTATGAAACAAGACAAGTGTCAAAAGAATTTAAAAGACAGCAATAAGCTGGAGATGGCTTCAACCCACATTTTCCTTTCACCAGCTGGGGACTCCCAGCCTCCTGACAGTACAAGTATTATAGATACCAACAGTGGAGAACACATTCGTGCTGTGATCCAACTCTCTACTGATATTTCTTTATTTTATTAAATTTAACTTATATCTGTGTTCATTTTTGCAGTATATTTTAATCACGCTCATAAATCAGAAATCCCATGCAATACCAGCTATTTTCATATAAGCAAATTTGATAATAAATATTAAAACTTCCACATGTGGAATATATAAAAGAATCTGGCCAGGGAGTGTCGGACTGAAAAATTCCTTGTTCAATCAATAAATGCAATTTTTAATAAACTCACCACTATGTAAAGGTATTTCTTAGTCACGTTTTTTTCTTTTTTTCTAGATATCCTGAAAGTTTATTTACTTATTAAATTCAGCTTCTATGTGTATCATGATGTTATTTGCCATTGATTCTTTAACTATTTCTGTGTATTTTTCTTTCTCTTTGGTTTCTTGATGGAATATATACATTACATTTTTTCTCCAAATGTCTATAAACATATTTGGGTCAGAAGTTGTTCAAGAATAACTTTTGTATTATTACTATTATTTTTAATTCCAGTTTCTTATTCTGCAGTCCAGATCCATGGAATGGGAAAGAAACTACTGCTAGCTAGCTTCAGGAATGTGGAGCAAACACCTATGCTTATTTTCAGATGAGTGGTTTGATTTCCTTACTATATTTTTCTTAAGAGTAGAAAGTGAGAAAATCAAATGCCAGTGTCAGATTTCCTCCTTTGCCTTTTACATTCTGGAACACATTTTAGGTAATGAAAATGAACATCCTCATGACAGCAAAAGCTGATAGGTATGAGAAGGACTGTATGTGTAATTCAACCTTTGAGAGGGGTTTTGGGTCCCAATGCACACAACACCCTCTCTCTCCTTATAGTTATCTCTCATTCTTCTGATTCAAAAATGTATTTCCCATTCTTCCTAATACTTAATAGTTTCTTGATTTTTCTTTCATTTTCATTTTCCAAAACCTCTAAATCAGTAAAATTAGGAGGTTACAGGTTGTGAAATTTTATTGTGGATGTGGAAGCAAATACATGATAGTGTGAGAACAGTCATCATTTTATTGGAGCAGTCATTAATAGCATATTAATATTTATTTCTGTGTAAGGGGTTATTTTCTTACCCTTGCTCACAGTGACATGTATGCATGAAAGCTTATTGAGCCAGAGCCAACTATTCAGTGTGAAGAAAGTAGAATAAATCAGGAAAGCATATCACTTTCAGCATCACAGCTGTTCTCACTTTGTGTCCTACTTGGTAGCTGGGCTACTGAGAAAAGCAAATACTTCTTTGTCTTATTTCTGCACTAAGTAAATGTCATAGCAACCCATTAGCATTGACAAGGTCCTTGTTCCTGAATATCAACTACTTTAACCCTTTCTCTTACACCAACTCTTTTCCCATTATATAAGCCATAGCAATGTCTTTTGTTTAAGATTACATGCAGTCACAACATTTGATTTTTCAAAAATAAGGAAAAGATAATTTTATTCTGATTACACACTTCTACTGACTTTTGAAGAAGTCATGTATTCTTTAAAGCATAACACTTGTATTCTCAGTAGTTAGTCTTCTTTAGCAGATTCTGAATAGAAAATTATTACTTCTACACAAAACTGGTCAAAATAAATTTAATTAATGAAAAGAATGTGAGCGTTATGTGGACTGATGGAGCTGCTTCTTAAGTTACATCATAATTTGAAACGGACATCAAATGTGTTCCAAAACATATTGAAATCAGCACTAAAACCTTTACTTCTGGTAAGTTTGTTGACTTGGATCAGATTAATAGAGTAAAAATCTGTAAGGTTTTTTGTTTCATTACCCATATACTGTTGCAATGAAAAACTGATATGATCTTTAATTACCTAACTCAAAAGTATCTGAAAAGTCCTTGCTGCTTTTTAGGATCTCAAAATTTTCTTTATGTTTACTTTAAACTTCTTAGAATCATCCTTTTGTTATCTTCTTTCCCTATATTAATTTGAAGTTTCAAAAATTGAATCTTGTCAGTGTATAAATAAATGATCAAGTCCAAGGTAGCAGGCAGTAATTGTCAAACCTGTCATGGCTGACACTCTTTCAGAAATCCTGACACTTGCTTCAGAGGCTAGTAAAGTCTTTGTTGGTTGCTGTAGAATAGCTACACAGAATATGAAGATTTTCCCTTTTTTTTCTCTTCACTTTTCTGAAAAATTGATTCTAAAATGAGAAAAGCAGAGTTAAATTACCATCTGCTTTTGGTTGAAGGAAACCTGAGTACATTTATTTTCATCTACTTGTTTCTCCAACTAATTAATAAATTATTACAGAGAAAGATGACAACTTAACTTACTAGTCACACAGGACACAGATTTATGCTGTTCGGCAGTTTCTGACAGGTTGAATTATTGGATACAGTTAAGTTGATGGAAAAAAGCAAAGGGATGGGTTAGAAGTTCAGGATTCTTGCTGACTGCACTACCTTCTTATGGAATCATGCTAAAGGTTGAGTTCAGCAACATACATTAAATCCATTTTCTTCCAATCAAGCAAAACATAGCTAATAAATCATATAATAGGACGTAGTACAAAACTGCTTTAGTTTCAGGAGAGCTGTGACAAAGTAAGCTGCACACAGGACTATACCATGCTGGTATACAAAACACTTCCAAATTATTTCCACCAATGTCAGTGTTTACCTTATGTAAGCTTATTTACAAACAGAAACAAAGCCTGAATGCATGTAGTATGGGGAATTTCTTTTACATTCACCTTACACAATTTAGAAATATTGATACTGATCCTTGGAGAAGACTGTGTCCTTATTCCTGTCATGTAAAACAGGCTTGCTCGTAGCACTTTTGCAGTTGTTTTATAATTGTCTATATATGCTTAAGTTTTTGAGTCAAAAAATACACTCTTAAAGTATCCTTTTAACTCAGATGGCTTTAATCTTTTTTTTTTCTAATTAACTTCTGATATTTTTCCAACTAACTCATTTCTGTCATTGGTATGTGCATTAAAGAAATATGTACTATGAATGTGCAGAGACAACTTATTAAAATGGGGCTCAGATCCTTGTCTTGATGCAAAATAATCAAGATTAATATATTTTATCTAATCAATGGTTAGTAATGCACTACTTCACTAAATAACAAAGAAAGTGTTTTCAGAAGTACTCTGGATTTGTTTCAGATAAGATTTCATTTAGGAAAAAAATATATGTTTCACTTCCTCAGACATCCATTTTATGTAGAAAGGCTGCATGAAAATTTAGTATTCAGATTGCTTCACTTAATTTAATTTTTGATATTAAAAAAAAGCATAGAATTTTAATCTTTATGACTACTATGACACTAAATGTACTGTCCTACCCATTACCACAATAATGACTTATATGTCAAATGATAAAAGTTTACAGTAAACTGTAACACCAAAATCTCATTATGGCCAAAAAAGGGAAAAAACCCCCACATATACTGATCTATAAAATTGTTGTCTGTCTGTGTAGAGTTTTAACTAGCTAGTCTAACTTGTCATGATAATACATGAAAACCTTATTATTAATGTTCTTAAAAATGACCAGAGGACCAGAGGGTCGTCTCTGCTTTAGATAAAGGGCTGAAGAGCTTGACTGGGATCAGGTGGCTCTGTACATTGCCTTCCCTGGCTTAATCAAAGTGTGAAAGTTTCCTGAGTGAGCCAGACCAGCATGGGGGAACAGGTTCAGTCCAACATAGAGTATAAAACTGCGCAACCAGCAGAAAGAATTTTGAAGAGGAGACCGGGTTTGAGCTGACTTCAGACCATGTATTCTTTCCCAGTGACTGTATCACCCAGAATCATGACCACAAACAGAGACCAGTAATGAGAATCAAGTCTGTGTTGTGATCCAATGATGTATTGGAAGACTGTGAATGTTTTTTTTTATTTTTTAAATTTTTTAATTTAATTTTTAATTAATTTTTTTAATTTTTAATACTGCTGTATGGTTAAATCAAAATCCCAGTAAATACATTTAATACTAAAACAAAAAAAACTCCTTGTGTAGAATATCTTCTGACAATGGAAAATGTGAATGCAGAGTTGAACCTGGCTTCTTCAGGCTCTATGACAAATATTTACTTTTTCTTTTCTCAATATTATGTGGAAAGTGGCAAAGACTTTCTGTAGAAAATTAGTCTCTTATAGCCAAAGTAGACATTTTAGGACATAGATTTTTTAAAAAAACCCAGTATTATCTTCTAAGGTTTTGAACACCAAAAGTGGAATCAGGACCTGGGATCTGGTTTTGACTGTTAAACTAATTCTAATAAAGAGTTAATATCATGATGACCATTGCAATAGCTCAGGGTATATCACCTGCTTTAAATGACATCTATAGTAAACCACAGCATAGCAAGTTTGCAAGGCCTTGGATCTGGCTTACTTATACTCATACTTGGATTCTGATATAGCTTAAGAACCTGTGCTGCAGAGGTCATGTTGTGGTAAATATCCTAAAACACTTTGGCCACATCAAAGATAAAAGAGCAGTTCTTGAAGAGTCATAGGTATTTACTGATTGGAAGTGTCACTGAAATTATGTCATACCTAACAAAACAATATATTCTTAATGTTTTTAATACAAAAATGTTGCCCAAGCTCTACAGTGGGGAAGTTCATAAAATGTAAAAATACAAAAATTCGAAGGGCCATTTACACAAAAACCCAGGTAGGCAACAGTGTATGGAATTAACCTAGTGGAGGATGGGAAGCTGCATCATCTACAGCATGCTATGGAATGCACCACATATTTTAACCCAGTTTTTATTTGCCTTCCTCATTTTTGCTGCAATAGTACTGTTCATCAGTCCTAAACACAGCCAAAATTTCTTGTATCCTCACAGCACTCCAAGGAAACCATGCCTGCATTTTCCTTGATGTGCCACAGAGAAACATCTTGGTGTCCGGTGTTCTCCCCTCCTTTGACACTCATTTCCTGTGAATGACAATTTGCCCTGTGAGCACTGACAAATTTCAGCTTGAGCATACTGTGGCTGTCAGACTGATTGGCATAATACAACACCATTATCAATATCTATGCAACAACATAACACCATTTTTTACATGCTGTCACATAACCATGCAGCTAATGCATGTTCCTATCTTATACTTGGTACTTCCTATCTTACACTTTACTTTTTTTTTTTCACTTTTTTAGTCACTACAAAATATCTTCATTACTATAAGTGTTAAAAATATCAAGACTTAAAAAATCTTCTGTAGGGAGGAGAGAAAGAAAAAAACTTATTTGCTGAAGGAAGTATCTAAAAATAGTTAACCTTAAACAGCATATTATGCAAAACAATAAAAATAAGAAAAGGAAAAACACATGCAAAGAATTCCAATATGTACACTCAAAATATACCCCTAGAATCCAGCTTTCATTAATCATAGACACAGACTCACAGTCAAAGAAAATATTTTTTCTGAAGAATTTTCTGTTAATACTAAATGAACTCTTTTAGGAGACAAAGACCTAGCTTCCCAGTAAAACTTAATGTCAAAGGAAAAAGAACTAAAAATAAAAATGTGTTTGCACACTGTTCTAACACATATTTTTTCATTAAAATCCACCTACTGGGACTACACTAGTATGTGCTTCCAGTGCTAGAGGTTGGCACACTGAACTGCAGACACAATGGGGTTTTCCAAAGAACATTTCTTAATGAGCAAAAGACCTTTGGAAATTTTTAAGCATATAAGAATTTTTGTTTCTAAGACTTTTCCTTTCTCCCAGCTCTATTTAAATAGTGTAGTTCTATAAAAAGAGAAGAAAAAATCTTCTTATGAGAAGAATGTTTTAAAATTTACAACTTATTTCACTAGCTGTTAGTAACAAAGTTTAATTCAAAACAATTGTGGAAGATATGAGTCTTAAATAATGGCATCCTGTTACTTAGACTTACTTTGCAAAACAACAGAGAGCCTAGGTTCATAAGTCAACACTACTTGTCTGGCAAATGAGCAGCTTAATGCATTATTTGCTGCATCATTGTTGTAATCCTGTTCTGGAAAGCTTCATTCTCCATGCCTTATTATGTGGAAGTGCTCATTTCGGCTTATAGCTTCTTTTCCAAAGATCTGGTCCCATAAAGAGCTCCTAGAAACCTTGTGTGATCTGTAGTATTAATGGTTGAGATGCTAACTGAAAAAAAAATTAATAAGGTCAATAATGATTTTTGCCCTTGCTTTGGAGTGTGACAGCAGACTGGAGTTCTTAGGTCCTTTTAAGGACTCATGTGGACATAAAGAAGGGTAGGCCTGTAAGGACAGTGGTTGCTGTTCTGCTAGATTCTAAGACCTTATCAATTAGATAACCAATGTTTAGTTATGAGCTTCTAATATTTTTATGAGTTTATTTTTGCTTGCATCACTGCACTTTGCACAAAGCACCAGATTTTTCCAAGCAATGGTCCCACCAGTTTCCTGCAATGCAGTTCCAAATAGCCAGCAGCTATTTGCTGCCTTAGCTAAGAAGGTAGATGTGTAAATCTTTTGCAACACCCACAACCAGTTAATTAACATGCAAATGACCTTAAATCTACCCTCAAGAATGGATGTCAGATTAAGGAGAACATGAAACTTTGAGTGTTCAGGCTTAGAAAAACGTATCTTACTTCTATCCCCTGCTTCTTCACTTTAGCTTAATGGAACAATGGAAACATTGTTCAGACAATTATAGCACCAGAGAAAAAATCTTCTCCCTGATGCAAACTCCATACAATTATGCTAGAGAAGGAGGAGCTCAGCATTATACAACAGCGATCTGACCTTTTGCTGAGGGCTATTGGCAAAAATATGTGTAGACTGATGATTTGGCTTGCAATGAAAATTTATCACAGACAGCAATAAATTGGAAGCTGGCTTTAATGTAAGCATTTTTATATATTTATAATAGAGAGGCAAGCCTTTTCTTTGCATAATCTGTGTACTCATAATTTAACATAATTGCTATACAAACCTGTAACTTTCTAATTCCATGAGGTTCTTGTTAAATGTATTATTGTGCATGTTTTGACAACTTTATTTTAAAACATGAAATTTTCATCAGTTCTCTCTCCAACTGAATAAGACCTGAACAACAGAAAAAATATAGAGAGATGCAGAAAAAAAAAATATTAACTACTTTTTATTTCAGGCAAGCTGCTAGAATGTTGCCAAAGCAATAGCAAGCTTCCTAAAAGAGAAGAGACATGCATAAATGTACAACACTTCAAAAGCAACGTCATTGCTCTTATCTTCCTTTAGTAATACAAACTTGGTTTATGCTGTTACACCACTGAACATTTTAAAATGCAGAAGTGAGAGGAAGGTCAAACCATTCAGGCTAGTTTTGGCCAGGGTACAGCTAAGTTTCTTCACAGTAGCTGGTATGGGGTTATGCTTTAGGTTTGTGCTGAGTATGGGGTTGATAATATAGAGGGGTTTTTTATTGCTGAGCAGAACTGACAGAGAGGCAAAGCCTTTTCTGCTCTTCCTACTTCCAGTCTGTCAGGGAGGCTGGGAATAGATGGGGGGCTGGGGAAGAGACAGAGCCAGGACAAGTGACCCAAACTGACCAAAAGAATATTCCATACTATATGACATCATGCTCAGTATTTAAAGTGGGGGAAGAAGGAAGAAGGGAAAATGTTTGGAGTGAGTTTGTCTTCCCAAGTCACTGCTATACATGATGGGCCCTGCTCTCCTGGAGGTGATTGAACACCTGCCTGCCCTTGGGAAGCAGTGAATTAATTTTTTTCCATGTGAGGTTTTGCTTTGCTTATTAAACTATCTTTATGTCAATCCATAGGATTGCCAGCTTTTACCCTTGTGATTCTCCCTGTCTCACATTCCAATAGCAAAAGAGTGAGTGAGGCAGCTGTGGGGTATTTGGTTGCTGGATGGGGTCACACTATGACACCTCCAACAATATTTTTAAAATTTTACCTAAAGAAAAGTATGCAATATGAAACTTGAACACATGGAGCAAAATCTTTTGACCAGTACATTTTTTTAGACATTCATAGCATTTTTTTTTTAGAAAATTGGAATTTATTGTGGTAACAAAAAAAGTTGAGCATAAACTGTTGAAAAAGTTGGGGTTTAGCTCTATATAGAAGAAAGGCCACTTTATAGTGCTTGTTTGTTCTACAGATTATATTTCACTCTCAAATCTTTAACATATTAACTAAGAAGAAAATAGAAATTGAGTGGGAAAATACATACTATCTTCTACATCAGTCAGAAATAATGACTTGGAGACCCTGGAGGTTTAGTACCTTTATTAATTTCAGTGAAATCAAGAAGTATGAGGCTGCCATAATGTCCGATAAATTAAGGTTTACAGCATGTCATTCCTGGAAAGCAGCTGCAGTCAGAGCAGCTATTAAGAGTGTCTTCATTAAAGGAGTGGCATTAACTGGAGTTTCTTGATGGTTAGTCAAACTCATGAAAAGAAAAAAACAAACAAAAAAGGCTCTACAGAACATATAACCAATGTGTCATTGCTGCAAGGCAGTAACAACCACTTCTGTGGGAGAAAAAGCAGCTTTCATTTGCTCATAAATTCAAGAATATATTCTGTATGACAATTACTTAAAGAAGTAAAGCTGGCTTCCTCTGTTATATACCTCGAGACATTCTGATAAAAGCTGCTGTTATAAGATGTAAGCATTGTAACTTTGCCACTACAGATGAAAAGAATGACTGGATTTCAAGGTTTTGTAAGGTACATGAACTCCTATGTCAGGTTATAAATGACAACTGAAGTTCTGAAGGTAGTTCAAGTATTTTTGTCATGTACTTGAGAAAACTTATCATAAATCTCAAAATACCAAAGAAGCTTGAGTTCGGGGAATGAGTTCTGCAAAACAATGGTAAATTCTTCTTCTATCATGCTTAGCAAATGTAACAGAGAATGAGTCCTTCTCCAGAAGCATAATTATGGATCTGTATATAATCATTAACAATTAGCATACCTTAGGTCTAGGATGCCATTTATCTTTCTTGTTCCAGCAAGAATTAATGCAGTCAAGACTACTACTGCTTCTACTGTTTTTCATTTTGCTTCATATATTACTACACTCAATGATCTTTAAGTTTTCCTCAAAAATCAGTAATGTTTTCTACAACATTTTGTCAAAGATCTTTAGTTACATAGAAATCACTATGACTATCTATGCTCTTAGAGAGTGCAACAATGACTCAGCTTAGTAAAATGACAGGGAAAATACCTTTTTAGACTAGATTATTTACAGCTAGATTGTCAGAATTATTCAGATTTAATTTGTACCAACTCTTAGCATTATTCAGAGTAACTACTTAATTCAGATGTATCACTAAGTACTAAAACAAATTTAAAAGAATGTAGAGGACTTCTGAGGTTTAAGATGTAATATGAATCCTCTGTTTTGCAAGAGGTTTTCTTCATGCCTGTTCATCTAAAATCTATATATTTAGGTATGCAATGTAAGAAATAAGAAATTAATATATCCTTTTTTATTATGAAATTTCAATTACATTGATATTTGAAAATTAAATATATTGTAAAGAAGATTTTAATACAATTTCACATCTTAAAAATAAATTATTACCATGAACTTTTTTATAAAGTAATTTATTTACATTTGGGATTCATAGTCAATCCATGTTGGAATGACCAGTCTTACACTGGAAAGATATTTTCTTGAAAAAACACTGTCAGATCTCCTACAGTCTTCCATGAACTCGGGCAGTTGTGCCACCACAGACTGTAATCCTGTCAGACCTAACAAGCTAAGCACATTCAGGCTGAATTAATAGAAGAGTGGGAGACCTCTGAGGAACACTTCAGCGTTGTAGCAAGATTTTAGTGCTACTGACTAAGTGGGAGACCTTCTTCTATGTAAGTAAGGACTGAACTAATGCCCCAGCCAGGGAATTTTGAAAGACTCTATAATTATGATGCAATTGGCTAAAATGCTCAGAAATAGAGAATGTGAGACAGTCTGACTGTTGTCATGGCAAGTGTCTTAATGCATGAACTGGAGAAAAGCAACTGCTAGAAGAAAAAAAAAACCTGGAAAGTATCAGCAAAGAATATAAAATATATCTTATGGTTGGATAGTGAAATATAAAAGCAGTAGAAAGCCTGGTTTGATGTGATCAGCACAAGACCATTTTACTGATGCATATGATGAATTTACAAGACCATGTATGGGAAAAGACCTTGCAAAAAAAAAAAAAAACAGAGAGATAAAATTAATTTTCAATCAGTTTTAGCTGATGTGTTGCTCATTTTATGTTAAAAATGGCCTTCCACAAAAGTAGTCCTCCAGGGTTCTTTACACAATCATAAAGGAAGTAACATTCTGCTAAAAAAATCCTAATACACAATACAGCTATGAATATTTAATAAACACTGAAGAAAAGAATAAATTCTACAGAAAAGCTAGTCTAATATTTCTAAGTACCAGGCAATCATTCAAATATTTCTATTTTTATGCATGGTTACTCCTTCACAGAGCAAAAAGTCTTACCTCTCTTCTCTTAAATATTATCTTAGAACAAAAGTAAAGAAAGGTGAACTCTGTATTGCAAAATATGTTCTTAGTTTTATCAGTCAGGCAATATTTGTCCATCGGTCTCAAAATCAATTCAGTTCCCCTTTATGCAGCATGATTAACAAGCAGGAAAAGTCATCTTAAAACAGATATATCACATTGATATTTCTTTTGAGTTAAATTTAAAATAAAGTAAGCAGTGATCACAAAAATTTGCAGTAGCTTCTGCAGTCTGTATTAAATGCACAGGCTGCCAGGATATGATTCTCTCTAGATCTGACCAGTAATGGGTTGTGGAATATTCTGGGAAAACTCCTAAGCAAGTTTAACTCTAATAAATGAACACAAGAAATGGGGGATAAAACAATAAAAATAATTGATGTGGTTGTCCCTTAAGGGCAGTAAATCAAATTAGTAGATAGACCTTCCATTTAATGTTTTAATGGAAGCCTTCTACTTTAGGAATCCCTAAATTTGGGGTTTTCTCCATAAGTTTTTAACACTGAATTCAATTGGTCAACTTTCCAATCGCTCAGACAATAAATAAAGTTAACAGAATACTTAGCTGCTCATATAAATTATTAGATACTTGATGAGCACATTCAGTGAAGAGCACAGGAGAAGCTAGAAGGGCAATGAATATTCTAAGTTTTAGTTCTCAATACAACTTCTCAATATGTACTGAAGATATAGGGTAGATAATATTTTCAAAAGGTTGCTATGGAACATCTTAAAAGTTTTCTATAAACACTGAAGAAATACATTAGAACTTAATTTCCTGAAGACAGGAAAAAGACTCTAGAATCAATCCCTTACTCAGAAAAATACTAAATAGCAAAACAATATGACTTAGATTATTTTTCTGATTTTCATGCTACTGGAGACCTAACAGATGTGAGTCTGTTTGGGCATATTTCCTTGATGTTCCCACAGGCCATTATAGAAAATAGTCTTGTATTTTTTTAAAAGTAGAAGCATAAATTTTCCATGTTTGAATGTAGTCTCAGAATCATGAATAAACCATTATTCAGTTCAGCACAATGCATTTACAAATGGTGCATGATGACTCCCTGTTTTAGGTAAACTTAAACATCATCCAAAGGCAGCAGTATTGCTTCTGGCAAATGAAAAAAGGTGGTAGATGAAATGGGAAAAGGTTCTGTCTCGGTGGGTGCTACTTAAGTGTGTTCATCTATTCAGAGAGAATAAGAGAAAGAATTTACTGTTATAATACCACTAAAGGTGAAGTTGTAAGGTGTTGTATATTTAACAAAATGTTAAAAAATAATTCTGTTTAAGAAGATTAGTTAAAGTACCATAATACATTTTCAAACTTAGTTGTCCAACTAACCACATTTTCTTTGGACAATTCTACTTTGCCCACCAGAAATTTTGATTCATTATTTCAGCATATTTTTCTGATCTGGAAATTATACTCTGAGAAGATTTTTTTTTCCCTAGGATTTGTGTTAGTGATATTTTATTTTTCATTCTCCCAAATACAGAGAACATTTTTTCCCTTTCTTCTGAAGCTTCTAAAGTCTGTATAATTAATTCTAAAATTCAGCCTTTTTTTTTTTCTTTTTTTTCAGTCCTAATTTTCAGATTGGGGCCTGAAAAAAACAATGTGAAGAAAAATTCAGGTTCAAATTATTAGCAGCAACTCTTATCTCCGTCTGGCACGTTGGTTATTGTATATTCAGTTAATTTTAGAAAGACAGGTTGCTTTAAAATACTCAACCAGGGATGTTTCCCAAACCTAGGTTCTTATGGATTTTCAGTTTACAAATGTCATTTTATCTTTCTTGATTACAGGATACCTGCTATGTAATGTAGGCCATTTCCCTCGGTATTATAGTGGAAGGTACTCTGTAGAAAGAATTGCATATTCAGGCAGACACAGTATTAAATACAGAGTTTGTAACTGAGTACAGCAGCTTGCCAGGTGGTAAAGTTCACCTGACTTCTGCCTATTCAAAGGCATCTCTCTGTCTTTTTCTTGTGAAATTAATATCCTTACATTTATACCTGCTCCCTATGGCATTTATGCAGCTTGTAGGTATGTTGGTCAGACAGAGCTCTCTTAACAATGACTGGAAAAGCTGGCATATGGAACAACAGAAGCTCTACCATGAATGGGGTCCTGCACATTTAATCTCTGAAAACACAAGAATTTTTACCATTGACTCATGAGTGGCTGGAAGTGCCCACTGGAAAATGCCAAAGGAATTAATATGATTCACTTGTGCTAAGCCGTATGACAGTCCATTAGCAATATTTTCAGTTACTGTTTGAAAATAGAAAGAATAATCTGTATCATCATAAGTTACT